>NC_054405.1:3443378-3763901 GCF_017976425.1 Toxotes jaculatrix | reverse complement strand
AGGGCATTTAAAAAAAAGGGCATTTAATAAGAAATAAAGAAAACAAGATAGAGAAACAAAAATCAGAAAACGAAGAAAAGGGCAAAGTGTAACTTTAAGCAGTCTAAAATATTAATAACACAGAGGAGAACATAAAAGCTTTGAGATTAATTTAAAAGGAGTCAGAATAAGGGCAAGTCTCAGATCCTGTGATAGGTTCTTCTATATATACGTGCAGCAGCACAAAGTTAAATCCTGCTTCACCCTGTTTTGTTTAAAGTCTGGAACAGTCAGCAGGTTGCTCCCAGATGATCTGAGATGTCTAAAGTTTTTTTTTTTTTTTTTGTGAAAGTGAGTGAGGGATGTATTTTGCCCGTGAACTACAGAATACTTTATAGACAAGAAGCAGCTGCACGTTCACAATCACTCTTACAATATAGTGAAATCCCCTGCACAGTAAAGTTTTCAGCTTTCTGTGAAAAAATTCTAACAATAGTGGCTACATTCATTATCACCTGTGACAGCGTGACTGGTATTGTTTTCACCTTGTGACTCTGTGTGTGTGTCCTCACGGCAAAATTTGGTCGTGTCACTGCGATAGTGTCGCAACTGTGCGAAATGCAGTCACAAAACTGAAAGTGGGGGGTGAGAACAACCTACTTCTTCCACTTCTCCTTCAGTTCTTGTTTCCATATTGCTACAAGAGTCTTTCTCATTGTGGATCACTGCTTGTGATTGTTATTAGGTTTTACGTGTGGAAGCGGTGTTAAATGTTGGTCACACAGAACAAAAATGCCCATATGAGGGAAAAAAAAAAGTCATACACCTTACTCAGTTTCTCTCTCTGATGTTTGTTAAAAACTAATGTATTGTAATTAGCTCATTTAAATGGATGATTCAAAGTTTCTCTAAAAATCCACCTAAATAATTTGCACGAGTGAAAAATCTGTCAGTAAAATCCATCATTAAATCTGATTAAACATACGAGTAACGTGAGAGAATAATTTCATCAGGACGCTTAATTTGAAGAGAATTCCCTCACACCTCACTGGACATTGTTCCTCAGTCTTACTCGCTCGCTGGTGCATTGGCATTGTATCTGAGGCTGGAGACGCAGTGATCCTCGTTAGTGAAAGACCCGAAGCATCTGTGGCGTTTTCCTATTTTCAGTAAGTGTTAAATATGTTTGTTTCTAACTGACATCACTTATAAACCAAATTTTCTTTTTTCTTTTTTGCTTCAAGCAGCAGAAGAAACAACACTAATGGTGTAATGATTGCATGTGCTCGCCATTATCAGACTGCCACTACGCACTCAAAGCTGTCTGGCTGTCTGTTCGTACACCCACCATTGTAATGATGAAGAATCCTTGACACGAGCTTCGAGGCTGCCCACCAGTTATCTGTTTCTTAATGATTAATTGTGACAAGGCTGTAGCATCCATTTGACATATATACCAGCCAGTGCCCATGACCTTGAATAGATGAATACTGAGTGAGTAACTATGAATAATTAATGGTAATAATTTGTTATAATATTGAATGCCTTGTGTCCATAGAGCATTAGCACTTAAGGTGTTTCCACCATATGTAGCCGTCATGGTGTTTCTGGTGAGCAGTTTAATCAAACGAAGTTTTCCAGGAAGGGGAAGGAAGATTTATAAGGCCAACTGAGATCTATGGAAATATTCAGGACATGACAGCAGTAGATTGCTTCAGTTGTTCCAACTCATTTAAATCATACAGTGTGCTGTTGCACAGAGTGTGGCCCATCAGAACCATAAACTGAGAGGGAAATGGCAGGTTTAGTATTAGTTGTATGTGAATGACAGTTGCATGAAGCTAAAAAGAGAAAGAAAAAGTGTGTTTATCACAATGAATAGAAACAGATGGCAGGCATCACATGAAAATGTGTTAAACACTTTAAAGTGTTTGGGTTATGATTGAACAAAAAAAAAGTTCACTGATATGGCAATGCTAGTTATGCTTATGTTGCTGTAATTTTATAATAACATAAAAACAAAGGAGTGAAAACAATGTGACATAGAGTTATCAGCTAAATCTGCAGCTCCCCTCTGCAGCTTTCATCGCTCTCATAGCGTCGCTTTCCGCGGCAGCAGCAGCTGTTTTCAAAGAAAGAGCTGTGAAAAACCATTGTACGCCGCTTCTGCCTGCGCAGCAGCAAACACAGTTAGAGAGTAGCTGGTGAGCATACACAATACCAGAGCACTTATCAGCTAAAAAGCCAGATATTTTCCACCGGAGTTGGTGGAGACCAAACACGGAGCTAACAGAGAGTAAATATTGGACATACATTCATCAGGAGGAAACAAACACCACTCCAGATGAATCATGTTACTCTGTAACTGCTGGATGTGGAAATAAACAATCAACAAGTTACACATGATTAATGTGCTGTTATATCACTTTCCAACTGACAGAGGACTTTAGTCTAGGAACTGCTGATTATATTATTTTTATATGTGATAAAATGAATGTGGCTGGGATGCTCTTTGATTATTCAAAGTTGTTTAATGTCATGTTGTATCTTATAAATCTTAGCATGAATAGTACAAAGGAAATTCCACTTTTCACACACTGGAGTTTGACTCACAGTTTTATTATTGGAAACAGATTGCTGACAACAGAGGAACTAAGTGGGGCTGAGTCCTTCTCTACTTGTGTTAGAGCCTCAGCTCATTGTTCAGCTATAACATTGTTAATTGCAGTGGTTTTATTCATTTTTTGTTTCATTCATGTGATATTAAATATATAATATTCTTCATATTATATATTTAATATCATCTCTGTTGCAGTTTTGTCTTTTACATGTCGGTTTCCTTTACAGTTAAGTGCTTAATGTCTCTGCTCTATGTTTCACAGTTGTTGAATGAGCAGTTCTCACACCAGACGTTTCTGATCTCATTAGCTATTAGCTGGCTTTATGAAACAGTCCAATCCTGCTTCTATTAATTAGGCTGTTTCAAGACAGGCTTTTCAGTATAAGCCCTTCTTCTCTGAGCCACTTTATGAAACCTCCCCCTGCAGCTCAGGTATATTAGCACAGGTGTAAAGTGGGTTGACGTGATTGTAGAAACATAACGTATAAGCCTGAAGGTCTGACACCTTTTTTTTTTGGCTAAAATTTAAACTGAACCTATCTGCAAAATGTTCATACTGAAGAGAACTGCAAGTTTACCTGTCAATGTGTTTCTAATGTCTGCCCAGCTGAACCATGAACCAAGATATAATCATGACAGGATGTTCACCTCTGTCAGTGAATGTTAAACCACGACTACAGTCTACCTGCATGTGAATGTAATACAGGGGAGACAGAGCTGACTGCTAATGTAACATGAAGCAGAAGTGTTTTATCAGTGTAATTTACTCTGCACACTGATTTAGAAGAATCTTAGAACTATTGACTGAAACTGAATCAGAGGTGTCCACATAATCTTGTATTTTGCCTGCTGCTGTTTCCTGTGCTCTCAGTATAAAGACAGTCTGCTGTAAGTCAAAACACACTGTTGTATCTAAAAAGTTGAACTCTCGTTTACAACCAATTTACATGTAAATGAACTATCTACTGTTCCAAAATACATTTTATAAATGTGTTTAGCTGTCGAATTCAATTTCCTTGTTGCACCTAAAAAATTTATTAGCTGTGAGTAAAGCCAGCAGGTCAACAGTGGCTCGGCAGTGAGTAACATATTCTGTACTTAAAATGTCTGTCACACTCGTCCTGTGGGGAGCATTTCTCCACTATTTCTGATTCACGTCTCGACTTTGATGGAGCACTGTGATAGAACTGGATTCCCATACGGCTGTCTCCTCTGACCCGGCAGTGGCAGTAGGAAATGACAGTATGAGTAATGCTATTCATCCAGTGTGGTCCATTGGATTGAGGGCTAGGCATTGTGTGGTGAGAAAACAATGATCTGTCTTTAATATGAATCCTTTGTCACCCGTTCTGTCCCAGGGTCTCTGCGGGGCCAGAGCTCTCTGTGTCATAACCTTCTCTTTTCGAGCACATTTCCCAAAGTGCTTTCCAGAGAATGCTAAAGAGATGCAAATTTGGGACTTGCTGTAGATTCATGGTAACTTGAAATTTTCACAGGTGCTGACATTTTGGGCAGTGTAGCGTGATGATCATTATACAGCACATTCACTTTATGTGTGGCAGCGGTTGGCTGTTCAGCTGCTGTTAAGAATCATTTTGCACTTAATCCTCATATCTCACAAACACACTGCACTTCACAGAACAATACATTTCACTTACTTGTGACTACTTTTAGGTCTGCAAGGCCCACGAGTGTCAAGTAGCATACCAGCTGTACTGAATATTTTTATTCATTTACTATACTGAGAGTCTGTGTTAAACTATACTTGTAGGCCCATGAGGAGGGAGCTGACTCACAGATGTGTCTGTTTTCAGTGTCTTTTTTAGCTCACTGTCCTCATAGCAGCACTGCGCATACAGTAGTACAGTACTTTTTTTTTTTTTTTTTTTAAACCAAATGCTGCCGAGAAAGCAGTTGCCTCTTGGGTACATGACACATCTGGCACGTCTGGAACGTGAAATATTAATGCAACAGTATGTGTGCTGTTGCATAAAGACTCTAGGTTTGGAAAATATGTTGAAAAACGCAGTACCTGACAGTTTTCATGTGATTGTCATCCTGGGGATTTTACTATTTATCAAGAGCTCACAGTTGATACTTGAGAACATGAACTGTGGAGAACATGTTCCCAAAAGTTTGGCAGAAAAAAAAAAGAGGTTTTCAAAACATTACCACATGAGTTGAGTGAATTCTATTATGTTTTGTCATTTTTGTCCTAGTTTGCAGAAGTAATTTACAGATCTCACTGTGCTCTGTGGTCCGTGCTGCTGTCAACGACAGCATTAACTCGGTGAAGACGTAAACCATCATTTGACTCCCCCACTCCACCGCTGGCTGCTACTTTTAACCTGACAACGAGGACCTTTACTTTGAAATTGTTAACCCACCTGTGAATGCTGCCAATTGTGTTCAGTGGAGTGTAAACACATTTGAGTAAATATGTTTGGACACCTTGACGGGCTTCATGCGGAGTTGACGTGAAACAGAATTAGATAAAATATAACCAGCAAATTAAGTTTTTAGGATGACATGAGCAAACAAGAGAGGACATGAGAGCACCCAGAGGGACAGGCTAGAGTAGACTGGGGTGTGCGGTAAAAATAGATAGGACCTTGAATACACACAGGATAAATGGTAAAACATAAGAATTCCCTGTAACCACAGTCAGTAAAGTAATGGATCTTTAGTGCGGGAGTAGAGCCTTATGTCTGTTTGCTTTATTTAAGGAATGAATATTGTAGCTTAAGCTGCTGCTGCTGCTGCAGCTTTGCTCAATACGTCAAATTCAAAAGATATTTTTAAATCACCCATATTTTATGAAATCCTCAGCACAGTGTATTATTTGAATTTAAAGTGGAAGCAGAAAAGGTACACCACTGAGTCAAAAATAATTTTGCAGAGAGAAATGTGGCAATCTGCCATATAGTAATGCTGAAAGTGTATGTTACTCAACAAGCTGAGAGTGGAAAATAGAAAATACCTCACTAGTGTTTTGTATTACGCACATTTCTAGGAAACAGTGAAGAAGGCTGAAGAATTAGCATTGTCCAAAGGTAATGTACACTGGATGATTCTCAGTGTGAAGGATGAAAATATTGTATGTACCACATGATTCAGGTTTATAATAAATATATATAAAAATTATAAATAAAAAAAAGAAATTGACTTGATGCTGTTGCTAAGTGAAAAAACAAGTGATCACCCTTAGTAGGCCTATTTAGCCTGCACTTCATCCAATGAAGACATGAATGTGTGTCTACAGAAAAAGTTAGGAGGTCACTCACAAGTTATCTTAAGTCATTAGTCATTAGGAGAATGTGAATCCTACATACTTGTACCTGGTAAGAAAAAATTAAAAAAAATTAAAAGTACTATGCAGAGAGGTAATTAATGTAAATAAATCGAATTATCGCACAATATAGTAACCATTACTCATATGAAAAGGAGGGGAAATGCAGAAAGGATCCTTCAATCAGCAACAGCTTTATATCTTGCCACACTGATGTGGCTGAGCTCCAAAGAGTGGATTTTTATCTGAAACGCAACTCGAAGTATCATCACAACAGGCACCAAGCACAATTTTGGTGTGAAGTGCAATTTAGAAAAGTACACTGACTGTCAGCTGAGTGTTTCAGCAAGACAGTCTGTGACAGTGCCACCCATTGTTGGCTTCTCTCCAAGCACTGGATCTCTCAGCCAATTTGAAATCTGTCTGCTGTCTGATGTCACGGTTCGAGATCTAATGTGCCATCTTGTCAGGAAGGTTGGGGAAAACCCAGCCAAAACCATGTACTAAATACCCAACTTGAACTTTTTTTTTTTAACATTAACACAGCTCTTTAACAGATAAAAATAACCTTCACTGGACGATGATTACTATGAAGGGAATTCCCTACACATATTATCATTTCTTCTTGTATTTTGTATTGAACACTCTAATACAACACTCAACTGTTGTGCATTAGAAAATATCCTTTAAGTTTTCACTTCCTACATTTCCCAGAATTCATTTTATCATCCTCCAGAGAATATGCCTGGACTTTTTTCAACGAGTTATTCAAGGATAGAAAGCTCGAGGAAAAGCCATATGTGACAGCATTAGTATCAGAAACAGACTGGGTTACCAGCCAGGTATTGTGTCTGCATCACATTCCGGTCTAGTGAGTCTCCTTTCAGTAGGGATATTGGTATCTCTTCCTTTTTATCATTGATTTCTCCCTGTATTCCTGTTGAACAGTGCTGCTATTGCAGCTGAGAAGAAAGTATCTGGATGTGGCACTGTCTATGTTCCTTTATCCTTATCTGCACAAATCAGAAAACACAACCAAACTAGACCCAAGGGTGTAGTTTAGGACACTTTGCCTAAAGAACATACTGGAAACAATAAATCCATCCAGAACTCGAAGTGTAATTTACTAAGGTGTAGTGACGACTGCCAGAGAAATGCCGCCCCAATACGATAGAGCTCAGTCATAGTTTGTGGTGCTGCATTTGAACAAGTCACCTGCAATGTTTCTTTCCTGTTTGAGAATTCTTCACATGGCTACCCACTGTGATCTACAGACCATGCCGTGAGCAGTTTTTCTAAGAAATTTACATTTCTACTACAGTCTAAGCATTTCAGAACAGAAGAGCACAAGTGACATAACCACGTTACACTTTGTGGGAAAATGTGTTGCTGTTGAGTTTTTCAGAAGGTTTTTGGTGCTTGTGAGAAGCAAAAACAAGCTCCATTGCCAGGGTTGACAAGAGACATTTCTAAACATTGGCAAAATCACACTAAAGCTATCTGGATAAAGAGATATCCCTGCAGGTAAGCAGGTTATTTTCCCCTTCAAAAGGTTGAAGACACACACTGGAAGGTCAACGGTTTGAGTCCCAGGAGCAGCTGGGAGTAACACAAGGAAAAAAAAAAAAAGGATTAGCTATGCTCTTCTTTCCACAGTAGCTACTGACAAGGTGCCCTTGGGCACTTAACCTCTGGTAGCTCCACAGGAGTGACTCAGTAGCCAGCAGATGAGGACTGAACTGAACAGCTCCCAGTGTGAATGTGTGCACCTTTATGAATATGAAGCAGGACAAAGCTGAACACAGCATGGACTCCCAGCAAAACTGCCCCCTCGCCATGTTTGCAGAATAACTACAGAGGAAGACTAATACACTGAATCAAAAATCTTCCTCTTATTGCACTTTCACCTACAGCCTGTTCTCCTTTGCAGCGACTTGGAATGCATTCAACTAAATCCTACAGCACACCACAGTGGCACCTGCCCGGGCAATAGCAGGAGAGAAAGATAACCTTTTATATTTACATTTTATGACCTAATTTATTTCTATACTAAGGAAACACTCAGTCGAGTACGGTCTTTTTATTTTTTTTTTCCAGCTACAGTGTGTGCACGGGCATGTTTTGCTAGCACTGATATTAACTTCATATATTTTTATCTGTTTGTAGACAGGCTTTGCTACTGGAGCATTTCTCACTAGAATGAATAACCTGTGTGAAAAATTGGTTCTTGTACATTTCTTCAAGGAATATGGGGGCCCAAAACTGACACAGGAAATAAATGACTATGCTTAATTAAAAAAAATAAATTTAAATTTAGCAAAATAAGGATAAATAAATAAATGTGCAAGTTATTTATTTTCATATTATTGCATTTCCACATTTATTTATATATTTCCACATTCATTTATTCCTGTATTTTTTTCCCTTTCTGATAATAAGGGAGGCTGTGATGCAGCTACATCATGGTGCCTTTTTGTTCTCATTGGCTGACTGAAGTCAGAGTGTATTAGACTGATTAAACAGTCCACACAGATTGATTACACCAATAAAAAAAATATGTAGGAATAATAAACAACGGGAGAGTCTGTGTACGAAATAATGCAAGTCATCTGAGAGAGGTAACCTTTTAAATGGGATAGTGTGTCTTATGTGCTCTTTTGAGTGCAGTGCACTTGACTCACACACTTTGGAGATGAAACTCATGAAACTCAGTAGTAGTAGGAAGTGAAGGTGGAACCAGTCCCTGGGATTTTCAAAGTAAACACACAAGGTTTTACCACGTCACACAGAGTCACTGCCACGCAGAGTCGTTTAAGTAAGTTAAACTTTAATCCACATGTGTGTTTGTGGTCTTTGTTGACTACAAAGTTTGGCTGCCCAGCTAAACAGTGTTTAAATTGTGTTTAACCCGCCCAACAGTGGAGCTAACTGAAGATAGCAGATGCAAGCTAGCTATGCTAACTGGTTTGCAGGGAAGCTAGGTAGTTAGCTAAGTATTGTACATGGTAAACAAACAGCTGTATGCTAACTTTACTGGTTTATTATTATCAGCTGTTCTGCTTCTCGGTGTGCGTTCAGTAACCTCAGGCTGTGAGACATGTTTACTTTTATGGTAGAATATCTAGTTGACCTAGACAATAAAAGTTAACAGCTGCTCTGGTAGTAGTACTGTAGATTGCAAAGTCTGGCTCTTTTGTCCAAAAATGTAAGGACAATAAAGGTTTATTAGACTCCATCCACTCTGGTCTTTGTGCTGACAAATCTTACTAGCATTGTGTGTGTGAATGAAAATTATAGACTAAAGGACTGTTTCCTGTGCCCCCGTTTGATAGGTGGGTCCTCCATGGTTAAACTGATGCATAAACATGGACTGCTGAGGTTACTGCACCTGGATAACTTAGAGATAGCCAGGCTGAAGGAGGCAACACGTTAGCTGCCATACAGTACAGTCAGTAACTTGGACAATGACACATTGTCAGAGCTGATGCAAGCAGGGTTACAAACACACAGGGGAAAGGACCCAAATCCAGACACAGAGCTTATGCAGTTCAGTGCTTTAAATTAAAACAAAGAAAAACGAAGGCTTACGGGATGGTGAGGCTGGCAAGGCTTAAAACCAGAGGGAGCAATCCAAAAAGGCAAACAAGTCCAGAAAGGCTAAGGCAGGAATCCAAAATCCACTAAAGAGGCAAAAGGCTCAACACTCAGGTAAGACAGACAAAAGACAAGCAACCAGGCTATGAAGCACACAGCAACACAACAAAATGTTTGGGCAAGGCTTAATTTCATTAAGACTATTAACTAGTGAGACACGGGTGACAAAGAGAACAGGACGGAAAAATACAAAGGCAGGAAGTAAAACAATGAAGGGTAAGGAATTTCAAAATAAAACAGAAAATACAACGAAGTTCAGGCAGGAAGTAACACACAGTGACTTGACTTTATATTCCCATTTGTTATTGCAGAAATATCCCAGTTTAATTCCAAAAGTCACATCAGAGTTAACATCCAGGTTTGACAGAGATGTATGATGTAAGTATAAACATTTGTGAAAGTAAAAGATTCCAAGGCACTTGGAGTTCTGAGTATAGTAAAAAGATGTAAGTATTTTTATTATTTTTAATGTAATTTTACTTGTACAGATTGTAATGTCTCTGATTTTGTTTTATATTTAAATACAGTCTTTTCATTTGATGAATTAGAAGACTGTATGTACCTCTATACAAGGCACAAATACATTAGTTCTTCATGTTGCTTTTTGGTCACGAGCTCTGCCTCATTTAGAATACATAAAAGCAGCATTCTCTCTTTGTTGCTGAAATGCTCATTGACAATTTATTCCTGCATTTTTAATGGACTAAGACCTAGTGGGCGTGCTATGCTTTGATCGGATGTAGGCTCAGTGTTTACGAAACTTGGTTTTGTTTTGTGTAATCGGGTATCTTGGTTGCACTTGGAGTATTTACATGGTAACGCCGCTGCTGTACTGTTATAAATTGTGTTATAAATTCAGATAAGAGTAAAATATTCCTTCTGTGTGAAATCATAACCAACTAAAACATCCCTTCAAGTCTTCTGAAAGCTACACACTGTATGTGAACCTTTAGTAAGATTAAATAACTGTATGTACTAAGCCTGCTGGAGTGAAAAGATCGTGCACAGATCTTACCTGTTAATCCTACTGTATGTGGGACATACTTTTTAATAGCCTGAGCTCTAACTGGCGTCTCAGGTTTTCTAAATAAGGAGCTATTTATTCAATGCAAAATGTGAAGCATTCTCAGGCTTAGATAAAAAGGACACAGTTCAATGGCTGCTGTTGACCTTTTGTCCTTTAATGTTCTGCTTCCCCTTTTAAGACCATTAGGGAAGACACGTTTGCGCAAACTTCCCTTTGGGGAGCTCTGACCAAAAGTTTTCATTTCCTTCAAGGCTTTGCAAATATAAATAATACTCTTCACGTTGAAGGTAATTTTTGGAGCCTGGTTGGTTGGAGAGTGTACTTCTCTGAAGGCAAATATAATGAAACATAGTGTTCCTTTTGAAAATAAATGGTTCATCCCATATTTGTTTTGAGGCAGTGGACGTGGTACCGCTTGATAGTGTAAGTTCAGCAAATAATGGAGCTCTTCAAAGGCACAGTCGTGTCTTGCTGGATTTTCTGATGTGTATTATCTTCCCTCTAATGTCTGTCGCTTCATCTAAATTCACAGTGTTCCAGTTAGAAACTAAATTTTGTGGAGCTTGAAGGATAAGTGTTAGGTTTTGGTTTTTTTTGGTTTTTAGGAACTGGATGCGATACCTCTGTTGACATGGAAACCTTTCTCTTATGGTCACACAGTGTCTCCTGTATTAGTTAGGTTAGTAACTAATAAAAACATAGAGTGCAAAGTAATGACTGTGATTATTCTAAATTACATGGTGGAATTACAGCTGCGTGATAAGTTTCCAAATACCGTGAGAAGTGAATGCAGTAATCATTTTTGTCAGCGTCATATTTGTCTGACTCATATTGTCTGCTATTTGATTCCCCAGGCCTCCTCCCATCATATACAAGCTCCTTTTTAGTTTCCTTATCTGTCAGTCTGATTGCTGATAGTGAGTCTCTGTATTTACAGCCTCGTTCCTCTGAATTCCCCTCACATCTCCGTGTTTCCCTGCATTCAGCACCACACACAGACTGCTCACATTAGTTTTTGCTGGCGACGTGTTAATCTGTGAACCTGAAACTTCTTGTCTTGCTCTATTTACTGTGAATGTTGTGTGTCACTTTGGGGTGAACAAACGCTGCTGGGGTGTGTGAAGCTCTCTGGTTGATGTGCTATATGGGCTGTGTGTGATAACTTGTGCTAAGACCTGCAGACTAATCAGCCAGACGCTGAGGTTTTGTGCACTAAATTTATCTTCTTTATCTTCCCTGTTTTGGATTTAAAAAAGAATGTTTTCATAGCTCATGCAAACCCATGCCAAATTTATAACATCCATTAATTTAAAAAAATGTCTTTCCATTCTTTTACTGATACAGTCAATCAATAAATGTTCTGCCAAATCCTGGTTTTAAGTGGTATAAATACCCCAGTGTATTCTGAGTTTTCTTTTTCAAGATAATAAATTTAAGTTTATATCCTATAGTTTTGTGGACTGTTGTATATACGTTTGTATATAATATTGTTTTGCTATATCACATTCTAAGTATATTATCTCTATTTGAGTGATATAAAAATGATTTTTTCTTTTCAGTAATAAATATTTTCTTTTTAATAACACATGTCAACTTAGGGTCATGGCAAAGAAAAACTAATCAAAATGTTCAAATCCATTAAAACCACTCCTGCCTCATAATCCACTCTGTTTCAAAAACACACATCAGTTCTCCACAACAAAGCTAAATGTAGGCTTGGGTTCTAACGGCTGGTTCCATTTTGGTTCCTGTTTCTCTGTCCAGGTTTGTTCAGCTTGGACAAATCTAAAAACCTTTTTTATCTCCCCTTTCCCTTTTTATTGGCAAAAAAGCAACATGGAGAGCATTTAGTCAGCAGGCTTCTCATTTCAGGGGAGCGATGATCATCTCTTGTGCTGGTTAAAGTAGCAAACATCACCAGCTGCAGACTGGATCAGCTGCAGCTAATCAATGTAATTGAAACTTTTGGCTCTTGTCTGGTTAAAGTGCTCTCTGCAAGCCGGTGTCTGTGTGTAGCTAAATCTGACTGTGAGGAGAGGGAAAAGAAACGTTACTCTCTAACATCCACTAGACTACATCCACTAAACCACTGTGTGTTTTATTAGTTCAGAAAGATCAGCAGAGACAATTCCATGCTATCATTTTAATACCCCATACTTTAATACTTGCTTGTCAACTTAATAGACACTTTACGTGTCCAGCTCCAAAGTTCCTCCAGCAGTAATTTAGCAGTTGGCAACTCGGCTATTGTTTGGGATATTTTGAGCATGGAGCAAATTTTACCCAGCAGGCAGCATCTAAACTTTTTTATAGTACAAACAATGAACATCCTCTCATGCTTATCTGAAAATGTTAATATGTTTCAGGTTCATTTAAGCAGAGTGAGGTATATGTTAAAAAATATATATATATAAAGAAAGAAAAAGAAAGAAAGAAAGAAAGAAAGTCAGTTTAGTAAAGTTGTACTTTTTTGAGTTTAAGGCAAACACGTGAGCCACGTGGTGTCCTTTAGATGGAACATGAAGCACAGGAGCATGTCAGGGTGCATGTTTCTTGGCTCTTGATGTCTCTTGGGATCAGAGGTGGAAGGCAGCGAGTGTTCACATGATCTGTATTTGCTGATCTCTGGTACTGCGTGTCACAATCTGACGCTACGTGTAGCGCTTTTGCAATTCATATATTTCCTAGTCCTGAAAAATATTCCAAACAGGTTCACTGATGTAATTTAAAGGATGAAGCATCTGTCGTCAGCTTGTGCCTTAAAGCCAGTGATAAATTTCTCAGATAGCGTGAGAAGCACACGGTGGCATCTTTTCCTCACTAGGGTTGGGTTGTATTTTTAAATTGCTACAAAACCTCAGTGTAGTCCACGCTCATCTTTTGCTTCACTCAAGGTTGAAATTTCTTGCTTCCATAAAAACTTGAGAACTCTCAAGATTTCAAGGCAACATATTTATAATAAAATATATCAATTCAAATACATTTGGGGAAATTTAAAAAACTGGGCCATTGATAACCAGTGGGGGAAACAGTTCAGCAACCCATGAATGTAATTTGGAGGAGAAATAGTTACCCTGAATACCTTTGAATTTGTCCAAGAGTTTTCACTTCATTTATGTCCAGACTGGAGTAACTTGCTGTAGTCACGACTTTGAATTTTTACTTCTGTTTATTTTCTCTAAAGTTATGCTACATACATGAGTTTTATGAATGATTACCTATCATGGTTTGCATCAATTTATTTAAGACCTTTCTGAGAATCTCAACATAAATACAATACAGATGTATGCAAAAAAAAAAAAGGATTTTTATATATATAAACTTTTTTCTTTTTTATACAACACAGTTTGATGAGTTAAGCCAGCATTCAACAAACATTTGAGAAATATAGAGTGATTTTATGATATGAGATGATATTTATTGATCATGAGTTGTTGTTTTTTTTTTCTAATGACCCATTTCAAGCTTCATAATGAACCACAGCTGAAGATCCTGAATCTCAGCTCAGGTGTCTCATGGGCTTTAACAAGGACAGACTATTACACTGTTGGCACAAATATCTGATTTGTGTGTGTCTTTTTTCTTTCTCTCCTTCTACCAGATGCAATGTGGACAGCAAAGTATCTCGAGTGGCATGGCTCAATCGCACCACCATACTATTCGCAGGAAGTGAGAAGTGGTCTCTGGACCCTCGCGTCATCCTGATGGAAAACACAGCCGTCACAGAGTACAGCATCAAGATCCAAAATGTGGACGTCCACGACGAGGGGCCGTATGTCTGCTCCATTCTCACAAACAAGAAACCAAAATCCACCAAAGTGCACCTCATCGTTCAAGGTAAGAAGCTGCTTCCTTCTCAGCACTGGCAGTGACTGTAACCGATAACCACACTGTCAAACACGATCAGCGGTGGAGCAGTGTGCTGTGTTGGTTTCTTTGCAGTTTGGATGTTCATTTTCACAGGCGAAGCATCGTAAACTCAAGTTGTTTCTTGCGCGGCTTTGACCAGAACGAGTCTGGAGTCGAATCAAATAAGAAATCTTCCCTCTTCTGTTTTAAGATACTGTGATTAGATGGAATTCAGAGAGCATTAGATCTGGTGATGAAACCGGGATTCAATCTCGATTTAATTTCCTTTTCGCTGATAGATATTGATTTAGGGCACAGTACATTGAAAAATGTCCTGGCTTAGTTTCATTGCAAAGTTCTACTAAATCAACTGTCAGCACTGAGACTTTTATGATGAAAACATTCTCCTTGGCGCCGAGTTTCCACAAAAAATTAGCACCACCGCCCTGAGTCTGCGTTTGATGTATTGATCATGTAGCTGCACTAAACTGACACACAATTAAAAATGTTATTAGGTAGTTGTGTTCCAAAAAAAAAAAAGAAAATGACTGCTGGCAAGTTGATTCAGATTGAACCATTTGAGACTTTAACAATTGAGGAAAATGAAAAAAAGAATAAATTCAGATCGCAACCTGCGCATTAGGGAAAATAACTGACATGAATAATAAAAAAAAAAAGGTTCAACTTCTCATTTTCATGAAATCATAATTAACACTGAATATTTTTCACACTGTCTAATTCGTGATGATATCTCATTAACCCTTAATTGATGCCGAGAAGCGCCAGGCCACAGTTTTAGTCAAGCAATAGACAAGCATATTCTTGCACAGACAAGGAGGCACATCTCCAATTATACTTTCCCGTGGATTTTATCTGTCCTTTTTTTTTCCTCACCTTGAATAACCCAACCATCTGGACGCTTCAAGCTCCCACTTGAAACTAAAAGCAGCCACAAGATCTGCAGCATAGGCAAAGTGGGGCTTTGATACACCAACAAAACACTGGTTCTGCTCTGTGTTGTTCTCACCGAAGGAGGGATGCACCTGCTTCTAAATCAGTGTCTTATCAGTGGTGCGAGGGTAGCAAACCTCAAGTCAGCCCCCGGGTACATCAATTAGCGATGCAAATTTCAAGCAATCAACAATCAATAGTTGGTTAATTACAACAAATTACACAGCACAAACACACTTTATTGTTTTTCCATAATAATAGTTTTTTTAATCTACTGGCGTGGCTCATTATAAGTACAATAATAGCAGAATCATTCCTTCATTCAAAATGTGGTCCCCTGGCTCCCTGTGGTCACTTTTCAACAAATGATCAACAAGTTCAAAATATTAAATAGCTGTGACCTGACAAACACCAAACAGGCGACCTCCCATCTCCTCACAACGGACTTAAAGCTTACTGGTTTTATTTGGGATAATGAGAAAATCTTCGCTGTCTGACATGCAGCTGCTTTATCTGCACTGACTGAGCCAGTGTTAGCTTGTTCTGTTGAAGCTGGTAGTTTGAACTGGCCCCTCATCTTCCTCATCTCTACATTTTCGCTTAATACATCTGATTGAAAAAGTTATTGGAAAAAGTAGATGAACCCTTGGATATAACAAATGGCTGAACTTCTTTTGACAACAATAACCTCAAGCAAGGATTCCAATATCTGTGGATCAGACCTGCACACTGTTCAGGCAGGTTTTGGGTCATTCGTCCTACAGAACCACTTCAGCTCAGACATATTTATGGGATGTCTGGTGTGAATGTCTCTCTGAGCTCATTCCACAGCCTCTCTGTTGGGTTAAAGTCTGAGCTCTGACTCCCAAAGGTGGATTTTCTTAGTTTGAAGTTATTCTGTAGTAGATTTACTTTGTTGTTTAGGGTCATTGTCCGGCTGCATCACCCAACTTCTGTTGATCTTCAGAAGGTGACAGCCACCCTGACATGATCCTGTATCCTTCTGCCACAGAACTAAACTGCCTCCATTTATAGACACTTTGTCTGACTGTGTGTTGCTGAATATTTAAACTATTTTCACCCTTCCCAGCTTTATGCAACAGTTCCTTTATGCAACAGTTCAGGATCCTGAATCCTCAGATCTTTATTGTGAGTCATGGTTCACATCAGCAGACACTTCTCGTGAATAACAAACTCAAAATGTCTGAGTGTTTTTTTACAAGTCAGTGTGTTTCTAAACCACACCTCCAATCTGGTTTCACTGACTGGACTCCAGGTTTGCTAACTCCTGACTGCAGCTAGCTTTTGCTGATGTCAGTAGCCGAGGGGTTCACAAAGTTTTTCCAACCTACACTGTGAATGTTTGGATGATTCAAAATGAAGAAGAACAACACAATGATTTGTGTGTTAATAGTTAAAACATATTGCGTTTGTTCATAATTGCAACTTAGATGAAGACCTGATCATGTTTTATGATAAATGAATACAAATCTATACATTAGTGCAAGTAACTCCAAAGGGCTCACTTACTACTTGCCACTGTAAATAACATACAGATATTGATATTTGTTATACTTATTCACCGCCACTTAAGTGAAAATAGGAATAAGATAGAATTGAATTTTGGGAAGATATTTTAGTTGTTGCTAATACAAATGGGAAACACGGCTATGAAAAAGGAATATTTCTCAGCTCTCTCAAGTTTTGGAATAAAATCTTCTTCAGATGGGGTTTGAGATTGAGTGTCCCCAGGCAGGAAAAAACATTGATGCTCCTGTTTGAAGAGATATAAGAGTGTCTTTTTTTTTTTTTTTTTTTTTTTTTACAATGCAAGTGAAGATTTTGTCATTGATCTCCCCATGAATTCTTTTTACGCACTTGTTTTTCTGACATTACACGATGGAGAGTGGAGGATGGGTGAAGTGAGAGAGGCCTAGAATCATTATTCTTTCATATTGCCTCTTGTGCTGTATTTCAGTATGGCTTGTATATATGAGTATAATCCATAGTGATGAGTTGCTGTGACAGTAGTGAGGCAGACTTATATGTGATATTCATGTTGGCAGGTCCAGCTGTTTAATTGAGCTGTGGGAAGGCCATGCAGTGAAATAGCATATTTTTCCCATGCTGGCACTAGTTTTAGGCCCAGCACTGGTGTAATGCTGCGTCGACCTGATTACAAATACAGTACGTCAGTGCACACGTGACGAATACAATGTTAACATACAGTGATACTGCAACTTGTCAAACTTGGTTAGAGTTTTGTGTTGTGAGAACATTTTTTAGGAAAGCCCCACAGATTTCTATCACACTCTGGACCGACAAGTGAATGAATAGAGCACACACTGCCACCTTTATGGCAAAGACAGATCAGGTAGTCCATGGGGGATGTTAGTGGTTCCTTTCGTCCCCCACGGGCGCCCTCCTCTCTAGCACTTCAGAAATGGAGATTGGTGTTGAACCTGTACACAGAGAAGGACTCTGGAGGCTAACATCAATCAGCTCAGTGACCTTGTCAGCTGATACCCTCAGGAATATAGGGCATCTGCTTCCATGGTGACTGCACACAGGGAGAGGACTGACTGCAGTTAAGCCACACTACAAGAAAGAATAATATCTTAGAGTGCTTTGCAATGCATAGTGTATACCAAGGACTCAGAGCAGCACAAAGGGAACCTGAACCCTGAGTCAACATCAGCTAGTAGTTACAAACTACCAGTTTGGCTACTTCAGTAACTTGAGTTCTGTTTCTTTAATGAACATAGAGCTTTGCTGTTTCCCTCTTATGGATTTTCTCTGAAACGCAACAGCAACAGCCCAGTCTTTAGTGTAACTGCAACTTGTGTTGGGATGAGAGGTAGTTCAGCTTTTGATCTGTGGAGTTGTTGACTTAAAGCAACTTTTGTGCAACATTTGAAAGAAGAGATAACACAGTCTTCTTCTTGTGTATAAAAAGTTGAAATAGAATGCATCTTTTCAAAAGTCATACACTGAGGGGCTTTGCAGCTGCAGACTGACATGGTCTAGTATGACCAGTGGCTTATGGTGGCTAATATAATGTGCCATTATTGTGTAATTACAGCTAGATGTTTAGACTAGCTTGCTGTTGCTAGGACACCCGTGCAGGAATAAACCTTGCTATTGTTACAATCATTGATGGAAATTAACCTGCTAAAATCCCTTGAAATGTCAGCAGCACCGGTCATTATCTTTAGCCAGCAGACAAACTCAGTTTTGGTTGTCATTTTATTTTTGTTCGCCAGCCTTTTCACACCTCAGCTGGCCTGCAACAGCTGAACTTGTCCCCCCCTCTCTTCACTGCATGCTGGTTCAAACTCTCTGCACATCAAGCACACACAGCGTTCTCCCCTTGCAGCCTGCCCTTCCATCGGGCTGTAATGCTTTTCATGATGACAAACAGAGCAGGCCGCTGGAGGAGGACCCAGTATTCTGCCTTTGGTTGTAGATTTATCCAAACTTTGGTTTGCCTGTATGAAATCAGTTGATACCATTCAAAGTGGTTTTTCGTGGACCACCTCTATGATATTCCCTTAACTTCTGGCGGCAATGCTAGAGTAGCTCAGTGTTACTTTAGAGCAGAAGGATCGTGCATGTTGACTAAATCAAAAATTACCTACAGATTATTACAGAATATTTTTTTCTTCATCATCCAATTTATTGCACGCTCTAGCACATGTGTCTTTACAAACTGTTTCAGGCTGCACCAAAGATGGCTGGGCCATTGTGGTGACTCCTCCAGGCGTGCATGCCTCAAAATGTTAATGTTCCAGTGTATTCAACCCTAAGGCTGTGGAGGTGCCATGCCTACAGCACGGCCCAATAATCATTCGCTTCAGACAAGCCCCTGCTGGGTTATTTGTCTAAACCCAGACAACTGTAGGCTGTGTTACTGCAACCGCAGTAGTATTGTTACATCGTCATACAAGCTACTGTGGAAAATTAACATGCCCCCAGTTCACACCAAAATGTGTGTGTCATTGTTCACACTCCCATAGTTTTGCCTCAGCTGGGCCTAAACATACTTGAAATGGATGGTGTGCAATTAGCTCATAAGACTTGTCATAAGACATGTGTGCTCATGATTAAACATCCAGCCTGCTCGTCTCTTTATTTTTGCTATCAAAGGTGATATTGCTGCGCGCAAACAACCAAATCCAAGCAGCTAAAGTCCCGTTTTAGTTCATTTTGTTTTGACTGTTGAAGCCTACAAATGAATCATTCCATAATTTAACTAAACTCTGTGGAGATATTGAAAGTCCAGCTGCAGATTTGTAGTGTTGAATTACCTTGCGTTGCAGCTGACCTCCCAGAAAACTATATTATTTTCCGACTTAGATAAGTCGGTCTGGTCTCTGCCTTTCACATGATGATCCATTTTCATCATGCGCACTGCTGGCACAGCTTTTACAAAAGACACACAGATAAATCAGATATTGTGGGCTGCTGAGAGGAACACGATGACTCCTCTGATCAGTATTCCACTTCACCTGTAAGAACAAAAACAGTGGGTGCACTTGGATACGCACTGACCTCCTAGTTGCTAAGAAAACAAATGCTTCCATAGGAATTCATGACCTGTTAGTGCAATGAATGCATGAAAAAAAAAAGAAAACATTCCTTGGTTTAACACTACAGAATGTACAGTGCTGACTGAGCTCAGTGCATTGTAATGTTGCATTTAATTTGATGCCTTTTATTGCATGGGGCAAGTCATTATCTTCTCTAACTACTGCAGTTGGGTAATTTGGTTTGGTTTTAACACTGAGTTGCTCTCAGAAGCTCGCTCATTAACTCAGTGGACACAGAAGTAATTTGTTAAGTAAAGTTATCAATATGGTTCATTTTGTCTCTCAGTGGTAATACAACAGAACATCAATTAACTTTTATGTCCTTTGCTCATTCAGCAGAGCTGCTGCCAATGCCTGGAAAATGAAACCTGCTATTTTAGAGCGACTTGAAGGAGCTGATGACATTTTTGCAAATAACGATGACTGACAGACAGGCTGATGAAATTAATCAGAATTACAAACCAACAAAAATAAATATAAACTGATGATTGAGAAGTGATTGTGCTGAAGTTATGGATACATTAATTAAATATCCCGCAGATGCAACACCTTTATTTTTAGCACCATGGTTACACTGTAGGAGCCCTCCCCCTCCCCCTCCCACATTAGCTGCTTTGGGAAAACGCTGTCACTGGAGCCAATCCTGATCTTTCTCCTTCAGTCAATCACAATCAGTGGAGACAGATAAAATTAGTTCTTAAGCATTCTGGCCCTGGACTCTGTCAGGGTTATTACCAAGGTCCCATTTGCAGCATCTGTGTACCTTTAGACTGTTATTTCTGTAAAACAATCGTAAGATGGTGTTTACAGTGACAGTGACACACACACACACACACACACATACACACCATTTAGCATGTATTAACAGCATGTACATATTAAATCCAAATTTAAAACAATTTAACTTGTCCTATTAAGACATATAAATAATCTAACATAAATATACTACATATATAATTAAATATATATGTATGTATATAAATTATGTCTCATACTGTGACACCTGTGTATTACAGCATGCCAGCGCCTTCCACTCCTGTATTTTTGACAAATACATTTATGAACATTTATATTTGCACGCAGTTACATATAAATAATAATAAAAATTATAAAAGTTAACAGACTGAGAGAGTTGAAGTCAGCAGTTCAGTCAAATTTGAATCGTTCTACTTTTGAAGTGTGGAATTCAAAGGAATATCACTCAGTGAGGATTGTTGTATTAGTTCAGACACAAACTTAAAAGTCATTAGTGGAATTCATATTGGCTGGTCATTAGTGGATCTCAGCAACTACACACCCACTCTTTTACGTCTCAACCATCCAAGTATGTTGTCAAGAGCTACAGTGGCTCTGCTGACTGTCAAATTGACTTCAGTTATGAAAGAACAGTGCATCGGCTTGAATGAGTTTTTTAAATTAGCCTCGCCCAGATGCAGTTCATAGATTCAATCAGGAAACTAAGCTCTTGCCACAATAAAGATTTTTCTCTATGTTTTGACTAATTGTCTAAGTATAAAATCAATAAGGTGTCTGCTGGACATTGGTCTTAACACAAAGTCTATACCACTCGTCGTGTCAGCATCACTTTAGCTGCACATCAACAACAAATCTTCAAAGACATTGATTTACTTTGATACAAGTAATCTGGCAGGTGTGGATCCATGTGTGTGTGCTGTTAGTAGGCTATATTATATGTGATCAGTGGGTATGGGGGAAAAATACAGTCACATGAAAATCCAGATTGTTTTCGTCTGTGGTTCTAATTCGGTTCAGCACTAAAACCTGGGCCCTCTGTGTGCAGTCTCTGTGGGCCACCATGCCCATTTAATACATCCATTGTTACATCTATACAAAAAACTATATCAGCAACTCTAAACCCATGCTTTTGTAGTGATGATTGGGTTTACCAGGAAGCATTTAAGTCTACACAGTCTACACAATCTGAAATCATCATAGTTCCACTTCCTTTTCTGTGATCACTGAGTGAAGCTTCACTGTGGCGTTTATTTATCTCGCTCCAAAATACTTCATGTATTGTGGCCTGTTTTACATGGTATGTTGTAAATAATTATATAGCAGCTCACCTCTCTTCTGGGTGAGTGTGTGTGACGTATATAGGTGAGGGAACAAGGAAAGAACCTGGAGAGATTGAAAGAAGTGAAGCGGCAAAACGTTTATACGTGTTGAGTTTGGAAACAGTACTAGAGGGATGGAGGCGGAGGAATTGGTTCAGAAAAGAAACAGCACCGAATCCATCGTCAGGCAGTAGTTTGTGCAAAGGAGATGTTGAACACAACAATGGTTGTCTGCAGAATATGCAGCAAAGCCATGGCCACAAAAGGTAGCAGCACCACAAATTTGTTTCACCATTTGAAATGCCACCCACTAAGAAACGAAGAATGCCTGAAACTCCGCATGTCCACGTCTCCCGTTGATGCATTCAACAAAAGAAGTGCATTCAATGAGAAACCCTGAGAAAGACGTTTCAAAACAAACACGGTGACAAAACACTCAGCAGAACAATGACAGTCACAGTGCAGCAGTGTGAGCGTGTGCTTATGGTTTGTGTGTGCGTGTGTTATTTAACTCTTTAGTTTTAAAGTGATGTCAGTATTAAAATGTGAAATGAGTGGAAGAGACAAACACCTGGAAGCAGCTGTGGTAACAGGGAAGACCAGCAGTTTTTATTTTTGAGACAATAAGTTTGATCACAGTGACAGCCTGGACCTCTGCCTCTGTGGTTCACACACTATGATATTTTTATTTCATCCTTTTTGAAATGGCCTGTTGTCACAAACATCATGCACAAAAAGTGCACTTTAAAATCCATCGGTCTGAAACGTCTGAGCTGTTTTTGTTGAGGGTCTTTGCTCAGCTTGAGCTCTATAGAATTAGGCCGCAGCATTAAAGCCTACATCATGCACCATTATTTATTTTCATTTAACAGCTGTTAAAAGCCAAAGTGTGCAATTGTCTGGTTTGAATAAACACAGTTTTGTTAAATTTAACTTTGTTGTGATTTCCACCTATTTTTTGCATTCAAGTTTTAAATTGTTCCAGTGGACACCACGAATGAATAGAAACACAAATGTTTTAATGCAGACATATGTTGCAGAGACTCTGGTAATTTAGTAGCTCCTGTGTGTAACTCCTAGTTCATCACACATCACTCAGTACACAAGCTGGTATGTGCACAGCACTGCACTGTGTGCTGATACAGGATACAGGATAGGTTACTCATATTTTTAGTCTGTAAGATGAACACAAGTGGTAGCTAAGCTAACTGGTGTTGATAAAGGTCACAGCCTGACCCATATCTACCCCTGTAGTAGATACTGGTGTTAAATCACATCAAGATAGATAAAGATGAATATTTACATCAAAATTTAAGATTTATAATGACAAGGCACCTGATATTTATTAACAGCAAACTCTCTTGTATTGTGGTTGAACTATCTTTTAACGTCCGGTTAGCTCAGTTGGTAGAGCATGAGACTCAATCTCTCGAGGTCGTGGGTTTGAGCCCCGCTCCGGGCGGCACCGCCTCCCATGGACCCACCACCTGTGGGAGGTGCCGTAGGACTTTGGTGCATTGTGGACTGGGCGGCAGTCGCCCCCCGCGACCTGGGCCCGGTCTCGGATAAGCGGCAGATAAGGACATGACATGACTTAATGAGGTTTCCAGTTCAAATCCATTGTGAAAACGTGTTTTTTTTTTTTTCATTATTATTATTATTTTTTGGCCATTTAAGCCTTTATTAGATAGATGCAGTTAAGAGAGACAGGAAACGTAGGAGAGAGCGTAGGGGTCTGACATGCAGTAAATGGTTCTGGCCGACCATTGAGTCAAACGGGGGACCTGCCGATCAGGGCATTACGCCCACACCCTGACCACTCGGCTATCAGGTCGCCCCGACACTGTGTTTTAACACCGGAAATTCAACTCTGTTGAATCCGTGCATGCTACATATTTACCACAGAAAAAAAAAAAAAATGAAGCATGGGAAACCAGCACTTACTGGAATGGTTTCGTCACCAAAGCAACGATTAAATGAAATGTGTACATCTACGGTGATCTGATGTACAAAGAGAAAAAAGGCAACTAAATCACTGTCTGTGTGTTTGTTTCTAAAAGCATATGCAGGGCCGGACTACATAAGATACATCAGCAACCAGAAGCACTTTACTACTTAAATGGTGATGAAATAAAAATACAATACAAATTTCTTCAATCATAATTTTACTCAATGGCATCTATGGAATCACACACACTTATCTCACACTTCATCTTCTTCATAGTTTCTGTATCAAATGACATACACTAATAGGAAACCAATCAGACAGTTGATTTAAGTGTTGCCTCCATAATCAAACACAGTCAGGCTTCTCTTCTGCACTGGTTTTATCAGTTAGATCCGTTCAAACATGTCATGTCATGTCATCATCTGCCGCTTATCTGGGTCCAGGCCCAGGTCGCGGGGGCAGCTCCTGCCCAATTCACAATGCACCGAAGTCCTATGGCACCTCCACAGGTGGTGAGCCCATAGGAGGTGGTGCCACCCAGAGTGGGTTTCAAACCCACGACCCTGAGAGGTTGAGTCTCATGCTCTACCAACTGAGCTAACCGAGCAGCTACCGTTCAGTTTCATTGGCATTCACTTAGCACAAAGAAAGAGAAAGAGAAAGACATTTACAAGTTGTCTCTTTCTGCCTGGTCGTCCGCTGTTCTGTCAGTACTGGGGGTATAGTGTTGGGAAAAAACAGTCTAAGGACAAAGACTAAGTGTAAAAACATTTAGCAGGTCACAGTGATGCATGTGTGGCAGAGATAATGCACACCGTTGACCATAAATACGTTGTGTCCATGTCAGACTCTATGCCAGTATTCAAGTATGTTCCTCGGGGTCATGTTTAACACATGGTAGGTCTATGAAATCCTGCTGAAGGAGGAGAAGACTGGCGGCACACAGCCCCAGCAGTAACAGTGACAGGGATGTGTGAGGTCTGGGTTTCCAGCAGCTTACAGGGAAGAATCACTTTGGTGAAAGGTAGATTCAAATGCTTTGTGGGGCTCAGAGTCTTTTGATGCTTTAGCTGTAGGGAAAAGTGTGTCATCAGGCTTAGCAGAGTTCAGCCTCTACGTTCACGAGAAATGCCATTACAGGCTGGACTGCTAAGAAGTGGTGACAGTGCACCAGTCTGAGGGCCGGTGAAGGCAGGTTTGCATGCGCCGCACTGCATGCACCACACTGAGACACACCAGGGAGGCGTCCTTTGTGGCCGTCTCTGCAAAGCTTAAATACTTGGAATGTTTGCCAGAGGGTTGCCTCTCGAGCTCCACCAAAGTCCCCTTGTGGAATTCCAAATAATAGACTAGTGGGTAAATCCTTCTATTTGATTATTTCAGGGGAAAACCAAGCTTGTCTGTAACAGGTAATGACACTGTTAATACATGTTGTTTCGCTTTGGATGAGAAACATGTCTTCAGTTTGTTTTTGCATTTCCCACTAAGTTTGCTAACTGTAACCTTGAGTTTCCCAGAACCTGAAAGTTTTCAGAGGGTTTTGGTGCCAGGTTCTGCCTTGTGGTTCCACTGTGTTTTACAACGGAAATGTTTAGGACATATAATATGTCCTTGTAATGTGACACACCGGGACAAACATCCTCATTCTTATGTGCTGTTAGTATTAGGATAGACAACAACGGAATAAATGGATAGGAATATTAGAGAGAGGCAGAGCTGTTGAAGGTCAAAAACCAGATTGCAGTCAGGAGGGGTGACTGCTGACCAGGCACCACAACCAGTAACATGAAAGCAAATAAACATATTTCTCAAAATGTCAAACTATTCCTTCAACAGTGCTTGGAATTATCTTTCAGTACTGTTTAACTAATCTGTTTCTCTGATCGTCAGAGCCAAGATAAACTTCTAAATAAATACAGAATGATATTTGCCACCTTGATCCCTTCTTAAATATTAAGCACACAATCTTTGAACATAGTTACCCAAATATCTCAATGACAAACTGGCAGATTACGACTACCACACCTAAAAATAGATTGGTTCTGTACGATATGTTATGATATGTAAGATATTTTTCAGAAATAAAATCGGTTTTAATCAGCTTTTAGTTATTAGACTGGGGTTTATTATAAACTGTATTATAGTTTGAGTCTTAGATTAACCTGAATTTGACTGTAATCTGGATTGATATCTCCATGGTTTTGCCTTAATTGTGAAAACCCACATTCCTCGAGAATATATATATTTTTTTAATCTTAGAATCTCATTTTGACTGATATTCACAGTATCACTGCAGAAAATTGACCAGTATCTCTCTCTCTCACACACACACACACAACAATGCACTCTTTGAAATCTCAAAGGAGGAAGTAGTAAAAACAGTTTCAGCACAGACAGTAGCTGTAGCTGAAGAGCTTTCACTTTGACGCCATGTTTGGATTCCTTGTGCATTCAGGTTGAAACACGCCAGTGTGTTTGTGTGTGTGTGTGTGTGTGTGTCAGCACTTTAGCCTTGTTCATGTAAAATTTGAGTGCAAAAAGAAGAGGCCTTGAAATACACGATGCATGGCACGTACAGCGCTGTGGTTGTACAGTTTAATGCCCTCTTAGTGTCCTAATGCCCTGTCCAAATCAGAATTCAGAGGATGAACTGTTTATGAAACTGGATAGAGTGCTCAAAGAAACAAGGCTGCTTGCTTGAGGAACTTGCAGCACCTCTGCTTCAAAGAAGAGAGTTTCCCTAAAATATGCAAATAATTATGAGTATGGTTTCCACTGCAAGTGAAGATGAAGGAGGTAGTGAGCTGAGACTCTGTAAATCTGTTTAGCCTTCTCAGCTGTACTGCCGCACATTGCCAGCATTCATGGGTCCGGACCATGGGGAACCTCTGCACCGCCGACGCTTTGCATATTTGCTCCATGTCCGAGTCCATTTGAAGATATCAGTCTGAGGGAAACATGTGGCTCCCCCCCCCAATGCCAGTGCGCCGTGATATGTCAGAAAGAAAGAGCAATTGAATTCAATTATAAAAAATACCCTAAATGGACTACAGGATTATCCTCTTTAGTTTCATCAAGTGTAATGATGTGGGTCTGTGTTTTTCTGATTAGGGCCCAGGCCTATCTCTGCCATAAAGAGAAGGAGAAAAGAGAAAACATTGGTCCTTTCAATTCAATGCACACTGGTCTAATAAGCTTCAGGGCTCATTATAGAGTAGAGGGAGGCTTTTCCCTTTCTCGCAAAATGCAAGTAATGAGGCATTTGAAATATTCCACAACATTAGGATAACTGAAATTGGAGAGTAAGCCCTATAAGCTTTGCTTGTGTAACACATTTAAAAGTGCTTGTTCTTTCCCGAGGCTGGTGGGGATTTCACTTTCAATTTCTCACCTACCGAGCTTGATGGCTATTTGGCCTAGGCTGCTCTGTTTTCATTTTCCTGTTTTGTACAGTGGCCATGTTCGCATGATGAACACATGCAGAGATGTTAAACCAGCTTCCTTGGCTTTCATTCATAGAAATTCTTTGATGCTTTATATTCAACAGCACGGAGTGTAATATTAATTATTTGCTCTGAGACAATTTTAAATCCCACCCCGCAGTCTGTGCTACCCTGAGGCCTAATTTTGGGATATGTAAGCATCCTAATCACTCCACCTGATTTTAGTGAGATGTTTTCATTAGATGAAAGAGTATCAAAACTGAACAATGATGCACTCATCTGGTGGGTAGTGGGTCTGTTTAGTCTTAAAAAGTAAGCCCTGTTAGAGCTGACAGGGCCCATTGCTAAGGAGATTATCTCCTGTTTTTGAGGCATGAAGCAGCTTAGCCATACACCCCTCTGGACAGGAAGCCAGTCCATTGCAGGGGCTCAAAACCCACATCTATCTTTTAAACAGAAACTGCCAAGCAGAGAAGCATGGCTCCTTTTTTTTTTTTTTTTTAATTCTTCATTGTGATTGAACACCAAAGAATCCCAGCATTAGGACAGACACTGATCGGTTTTGGTGTTGATCTGCCTCTGAGAAATCATCTGTTCAAATGAGACACGCCAGGCCAGGTGGCAAATCTTTAATGGTATGATACTTTCCTAAGCATGTATCTTAAGCAGATTATTACTTTTAATACTGTTTTTTTCTTCTTCTTTTTTTTTTAATGAAGCGCTACATTTATATATTGAACTAGAGTGGTAAGGAGGTAGGCAAAGCCAGAGACCAGGGTTCACATCCTGGGTTGGGCATGTGCTTAGGTTTAGGCTGTATCTGACCCTACGGACAGGGAAAGAGCATGGTTTCAGCTACATGCAACTTAAAGTACGAGAAGGTATACACTCTAACCAAATGCTGCAAGTGTCAGTACATGAACTGAACATAAACATAAAAATGCCTAATAATGCCATAGTCAATGTAAGAAGATACTGTATTGCAGGATCGGTTATGATGGTAGAAAACAAATGAAATTTGTTGCCAGATACATTAATGAACAGTTTCCTCATCATGTTAATAAGAAACACAATTTAGGTGGCATCACGTTTCCTTCAAAACATATTTGTTGTAAATTAGCTACAGTGATTTCTGGGACTGTGTTATTCATTCAGTCAAACAGGAAGTGAATAAAATAAGGGTGCCGCCAAACGCTGTGATCAAATACCACACCAGAAGACTGGCTTCCTTTCTGACTTTAGAATCGTTCCAGTTCTTCCTTTTTCTTTCTAACATATGGTTAACCCCATATTCTATATACAGCTGCCAGCTCAAACCTCCATACAGTCTGTGGAAGCTCATTTGAAGGGTGTGGCTGAGATACAGAATAAAGCGCTTTGTAGTGCTCGTTTCTCAGGTCACGGTTACGCACTTAAACGCAAGTGAAACACGAGCTGTATTCAGCCTGTGTAGACAGCTGTATTGATTTAAAATAAAAGTATGTCGGTTCCATCAGTTGCACAAGACTATGCTAATCATGCTTGTTACACAGCAGTATGTACATTCTAGCCGCTGTATATGAGACAAAACAATTGGTTGTTCATTTCCAGATCGGCTCACTGACCCTTAAAGGAGTGCAGCACGTGCCAGTGTGGAGCTTTACTGTGAAAACAGACAGAGATTGGTTCAGTTAAAACCCAGGATAGCCTTTCCAGTAATCATTAATTCTGTGTTGGCAAATCCACCCCATTGTCATGTCTGTGCTGACACAGATCAAAGGAGAGACTTGAGGCTGTGTGTCCTGCCTGGAGCTGCCTTCTCAGCTAGACTGACATTTCGCAATTGTGGCTGTTTCCATCTAAGAAACAACATTACTTGTGTAGCACATTTATTTATTGAGTCTTGTCTGCTGAGTAATTCAATAAATTCATGTGCTGGATGTTTCTACTCAGAATTCTCACACTTAAGACATATTGTTAAGGAGAGCGCTGACCCCAGCCAGGCTGATTATTAATACCACGCATTCAAAATGCAAGAATGGTTAATGTGGTAAAGTCAACAGGAAAAGGAAGAGGCTACATTGCTTGGGTTAAAATGAATACTTTCATATTCATAGTGATGAAAATGTTTTGGGTTCAAATGTTGAAGTTTGAAAATAATGCTTTATTCATGCTTTATTGCCTGTTGTGTTTTCAGTGTAAGAAGAGTGACTCATCCTTGACTGTTGTTTTGTTTAATTTTATATATATATATATATATTCCAAGTAATTGCAAAATGAAATAAACATATTTCTTTGAATGCATAACCTTGTTTCTGTAAATTCATGTGTAGCTGCAGCACTTCAGGAATCACATTCCTTCCACGCCTTCAGCCTTATTTTGTGTGGGAGCAGTGACCGGACAGGCAGACTTTTATTAGAGCGGGGCTTTTCCTCACTGCTCAGAAAGTGTCCGAATTCAACAAACAGTCAAATGTTCAGCGATAGATTCAGACTTATTTAGACTTTACAGGTCACTTTGTGTTAATTTCACTTTCAGCTGGATTTTGGGATTGAGGTATTTAAATGTATCCACAGCTGATCGGAAACCTGGTTGCCTGTACACAGAAGGGAAATCAGTGCTGTCCAAGAGAAACGTAGTTGTGAAATAATGTCTTACTGTGATTATGGAAAGAATTTCTTTTCATTTACAGTATAGTTAAGGAATCACTTTACTGGAGGAAGCAGATTGTAGCCCTGATGGTGCACTGACATGTGGATGCTAAAATGCAGAGGTTTGTGTAGTCACCTCCCCAGATTTTCCACCCCTCCACACTGATCCTCTTCAAATTCCTTAATAATGAGGCTGGGAATTTTTTATTTCTCCTGCACAGTAGGACACAAAACTGGATGATAGATACATCTGGACTGCCAACTTTCCAAACATCAGTGGTGTATACAGTCTCCTTAATTAAATATCAACCGCCCATAAAGTTCTGCTAGACTCAGATCCTCAGTGGGAAGTACGGAGGTATGTGTGGATGCAGAGTGAAGGCAGTGCCATGGTACAGATCAGATCAAACCAAACATGATGGAACTTGTCCTCCCCTGCTGTGAAATCAGGGATGCACTTAATGCAGCAGCGAGCAGCAGCAAAGAGGATGTGCTCAGGATTCAACAGAGTAGATTTAAGTCAAATCTAATGCCACTGGTCATGCAGATCTTTCTGCATACGTATGTGATGACAAGCAGGTTTTCACTAACCGCCCCAAATTTTCCATCTTTACCATCTCTTATTTTTATTTTAACTTAAACTGAAGTCCTGAATGCAGTGTTGACAATCCTAGAACTAGAAAAACACTTCCAGTTTCAAACCCAGGATTCTTTGTGTTATTGTAACAGCATTTAAACCCAAAGCCAAACAGATACATTTTATGAATATATATATATATATATATAAAAAATAAAATTAAAATAAAATAAAATAAATAAAGCCTGAATAGGAAGCACAGTTAGGAAGTGTCATGGTCGTTGATGTTTAAGTAAACAAGTATCTGAACACTGTTTTTGTGGTCTGTTCCCAGCGTCTGTGCTTTGAGTCAGAGTAGTTGTGATCTGAAGCTGGGAGGAATATTAGACTATTTTGACACATTTCTTAATGCCTCAAGTTTGCCTGTAGGCACTGAGAAGAATGCTTGTTGAAGCCAGAATGTGACACTACCTATCTGTCCACGACTTAGCATTAAGGCCCTGGAATTTTCAATTCCTACTTTTGGCTACTTGAAATGTTGAACTGTTCTAGAGATTACAGTCACTGTTATTCTGTGGTTGTACTTATTGGACTGTAAGCCCCCCCCCCCCCGATAAGAGCTCAGAATGTAAATATCATGTGATACATCCCATTGATTTATCCCATTATCAGACCCTCGGTTGTACTTAGCATGCCAAGAGTAAAGTTTCTGTTACAGTCTGAAAAGTGTGTATTTTTAATAGTGGAGACTTGGGTTACATGAAGGATCATTTGCATGACCTTTATGAAACATAACAAGAGCAAACAGCTCATCAGTGAAGCCAAACCGAATTTAACCCGATACTCTGTGTACATCTGGGGAATACACTGATGTTCTTTTAAGGTCTTGTGTTGGATGAATGTAGGATCCTGATCTTCTAACTTCTGTGACCTGTCAGTGACATCCTCTTCATGGGAGATTATGAGTATCATCTCCCCAGTGCCTGTATTGTCTCTAGGCTCAGTCGAACAGGAAGTGAACAAAATGGGGGGGCATCACCTAACACTCTGATAATATCAAATGTCTAACAAAGGCTACGGCTTCCTTCTTTTGTTTTTAAAATGACTTCAATTCTCCTCATCATGCTGCCTGGCAAGTTCTGAACTGTGGATCGTTTTCTATTCCTGTTCTGTGGAATACTTGGAAGTTCTGGAAGTTCCAGTCGAGGAAGTAGATTTCTCCATTAACTCAATTTTGGACCTTGCAATTCCTTGTTAATTAGGAAATTCCAAAAAATTGTATTTATGTCTTTGTGTTCCTCAGCTGTTGTATAGCCATGCAGTGTAAATGTTGGACCTGCTCTGCTGACTTACATGAAGTGATTAACTACCAGCAGCCGACACTGTGCATCGAAGGTGCATGAGGTCAGATCCAGAACACATTCTTCTACTGACCCTGACCAGAATTTGGTTCCTAAACATATACAACCATCAGCACATTTCCTGGCTCTAAAACAATGAGCTTGCTCATGGTAAATGTACTCAGCTGTCAGCTCAGTCATCCGTACAGTCTGTGGATGTGAATTTCAAGGGTGTGGTGAAGGTACATTACAAAGATTGAAAACAATAGCTTTTGTTTGAATTGTTGTTGCTGCACCATGCCTCTGCCAGCATGAGAATACAAATGTTCAGCAAGATAGTCTCTTGGTGCGCTGCAGGATGCATTACATTTTAATTTGGCACAAACCTTAAAATCTGTTGTGTGAAAACGTGACTGCAGGCATGAAAAGACAGAAGACGAGACTGTGGAGTGGAGGAGACTGAGGACATGGAAAGGAGGTGGAAATGTTATCTCACTAGTGGTTATTTTGCATCTCTCCATTTCTAAAGTGCACATTCACATCACACTGCCAGCCATTGAATCTGTGAGCTGAATGAGCATGTTGCACATTGGAACCATGCTACATGAGAATCAGATGATGCCCTCTCTTCTCCATGTAAATCAACCAGATACTACTTTTACTTGTCACCAGTTACAGGTCGTGATTAATATTAATTCCTAGATGGAATTTTAAAGTATGTCATTAGGCTGCAGATCAACAAACACACGATATGGGAATTTCCATGCAGTACGATTCCTGTCAGAAGTTTTTTTTTTTCGTTTCATTTTGTTTTGTTGTGTTTTTTTTTTTTCTTAGAGTAGTCAGAGTTGTACAGCATCATTTGTGCCTGTTACTCTGACTCAGGTAACATCAAAGCTTATAGTTTTCAAATTCCATTACAACACTGCCAACAAACACTCCTGACATGTTTGATCACCTGACAAGCAACTAGTGACATGACAGCAGCAAAACAAAACGAAACAAAAACCAAAAAACAAAGACATTTATATATTTATCTCCTGATGGATTATTTGTGTAATAAACAAGCAAAAATGATGTTAAACTGTAATTGTGTGGTGTTAGATGCTACTTGAAATCAACTTATTTCTGATGAGGCCATGTTTGACACGATGTTATCTACTGTAGGTCATAAGTTCCAACATCAGATTTCCTGTTTCTTTTACGATAGCCATATTACTTCTGTCTATAATAACCATGCAAGTCTAACAGTCTCTAAATATGAAGAGCTATAACTAGGATTTAATCACTGAAAGAGTCTATTATTTTATTTTATATTAATAACTGTGAATTCATCTTTGATATAATCTGGTCGGCCAATATGACTCATTTCCTTAAATTTACTGGGATCATTTGTAGAATGAGACATGACAGAAGTCCCTGTCACTGTATATTGTATCTGATAAAAAATGTATTGAAATAATTATGCAATGCCATAACTGTCCTTCGTACTGTTGGATCACATTCTATGGACGATTTAATAATGTGAGGTGGACGAAATATCAGAAACACCATGCCATATAATACAGTCCACTACAACACTACCCTCATTCTCATCCAACTGACTAAACACACAAACAGCTAAAGTGGCATCAACAAAAAGTGGCCTTTAATATGTAAAGGAACAGGTACTTATTGGACTTCCATTTGTATTGTATTACACTGTTCAAGTGTTATTGTTCCACTTTCTCTATACAAGCTGCATGTGTTAGTGTAACATTAGAATTCACACTGAACTGTGCAATGCATGCACCACCAATACAAATCACTTCAGTAGCTTGTCTTCCTTCAATGGATCCTCATGTAATGTCATCACACAGTCATTATACTGTGAGTAGTTGAAGACTACTACAGAAAACTGAGCTAAATGACATTAACATACCAAGTAAGCCCAGACCAGCTGATTCCTGTCAGGCCTCTAACTTCAGATGTGGACAGGTGTTTTCAAGAGACTCACTGTTTTGTCATCTGAAGTCCACTCTGCTCGTCTACCTTTCCATCTGTTGTCTGTTCTGCCAAATGCATTTAGATTCATCTGATTTTTTGGGGGAGTTTGGCTTTTTTAAAGTCAATCTTTTAGCCTTGTCTTTATCTTCTTTTATGATCTTGGTGGATGTTAGCAAATTGTGTTTCTGTCCTTTAGCTTTGCATAGTCACAAACAAATATTAAAGTTTTTCTTTTTTTTTAAGTAAGTTTAAGTTACAAAAAACACACAGTGAACACAAGATGGCCATGAGAAGTAATTCTCACACACACAATCTATCTCTGTAACGCCCTGGGCTCTGTTTTTGTAAATCAGTGTTGCACAGCACCAGCGCAGTCAGTGGCACGTGGTGTTGCTGCAGAGGGTGTGGCATCGTACTGTTAGCAATCTAATCGATAGGTGTGATCAGGCGTGACCGATGGAATCTCCCCTTCCTCTCCTCTGAAGCAGTGTGATCTGACGGTGTCGTGCTAAAGAACACAGACTATAGATGATCAACTCACAATATATCACAAAAACCAACCGGTGTCCAAACAGAACAGACTTATTTCAGCTCCATGAATGAGCTTGGGAGGAAACAACACATCAGCTCACAGTATTGCTCTGCTTGACAGAGTTCTAGTCTGCTCTTGATTTGATTAAATCATTGATGAAGATAGTGTGACAGGAAATGACATGTGCAACATTGTGATGTGAAGGGTTTCTACTCGAATTAATAATGGCTGCTGTCATTTCATTCAGCCCACAGGTACAGGCCCAGTGATGCTGACCACAGCTATGGGCTGCTTTGGAAAAGGTGATGAGTTCTGTGGGATTCCCGCAGGAATGAAGGGCTTTGACAGAAGACTCAGTTTTATCACAAGTGTCAGTTATTGTATTTTGAGCTTAGGTAGAAGCTTTATAACCCTAAACTCCCTCATTGTGGGAAATAATTACTGAGAGCAAGACAGGATTAACAACAGCAAAGGTAACAGGGAGAAATAGGAGAGGAGCAAGCACAACTAGTCTGTCCTTCCTTTATTTAAATTCACAGGTGATCCCTTTTGCTTATACCATTAATTACACTTTAAGATACACAGAAATGTGCAGACAGTAACGCAGTCTCGATGAATGCAGGATATCTGTGCTGGCCTCAGAACAGATTTTTTTTTCTAGGCCAAAGCTGCTGACACGGAAGAGCTCCTACCATTACATTTTATATTACTAAAATGCTAATAATCTAACAGTTGCTTTTTTTTTTCCCCATTCAGTTGAAATGGGATTTTGGCAGCCATAATTTTTTGCCCTCCACTAAACGGCAGATTTCCATGTTGGGTTCCCTCTTCTTTAGGTGGCTTTCAGCTCTTTAATTCAGCCAGCACACAAAAAGACTGGCTGCAGAAACATTTTCAAATGCTTTTAGATAGTAGAGGCGGGTGAGCTGGGTTAGCATGACTGCTCTATGTGGAGTTAGATGGAGGAAGGAAGAATATACTAAAGGGTTCATCCGCTGATATGTTGTCAGTTCTTATGCTTGGGGTCTGAAAAGTAAAAAATGTGGCCGTTATATGATTAAGTTTATATCAGCAAAGGCTGCATAGGAGAAAATAAAGAATTTTCTACAAAATATATGCTCGCAGGTTGAAAATGCATCCGCCAGAAAAGAGTGAAAAAGGTGCAAGAGGTCCAACACTGCTACCAATCTGTATTAGCTCATCAGCAAATTAAACACATGGCTCAAAAGTGTGGACATACAAGGAATTAAAGACCCAGCTATCTCAGCCAGCATGTGTGTGGTGCTTTCCTCATGCTGATCACAAGGTAATATATTTACGCTGCGCGTCACACTCTGCCATTTGGTTTCACTTCAGTGCCGCTGTCATTACTTTGGACTGGATCCTGGAACATAAGATGCAATGGGTCCCATATGAAAAGCTGCCTTTGAACTGAGAAAGCTTGGCAGTTTGAAGGCATGTGTCACCGCTTGTGCCTTCTACCAGCCAGTGGGAAAATCTAACCTAGTTTATTTCTGCCTCACCAAAGCCCCCACCCCAACCCCACCCCCCCCCCACCCAAGTGTTTTATCACACTTCCCAGGCTAGAAGGTTTGGAGCTCTTTCTCCTGGAGTAGGGTGTGCCTCTGAATTAACAATAACCACTGACAAGAACACTGAATGTAACCACGGTATCTGTCACGGATGTCTATTGTTCTGAGATGAGATGGCAGATTAGAAAACTCACTGACAGAGATTCCTTTGATGTTGCAGTTGCATAGTAATTTGTTGTGAAAGAAGAGTTAGCATCTATTATAGATTTGGTGAATGTTGGTACAGGAGCAGAGGCTTTGATGCTGGGAGATGTCAAAGGTTCAGACTCACTGTAAAACAATCTTGAGAGCAGCCTCTTTTCTTCATGTTCTCTTCATTCATATCAGCTACAATTCACAGTTTTGGTTTAATTATTTATTAATTTTTATTTTTTTGTGTGTGTTTAATAAAAGCAATAGCCAGAGTAATGCTGTTTTTCAAAGTGCATACTCTTCTCTTGAATATTATTTAAGTTCCTACTCAAACAAAGAGTCCTGTGGCTGTTTGGCTGGATGTATTGAATGAATGGGAAAAGAACAAGTGTGTGATGCAACTGATTTTAACATGGAGTATCTCCAGCTATAATTAGGTTGATAAAATGATACAAAGTACCACCCATCATCCAGTTATGTACATAAACAACACATAATGATGTTAAAAACATCCAAATGACTCCTTGTCCCCATGTTCCCCAGCTCTTCCTGGTGGATCCTGAGGCGTTCCCAGATAAGGTGGGATTTGTTATCCCTCAAGCTTGTTCTGGGTCTGCCCCGGGGCCTCCTCCCAGTGAGACATGCTTGGAACACGTTCGCAGGGAGGGTATCCAGTCGGCATCTTAAATAGATACCCAAATCACCTTCGCTGACCTCTTTCACTGAGAAAGAGCAGCAGTTCTATTCTTGGGTTCCTTGAGCTGTCTGAGCTCCTCACTCTGTCACCCTGTCACCCTGTCAGGGAAGGGTGACCCTAACCACACTATCAAGGAAACTTATTTTGACCGCCTGTATTTGCAACCTCATTCTTTTGATCATTATCCAAAATTCATGACCGCTATAAGAACAGTAACTGGAGAGCTTTGCCTTCAGCCTCAGTTTTCTCTTCACCCTCACAATCTGGTACGTCATCCAGCTTACTGGAGACACGACACCAATCTGCCAGGCTATTTCACGCTGCATCTGGGTAGAGTGAACAAAGCCTCACTCACTCCCAACCCAAAGGGAGCAATCCCCCACTTTCAGCACCGTGGCCTCTGACTTGAAAGCTGTTGATCTTCATCCCCCGCCACTTCTCGGCAGGATGACATTTTGCATTTCTAGTTTCTAGCCAAGCTAGAGACGTGGCTGTGGGGATGAAATTGTCCACTTCTTTGGTCCCGAACTAAAATATGTCAATGAGCACTTGATGGATTGTCATGAAATTTTGTACATTCATGGTCCCCAGAGAGTGAATCTTACCAACTTCGGTGACTTTGGTGACTTCTCTAGTGCCAGCAGTTGGTTGAAATATCACAAAAACTGAATGCTGACGTCATAATAGTCTTTGTTAACTTTGGCGGTCTCTGCATCTAGAACTATTATCAGTTACCTATTTCTGTTCGTCTGTCTCTGTGGCCGTCCTGTCTAACAGTCTGGCTTTCTTTTCACAGAGCCTCTGGCATTGCTGTAGACTCTTAGACTCTTTTTAATCTCAGCGGATTCCTAAATCCATTTAAAAAATACTATAGTTTCTGTCTCACCTACACATAAATTCATAGAGTAATGGAGCAGTGGTGGATAGTAAGTGAGCCCACTTATTCAAGTACAATGGCTGAGAAGAATTTTTAGGTACATGCTATTTACTTAAGAAGGAAATGTTTTCATTTTTACTCCATTACATTCCCTGGTGGAGATCACACTGGGTCCAGATCCAAACCAAACAGCCTATGTTTTCCTTTATTGTAGACAGGCACTTTGCAGCTTATGCATACAGCCACTAATAATAAACATTTAACCGCTCAGTGAGAGTAGATCACATACAGAACACACACAATCAAACAAGAAATTACCAACAATAAAGTCTACTATGGACACTGAGGCCGGTGCAACAAGCATAGATACATAAATCAAACAGCCAAATGCTTAAACACTCAGCAACAGGATGGAGCATCGCCAAGGCAGTCAACATATAGATGTTTAACCCGTGCAAACAGCACAGTGGGTGTGAACAACAAACACACCCATCTGAAAGCAAAGAGAGCCCTTTGCTCCACAGAGCCTTAGGTCCAGGTTCTTTGCTGGTTAATTTTCAGTGCATGTTAGAGCCAGTCCACTCAGCCTCTCTGTTCAAACAGCCAAACCCCTTGGACCATAGATTACATTCATTTCACTTAGTATAGCTACACTGAGGATAACGATTTTACATATGTACACATGGTCAGCTTATATATGTGATTCTGCGTACATGTTCATAATATAAAACACAGTATATAATAACCAAAGCCCATATAATGAATAGTTTAATTTTTAGTTTTTGGTTTACATTTTGCCGTTTTTACATATGTACCTTACTTACTTAGCCATTTTAAAGCTGAACTTCTTTTCAAACTTGGCTTCAAACTTTTGTTTTGAATTGCCCAGACCCTTCAAACCCAAAATCTTTTTCTCATTCTCTCGAGGAAAAGTTGGAGCTAAAAGCTCCACAGCACATCTCACTATTGCATTGTCTGACAGGAGAATAGCATATGTATAATTCACATTCTGACAGGCAACAATGTACGGTATCCTAACAATGCATACTATATCATGTTTTTTGCACCCTGCAGATAACAACGCATTGTTGCACTTCTGCCCTGTATCTGCTCCTCTCTCTGTGAATGAAGCACATTTACCAACACAATGACAGCTAACATTAGAAAAAAAAAAAAAAATTCTTACAAAGAAATACAACCACATCAGCCCTGATGTTAAATAAACACCCGGAGAGAATGTCCTTTTCCTCTTTGAGCAGCCTCTTGATTCCATTTTCTAATTAATTAGTGGATGTAACACCTTGGCTGTGCCGACATGAAGACTGACGTGTCCTCGGGGCCCCTAGTCACTTCCACCAGCAGCCCCGGTGGCAGGGGAGCTGTGTTTTTAATCACCTGGCCACTGGCATTATCAAGCTGGAGGACCCATCACCTGCTCTGCACACAGATGCTCGTTCATTCATCTCTGCCGGAGGTCAGCGTGGCTGAGAAAGTGGTTCCCGCTGTGTCCTCAAACCGCCGTGCTTCACCCCTCCATTTTTAGAGCCTCTTAAAGGCACCACATGTTGCATTTTACCCTCAATGAATCATTACCACATTAGTTCTGTGGCATTAGTCTAATTGCTGTAAACAGAAGACGATTGCACAGAAGCCTCTTCACTGCATTTTGCCACCATGCGGGTTTGGCAGGAAATCTGTTGGCTCATTTTACAGCCGTCCTGAAGGGCCCGCTTCATGGAACATATTAGAAAGTGGTTCTGTTTTATACATAACACACGGCATTTCTCCCGTTTCAGCATTCAAAGCAGTTTAAAAATTACATTTGCTGACCTTTTGAGTGTTAAGGGATTCGTACTATTAGTCTGTAATCACATAACCACCAACAAGAAGCAGTTTTTTTTGGCTGCAGGGCCAAAAGAGCCACTTAGCTCATTTTCACCTGAGCATGGTCGTACTGCAGAAGGGAGGACCTGATATCTCAACACCTCTTTACCGTTGGCTCCAAAAAGAGCCAATGGTTCTGTTATCCTAGTGGTGTAAGCCAACGATGGCTAACACACAGCATATAATGGACAAAATACTCTATCTCATATAATATTGCTGTTGTAATCTGCTGCTCAGGCCCACACAACAACTGTTAGCACCTAACTTTACACTGGTTGCGTTCATTAACCATCTAAGCTCATCAGCTGTTCTGCTGTTCAAGTGGGTTGTGTTGTCTGATTTTCTTTTCTTTTGTATGTGTGTGTGTGTGTGTGTGTGTGTGTCTTCAGGCCAGAATCTGTTCAGAGAACAAATGATGTTCTTGTTTAAGGAACACCAGCTATTATGGACCACAGTTTGTTCCAAGAACAACATTATGATATACTGCCCACAGATTAAGATCTCTTTGGTCTAGCTGATGCAGTTTTCAGGAACAAGTTGAAAAGCCATATTTCACATACACTGGGCCAGCCGTGTTTATCATTTGAAGAGACAAAAGAGGAAAAGATATGAAATAAAATGATACATTTAACTGACATGTACAGGGACCATATTTCCTGTTTGGATGTGTTTCTCAGCTTGCTGTTTTTGTATCCAAGGATCAACTCATTTTCTAATTTTCTTAAGATCAAAAGAGCTCATCAAGGTTATCTTCTATTCCCTGAATTATCAGCCTTTATACTAGTCCATGCTGATAAAACGCAGATCAGATCATGTTTCATCAACATAAGACCCCCCCTTTTTTTAAGGTTACAAACACCAAAAAAGAGATTTGTGTGCTCAGTGAACACATCAGTAATTTGTGTTTCTGTGTATTTTATTCCCACACAGCCGTGACAAAATGGTAGGGGCAGAGGAGGCAACCGGATGGCTGTGTAACATCAGTTTCTCTTTATAGAAAACCAAAAAAAAAAAAAAAAAAACTGTGCCACATCATGTGCAGTTTGCTAAATTGTTGAACTTTTGTCAGCTTTGTCAACACCACTTCACCACTGTGAAAGACACACAGCACTGCACTTTACCAAACACTTTGGAACCACTTCTTGGAAACTTGCTATTGACTTTTCATGCACAAAAGGTGCTAAGAGTTTGCATGAAGGGGCGACAACAATGCCTAAACTTTGAAGTTAGGGTCTTGCTTTGTGATGACTTGCATGTTACTTTTTGTTGTAGACACATTGGTAAACAAAACATAGCCAGGGGGTCTGCAGGTAATGAAGTGTACTAATTAAACAGAAGGAAAAGGAAGGAAGGGAAAAAGAAAATTCTGCTCCTCCAGGCGAAACTTAACACCCCCTGAATTCTTGGTTTTGCTGACTTGCACGGCTTTGACCTCTCACCTTGTTGCAGTGATGAGGAAGCCTGCTCCAGGGTGTGTCACCTACACACTGACGTCACCGTTGGGTGTGGTTACAGGTGTGACAGGACACATTTCTGACCCCGCCATCAGTAATGATCAGAGATGAGAGCAGGTACTGCAGAGAGGATCCTTCTTAAAACTGTCTTCTCAAACTTGACATCAATTTATGGTCCAAAGTGATTCTACATCTCTCCTCCTTAAAACCGAATATATGAAAATGAATATATAAAAATTCTATTATTTATAAGTATTATATAATAGCTAGGGGTAACTGTGGTTTGAAGTTGAAATGAAAATAAATAAAGGTTAGTCTGACTTTTCCTGGCTTTGGGAAATGACCTTTGTCCCAGTGTTTTACGGTTTATTTAATCTCTACTTTAACTTCACCCAATTTAAGAGAAAACAACTTTAAAAGGTCAAGAAAAAAAAGAAAAGAAAAACAGATAACAAACTAACTAGTTCACACATTTGTACCATATAGACTTTGAGTGAGAGTGTTCTCTTTGTATGAGTATATAGATGTTATATCTAAAACCATGGTCCTGTGTCTGTTGAGCAGGTTTACTTGTTGGGATGAAGGCGAAATATTCAGCCCACATTAAAGGGGTATAATATTAATTGGCCCAACTCAGCACTGATCTATGTAATTATACACAATAAGTGTTGCGTGTAACTGTCCTTCTCATAATACAATTCATTTTGTCATCAATTCTGTTTATGTAATCCAGTTTTGTGAATGGGTGCATCCTTAATGTGTGACTGTCGGAAGAGAAGTGGAGCAAAAAGTTATGAGTAATTACTTAAAGAGTGGCTACATACTTCATTTAATCTGACCAAAAATAGAGATACACGTCTCAGACTGTGGCTTCATTCTTTTATCTGAATAATATCAGAGAGCTAAGTGTTAAATGCTGGTTACACATGCGTTCTCAGCTAAGTTCCCTGTCAACATTACATTTTTGGGTGGTATTTAGAAAAGCAGGCTGCACACAGTGTCCTAAATGAACCGATTGACCAGGTTTTAGCAGCGCATGCTAATTGAATGTGCAAATTCAAAGGTCAATGGGATGCAGAGTAGCACAGCACTGCAGCTCTGATGCCCGGGCACAGACCACACATTATGACCGCATTAGTCGTTACTTTTATTTGTATTTAAAATATGAAAAACAGACCATTTCCACTGTGTGTTTTTTAATCATTGTTTAATTTGATTGGATTTAATATTTATATACAAAACATATGTTTTATTGTGTGTTTTACCTTTATATTTTAAATGATTTCAAAGCCGATTAATGGCTGTGTGATTACAGAGTGATGTGAGCAGGTGACAGGGAATGAACAGTAGCTTATTAGTGCTGCAGGGTACCATGACAACTGCTCTGACATTTACAGAGAAGTAAATCAAGACCCACTGATTGAGCTCAGTGTCATATGTATTCATTATTTATTACAGAAAGGTGGAGTTACAGTAAACTTGTGGCCTTACCTAAAATGTTGGCCGTAATGCACTGAGATAGCTTTTGTTACCATTATTGCCATGCAGTAATAAAACAGCCTCTGTACAGCACCTGCCAGAGTAATGTTCACTGAAGAAAAAATATATTCTGATTTTTTCCTCAGTGAAAGTTCATCTCATCCGCTGCACTAGTGATCTTAAAGTTCAAGTCGCAATGAGTGAGTCAAGTTACAATGAAGGATAATAATGTCTGTCTCTTGATTTGAAGCCACAATCTCACAGGGTACACTTAATCAAAAAATCCAGACACACACCCCAACATTTTCACACACACACACACACAGATCAAGCTGGTCCAGTCTTACTCCAAATCAGTATGATGCTTGTCTAATGAGCAGTTTGGCAAAGATACATGAAGAAGAAGAAAATCAATCATGTATAACACCACAGCGAGCCAGAGAATTGTCAAATTTGTCAGCTAATTTCATGCTAATTGAGCGCCCCCCCTCCCGCCCCAAACCCAGGGTTATTTTTAACCTCATCACTGCTCTGATCACACAGAATAGCCAGCCCTTTGCTCACGTGTCATTAATTAAGCTAAAAACATCAATCATGTTTTTTTTTTTTCTCTCCCCAGTACCCGCAAGGATCACTAACATATCAAAGGACATCACAGTGAATGAGGGCAGCAACGTTAATCTCATGTGCTTGGCGGTGGGTCGACCTGAGGCCAACATCATATGGAAGCATCATTCGCCAAGAGGTAAGCCACAAGGGTTTTTATTTTATTTTATTGTCTTAAATATGTATCTTAAGTCAAAACATGTGTCCCATCTACATGTAGAATAATAAGGTGAGGAGCAAAAATCAGAGCATTTGTAGACTAGAGATTTCTGTGTGCAGTTGGTTACAGGAAACAGGATTGCTAGGTATATAAATAACAACCTTTGTTTACTATTTGGAGCCACGAGCGTGCTAAGTAAAGAAGTGCAGCCTGAAATTGTGAGATGGCGTGGGTGACGTACAGAATCAGATGTTCAGACGTCATCCGTCTAAAATCCTTACTTCAACCCTGGGATATATGGATATTTCAGAAAGTAACCCGTCAAAGGCGATTCACAAAATAAATGTGTCTGTGAAAAGCTGCAACAACATTACCTCAGGGTAAAGGTGACTGAACCACCCCTCCTACACATGTGGCCTCATGTCAACATTCCCACACAACACACACCTCCAGCACTTGCTTCACATGAATATTCGCCAGCGTGCAGAACAGCCGTGTACCTCCAGCTGGATATGAATCTGTAGCTTTTGTGTCAATGTAGGCCAGAGAGGATTTATGATCAATAAGGCCAGGCTTTAATCTAATGACTAAGGCCTTGTTTTTTCTTTTGGACTTGGTGGATTTGAGGGGTTAAAGCTGCACAACCTGCGGCCTGATAGGACCCAACTCAACAACCAGGATCTGGCTGGAGGCCACAGCTGGTTTGGTCGGTTCTGTTGCGTTGGCACCTCACAGCCTGAAGGAGGGCCAAGAAGCTCAGCGCGCCTGCATGTGTGCGCACGCATGTGTGTTCTGTGTTCTAATTGTGTCGGCATTGCGCTTCCCACTGAGCATTCAGCAGTGTGAGTCATGCGCTGCTTCTCTATAGGATCAGATGTTCAGCCTCCAACATGACATGAATGCTTACAGCCCAGCTGTTCCTCTCTCTCCCTCCACATTATCTGGAGCCAGCAGAATCTGGTCCTCACAGCACAGAGGCCCTCCGCCGCCTCAGCCACCTCCTCATTTACTGGTTCCCCATTATTTGCCCTGAGTAGGATCTCCTCACAGACCATTTCTTTGAACTGCATAGTAATTACATTCAAAAAGAACAACTTTAATGACCACATAAGAGCACTTTAAGCTAATATTACCTCCTTTAACATGTTTAAAGGGGTAATATTGTTAGATTTCTGTCCAATACAAACTACTGCAAACTGTGCCAGAGAACTGTCAGCAATTTGTGTGTTGTTTAGAAAGGCTAATAAAAACCACATTACATAATGTGCCTTTAATGCTGATATCCTTTGGTTCAGTCCAGCTCAGCCTCATACAGAATTTTATTCACCAAGTCCCAAAGTAAGAAAAGGAGGAGAGAAACTAGAGGACAGACACTCTGAAAATAAAAATTAGAAAGAAACAAACACACCGAATGATTTCATCATAGACGCTGTCAACAAGGTTTCTTTCTGTTTTACAAGAGGCAGAATAGAAAATATGCCAATATGTTGCCATTTGGTTTGAAACTGCCCCCAGTAAGAGAGAGAAAAGAAGTCACCTCCTCACCAACACAAACAAGAGTAGCTGCAAATGAAGCAATAGAATCACACTTCAGAAATAATATACAGGCATCCATTGGCAGAGAGCCTGCTGTATTTGTGTGTGTGTGTGTGTCTGTGTGTTATTGTCAACAGGAAAGATAATGGGTTATCTTACTTGACATTTCTCTGAGTTGCACTAATGAAAAGGGGAGATGTTTGGGCAGCCAAAGAAAATCTCACTGGGAGCCAGAATCTTAAATGTTTTTTCCTGCAGAGCGTTTTTTTTTTTTTTTTCCCTGACTAGCTCCTCACCGTTTGCTTTTCATGTTTGTCACCAGCGATAATGGACTGTTCCCTCAGAGGATAGTGTTTGTGTCTGTTAGTACAGCGCTAAAGTGAGCAGCCTTCTCCCTGAGTTAAACCACATTTCTAGAAAACTCCAAATCCGTGATGTAGCCTGCCTCACCCATCTGATAGTTGTTTTTTTCCGTGGCGTGTCATTTCAAATTCCAGCACTCGCACGGTGTCAGGAACGTGAGCGAATGAAAAGTGACAAGTGACATGAGAAAACTGTCTCAAGCAAACATGGAAGAAATGTGAAAACATGGGAACAATATTCAACTTTCTCTAATTTGAGCTTTAAGTTAATTAACACAATGTAAACTGAGATACTTTCTGGTTCCCTGTCACTGTTTAGTGTGAATTCCCTCAGCATTTCACCGTTGAGTGAAGGGAGAGGCTGAAGCCTTAACAGTGTATGCCAATAAATCCTCCAATAGAGATGGTGACATAAGGAAGAGTTGTGCAGAGTAGCAGCCCATAAACGCGTAGCCTCTATGGTCGTTTACTTAATATATGTACTCTGTCAATTTAAGTCTCACCTTTTATTTTGTGCACCGCAAGACTCAGTTCCCATTTTAACTCAGTGGGGACTACATAAATTATTCAGCAGTGTCCACTGAATCCCTGGCTGCTGGCCACTAAAAGGATTAGAAGATATATGGTGGGGGAAAACAATTTATTCAGGGGACAATGCAATATGGATCTCCTCAACCCATTAAGACTCATTAAAGAGGACAGGTTGTGAATGTGCACTGTCACAGATGTCACTTTGTGCCTTTGCTTTTCAAATGACTACAGACTGAGAGGTGCCTGTAATGTGTGTGTCCTTTTAGTGGTGTGGTGACTGAGCCGCTGTGTTATTGGTATTGGCTGTCAATTACAATGGAGTTACCGGAGTAATCCCTCTTCTATGTGGTGTCACAACAGAAACAACAAACACTCTTGTTTGAGTGATTTTCATGGTTTTCACTCTCCTTTGAACCCTGTGATCTAGAAATTCTGTTTCTATACTATGAAATTTGCCAGTGCAAATTTATTTATTTTATTTAAAGCCACACTTGCCTGAGGGATGGCAATGTCAGCCTGTCAGTCAGTCAGTCAGTCAGTCAGTCCCCCACTTTAGTTTCATAAATCCTGATAACTATTGGATGAATTGTGATAAACTTGTGATGAATTGAATAATGATGTGATCCCTTAACTTTTCATCAAATCAAAATTATATTTCACGCAATACAGCTGACACTGATTAGCAAATACTGACATGCTAACAAGTTAAAGTAAAATGGTTAACATGGTAAAAATTATACCTGCCTAACAACAATATGCTAGCATTGCCACCCTGAGTATGTTAGCTTGCTGGCATAAGAGTGTAACTCATTGGAGGCAGCAGAAATTTGTCAGCAGTTGATATGGTGAACTTGTAATTAATAAATTAATTTAATTGTTTATTTATTTATTATTATAAATATTTTCTTTTTTTTTTTTTGCACATGCAAATTTAGTGTAACAGGTTCAAACAAACAGACAATGAGCCTCTGAGGTTTAAACAGTAGGCTCCCCTAAAAGTTAAAAAGAATAGGTGTACAAACAACTGAAATACATGAGAGAAAATAAGGAGACGCACACATTTAATATTTAATTATTTCTTAGCAAACAGTTGTTTATTCCCACATCCAGCAGTTCCAGAGCAGCATCATCATTCATCTGGAGTTGCATGTGTGTCCTCCTAATGAATCTAAGTCCAATATTTACTCTCTTTTAGCTCTGGTTTTGCTCTCTACCAGCTCCTGAGGGAAATAATCTGGCTCTTTAGCTGCTAAATGCTCCACTGTGTTCAGCAGCTATTCTCTGACTGTGTCTGTCTGCTGTTTGCTGCTGTGCAGCTAGTGTACAGTGGCTTTTTACAACTTTTTTTCTCTGAAAACAGCTGCCGCTGCAGCTGAAAACGATGCTATTAGATCACTGAGAGAGAACCAGAGCAGGGAAGTTGTGGGCTGGACAGATAAACAATGAGCTGAAACTCACCATAAAGCTCTGTAAATGCAGGGTGAGCTGCAGATTCAGCTGATAATTCTCTATAGGTTCATCACTATGATGGCATGTAAATGAACATATCTGAGGATGTGAAGTGTCTTTAATCAAAGTCCTGAGCTCACTAAACCCACCATCCACCACAACTGCCTCCATTTGACTTGTGTGGGGGGAAAAAAAAAAAAAACTAGCAGCAATTATGCTTCCTGCAGGGTTGCTCCTTTCTAACTTTGAATGCTGATGAGTGACTTACTAATATTTTCAACTTTAAAAAGTTATGGGGTTTTTTTTCCCTACGGAGCTGGTTTGATTTTTATTTTTCATTTATTAATATTTTTTCTTTTTCTTTTTTTTTTCAGATTTTGAAACTTGACAAGTAAATTGTATGGCAAAAAGCTTACATGAAGGCCAATCTTTTGAAAAATTGGCAGTGTCGAGTGTGACTGACAGAACCACAGCAGCAGAGGCAGATGTTGTCAACTTGTGATTAGTCTCCTGATGAATGCCATTCACAATGTTATACAGCAGAAATGAATGGTGTGCTATTTGCAGTGATGTTATTTTCCAGTAAGAACAATACTCCAGCATCGCCTGCTGACACTGGTGAAGCGGTTATCACTGGGATAAGAAAAAAAAAAAAAAAAACGTGTACAGGTGTTTCTCTCAAAAAAAATGGAAGGGAAAGGATTCTTAGAAAATGAAAAAATGACATGGCATGATGCTGGAAAGAAAGCCTCACATGTAGTCTGTGCTTTTAGATGGGGATCAGAAGACACGATGAGTTCCAGTATTCATCAGAATTGGAGGAGTAGTGATTTTTCTAGTCTGTTTCAAAGAGACAGCCTTAATTTCCCAATATCAATGCATAAATACAAGCCTCTAACAAGAGTACTGGAGCTGGCAGAAACTGTTTTTAGAAGAAAATAGACTCATTTCTCTACACGGTTTACCTATAAAACAGTTCATTACAGTGACAAGACCCATCACATAGAAAGAAGAACTGGATAAAATAACAGGCGCAGCCTGTATGGGGCACAGTGTGCGCAGGAAATAATGACAGTCTTTGACCATTTCTGACACATGCACATGCAAAGAGTGGTGCAGCTGGCAGCAGGTCTACGTGTCGTTTTGCAGCATTTGTTTACAAGTGCTTCCAGATTGAAGGATGACCAGACCTTTCATCATCCCATTTCATTTGGTGTAACATTTTTGCTGCCTGGGGTCTTATGCAATGTGCCCGAGACGCTGAGATTTATATTTTATATTAGAACTGTCCAAAGTAAATCCTAAGGATTGGTTTCAGGGTGGTATTTTAATTGAGCGGTACTGGCTAAAATAAAGCTCAACATAATTGGATCCTTCTTCTTCTTTCTTTTTCTGTACTGTGTTATGTCCACCTCAACCTGCCAGTGGTGCAGCCCTGTTCCGCTGTACTACAGCCAGCCCCATAGTGTGAGCATCTCGCTGCGTGTCCAATTGAAAACTGGTGTATGTCGAGTTCTGACTCTGAGGTTGGCAAAACATGCGGATTCACTAAACTCCAACACTAACAAATCTGTTGTCTCTCTTCTTTCTCTCTGTCACCCATCAGCAAAGAGCAGTGTACAGACATTCAGGTACTGCAGCAGCTTCTCATTTTTAGCCAGCACTGACCATCACTGTCACAGTCAGAATGAGAAGCAGGTCAGATCAGCTGTTGCTAATCAATATTAAGGCCTTCAGTAATGTGATGAGCAAAATTAAACTTGTATGTCATCTGCAGCTGAGCTGGGAATGGTCAAAGATTGTATGTGAGGGCAAAAAAGTCCCACTCTGTAACAACACTACACAATCAGCATGCCCTGAATGTGTCTGTTACAACAAATCCAACACTTGTTGTGTCTTTGGCTGATCGCATCACATCAACTTCAGGAGTCACACTCTTCCTTCTGATTTTTATTTATATCAAATCAGCTAATCCACACACCCCACAGATCGTCTGTGCAGCATCTTATTATAGCTGATTTAAATAAGTTTAAATGTAGTAAACAAAGCTGTAAGGTCCATGTTAGGAGGAGGTTGGGTTGGATGAATGACCAATCACAGACACAGGAGACTGTTGTTGAGGTCCACTACCCTTAAAGAAATACTTATTTTAACCTGAAACACAATATTTTCCTAAACCTTACCAAACTGTGGCTGTTTCAAAAGTTTACCTGCATGTTTATTATTGTAACCATAACGACGAAGGTTACTTCTTTTCACTGACATTCCACATTGTGCCTTGTTGATGCGCTGAAGCCAACACAGTGGGATCAACAAGATGTAAAGTAGCTGTCACAGAAAACGAAAGGAAACATTTGATGTGTGAAAATCAGTGACTGTGACCTATGTACCAACAGTGTTTCCTTTTTTGTTTTTTTTTATAAATACTATGACATTGTGCAATATCTCTTAAATAAAAAAAAATATATAAATATATATAAATAGAACAAATCACAGTTTGCAAGGTCTAAAGGGTGCTTTTCGAGCACATTTTCTCTTATTTTATTATCTTGTTGCAAGGCCCTTGCATGCTTTCAGCCACACAACCACTTCTCTGTAGCCATTTCCAGTGCCTTCCTGGCAGGGAAGCTCCAACCTCTTGCATACTACCAATGCGACATCCTCTACAGACCCTTTCCTGCTATTAAACCTTTGCTTGCGACGACTGCATCACCTCACAGACATTCACAGAGAACATTCAAGGACATTCAAGCAGTGAAGGAGGCCTCCGCTCTGTCCTTTCTGTCTACAATAATAACATCAAAACACCACAGTTAACAGCTGAGATCAACAGTGGAGGTCAGCTGGGTAGAAAACAAGTCTCATTTCAGCCGTCTTTGCTCAGCTGGCTGTAACAATGGATACAGCCAATCATATAGAACCCCCTAGGCAGTTAGCCTGTAGTTCAACAACCTAAAGTAGATTACAGTCCCAGCAATACGAGTGCTCGTCCTAAATGAACAACTAAACGTTTTCTTCTGGTATTTTTGTGGGTTACATATGGACAGAGTTTATTCTGATATATACTGCCTCCAGGAAATAACCACTCAAGAGTCCGACACTGACGAAACGTTTCGCCTTCCTGCCCACTCAGCTTTTATGTGTTACCGACTTAACTGTCAATCACATCAATGAATGTAATATAATAATGAAAGAATCACAACTCTAAATAAAACTATAATTCTAAATAGTGTTAAAAACTCTCTTGAGTGCTGTTCTAGGTGACTGACTGACTGACTCTCATAATACCTCAAACATATGAGCTGATGGATATTTGTGTATTTACTGTTTAAATAATACACATGTAGCATCAACCCAGTTCTCACAGTAAGTTACAGAAAAACACGTAGATTTTAACAGCTTCATGTAGCCAATAGCTTAAGCATATTGTGTTAATGGTCTAGATGTTAAGGCTAACCTGATGCTAATATATATAGACACACACACACACACTGGATGTACCTCTTACTGTGAATAAGTTAAGGACAAGTATTTGATTCTTGATCCAAGATTGGCTGTGATATTCAAATGAAGTCTTGCCTTTAACCGGCAACCTCCTCAGCACAATATTGCTAACTCGTGAGAACATGGCAGACTCAAGGTGAAGGACCAGAGGCATGGACAATCTCATCCTAATTGGTTGAGTATATGCATACAAATTAGAGTGAGTGGTCAACCCTGTACAGCCCTATAAAAGGCTAAAGCCCATGTGAACTAGAACAATGAATTATACATCTCATTCATCTATGAGAAAGCAATGTATTCTACAAGCACTTCACCACAGACATACAGTCTATAATTATAACATAATTGGTTAAAGTCAAATTCATTTAGAGCTGTGATAACAAAACAACATTTTACAAGAAAGCAGATGGTCTCATTTGTCAACGCCTTCAAATGAAACATACGTAACAGGGTTTAGTTTGTCTCTTTACTTTGACATTGAACCAGTTGTTGCTTTATGGAAAGGACTCTTCACAATTTATGCCAATTGTGAGAGCCCACCCCTATAACCAGATACACTAGACATTCTAATTGCGGTATGAATTGAACTTCCAGCACTGGAGAAATTCTCAGGTTAAAAAAGAAAACAAAACTGTGCTTTTTTTTCAAGACGCTTTATACTGTATAACATAAATAGATGTATGTTTTGGGACCCTGAGTTGCCATAAAGAGCTGGTACATTACCAAGGTCAGTGTGTACAGTTGTCTTCCCTTAGATCTTTAGTTTGCCACCATGGACAAGCAGCTTATCAACATCTTTATTTGGGGTTAAATCATGTAAACTCTTAAATAGCAACCAACATTCTCTGTTCTGCAGCCTTGGCACTACACATACTTTAAATGGTAATGATGTAAGGAGCTCAGTGCTGATGGTGCATTGTGTATTAACACAAGACAACATTTAAAGTGAGTCCATATAAATTTAGCTAAACATCCTCCTCTGTGGTCAGAATTGGTAATGACTCAAAAACAACACATTTAATTTTGAGACTGATCATGATCCTGACAAGAATAATCACTTTGTACTATCGTCCCCTGCTTTGACCCTGGTGAGAGTCAGTGTCAGATACATCAGAGTCAGACTGTAATGGGGATGTGAGCAAGAAGCTGTCTGAATATGAAGAAAAAATGTAATTACTGGGCATCACCACTGCCATTGTTATTAAGAGAATAGTTCTTTTTCTCAGCAGACATTCTGGCTTGATTTTCAGCCTCAACTAAATTCAATTTGGATGAATCTTTACAGAACAACATAGTATCTTGTGTTGCAATCCAGTACAAAACAGAGCGAAGTATTTGGCTGTGCTTTTATGCAGCAACCAAGCTGTCAGCAGCTACCAAGTTGCCCACCATTATCAGTAAGAGGCTGCGGAAGCTCGTCGTACCCTTTCGGGACGATCATAAAAGAAGAGAACAAAGATGAAAGGCAAAAATAAAGCAATGCCAGGCAGAGTGCTGGAGGAAAACCCTCAACTGTTTGTTCCCCATGGAGCAAACAATTTAAGTCTTACGATGGCTGACTTCTCCAAAGAGTCACTTCATAACAAACGTGTCTGTGGAGTTGTTCAGAAACTCTACATCTTCTTTCCATTGGTTGCTGAGTGTTGAGAGATGCAAGTTGAAAGAAGAAAAGATAAAAATACATACATGCCTCTTTGTTTAGTGCTTGAATGAGATAAGGTGAGAAATATCGTAGAACTGAAGAGGTGCTTGGCAACAGAATGGGATCTTGATTTTAGTTTTTGTTTTGTTTTTTGTTTGTTTTCCTGTTCTAATTGAGCCTTTATTGTAAGCATATTTTATACTTCCATAATACTTCCATTCTCTACTTCCATAGTGTGGATTTCAGTGAAAGGTTTCAGTCAGTTCATTTATGCCCTGAATGGCTGCATCGTTTTCGCTATGGCCTTGGGTTCATGCTTCTGGACTGACCATACAAAATCTCGACCACCTGAAAATGTCTGATGTGACATTCTGTTAAGCCTAAGCTCCACTTACAGTCTTCTTCCATCCATCATTATGCATCCTGTGGAGCCGGCCTCAAAGGATGAAAGCCTTTGTACAGTGGCACTAATTTTCCAGAATTCATGACACCTAATTTCCTAATATAGTGTTGTGAAAGCCAGCAAGTAACACGAAAGTTGAAGCAATTTCTGAGTTCAATCCCTTTGCATATCAATATAACGATATCAGCACTATTGATTGCTGGCTTCCAATCAAAAGTGTGATCTCTATCCTTACAAAGTGTGCCTGTGTCAGAGAACCAAGTTTAACAAGGCCGTTAATGGAAAAAATAAGGCCAAAGAAGCTGTGAACCTACGGTGTTGTAGTTTTACAAATAGGACATGGCCACCACAATCAGATCAACAAGCTGTTCCCTGTAATGTGAATGTAACTATGCACCAACCTTGCAGGCTCATTACTCGCTTGACACACACTGTTTTGGTTGTTCATTCAGAATGGATACGTGTCCCACTATGCATTGCTTTAATGGAAAAAAAAAATGGAAATAATACAAAATAAGTGTTAAAAAAAATGCAGCTACTTGTGCTTCTCTCACATAAAACTGGGTCAAACTAATTGGTGCCTGATTACCACCCAATAAAGAATTCACTGGCACAGAGTCTCAACTGTGCTTCACACAACAGAGCTATATCAGTCTTGAAATGATTTTAAAAAATTCTCTTCCATGCATATTCATTAGTTTTTTTTTATTTTAGAAGGTAGACTTGGAGAGGCCTCTGTGGCATTTTAAAAGCTTTAGCCTATAAAACAAGGTGATTATAAACTTTAATCCCATAGCAACTTTCAGAAATGGATGTTAACTGCAAAAGATGTGTTTTAGGATTTCTCTTAGTACACAGTCTTGGAAGGAGGCTGTTCCTGAGTCAGGGGGGATATGAATCAAATATAGCACCAATGTAAGGTTTAGTCATGGAACAATTAATGTGAGAGAGTTACCAGAGCACAGTGACCTTCTCACAGAGACTGTCAGGAGATCACTGATGTAGTCAGGATGCAAGGCCATGAAGTGATTTGAAAAAAGGGCAAAGGACCATAAAAGCAACACATTGGTCACAACCAATGTTTTGTAGTATACATGTGTCTATAAACAAACACCCTCTGCCTGGCTCAGTGGGCTGAAGTCCTGTTACTGTGTGCTGCTCAACTCCCAGTCTCAATCCTGGGCAACTTAAAGATCAGACTCTTGGCAACAATATGTTTTACACAAAGATGACTGTGATGAGACTGTGACAGAATACGGTGCAAAGCTGGGATATGTGTCTGTTTGAGGTGTTAGTGATTAGCAATAAGCAGTAACGAGTGATGGGGGAGAATTAGACTAATGTCACCAAATTCTGACAAAATGTTTGGTTAATGAGCCCCCAGCAGTTTCATTTTCTAGCTTGAAACTGTGACCTGTACATATTATGATGTTTATTTGGACTGTGTAAGAACAGAGGCTACTCAGACAGACTATGACATTCAGATCATGACTGATTGGTTATTAAGGCCCACACTATCACACCTGGAACCTGACACTGTCTCTGCTGTTTTTTGGGGTGTGTGTGTTTTTGTTTTTTTTATAGTTTTGCACATTTGCACTGTGTGGGATCAGAGTTTGTGTTACTATCTCTCAGCACCTGGGACTGAGTGTTCAAAAACAAGGCAAAAAAAAAAAAACAATATGGTTTGTGACCCATTTTCAGTGCTGAGGGAATGCGTTTTTCAAATCCCGCCTTTAGTTTAGACAGTAGCTGCTCTGTGGCAGACAGCATCCCCAGCATTAATATGTATACAGCATGTCTTAGACTCCAAGAGGAGTGGAAACCAAGACCCTGCCCTGTGGACGTGAATTTGCCTTTAAACCTTAGACTAGATTGTTGTTGTTAGGTAATTATTAGTCATTTTCAGTCTCTGCAGTTTAACCTACAGCTGCAGTCAGTAGTGTTAGTATACAGAAGGATGTCATGTCTATGGAGGGATCGCTTCGGTTCTGTAAGCCAATTACTATAAATCAGACAGGATCCGGCTTTGGGAATATGTCTGGAGATGCTGACTGTTAACCAGCCAGGCCAAAACCCAGCACTGGCTAGTGAAAATAAAGCATATAACATTAAAATAAGCATTTCCCAATAACCTGTTCTACGGCCTGTGTACTTTTGGGAAGTCTCCAAGCTAGCTTTCTTTTCAAATTTATTGGCCAAATGCACTTCTGAAATCACAGCGTGGGAGTGTGGGGTGTTGTTTGCCTGTTAGAGGTGGCAAAGTAGTATACGGTTGTGAGAATACAGGGTGCTGATGTAGGTAGGTGTGTGTGTGTGTGTGTGGTGGGGAGGGGGGGGGACCTGGAGGGTTCTCTCAAACTTTCTGTTTCACCCTACCACCCACACAAGTCGCAAAAGGCTGTGAGAAAGAAGCGCCAAGTATTCAGAAGGAAGAAAAAAAAAAACTATGGGCAAGAGTTAGTAAAAAGGGAGAGGGTCTGAGTGCAGCAAGTCTGTGAGTGAGCCAGAGATGGAGAGGGGGAAAAAAAAAAAGAAAAAGCTGAGGAGGAACATAGGGGCACAGGGGGTTAAAGGAAAGATTAGTGTGCCGAGGAGCTCCCAATTTGCTCTTAGCAGTGTCTTATCCGCAGCATTTTGCTGGTAAAAGCCATCAGAAAGCTTCAAACAGGTACAGACTGTTCTGCTCTCCTGTCCTCCGTCATTAATCACCAAACCGATGCGAGTAATTCCCCCTCCAAACGAAATCATTAATAACACGTGGTAGGTGGACACTTGCACTCACACCTGTTTCCCTTTTTTTAGAGTGGTAAAGGGGAGGGGTTGGCTCACACTGTCTTATCTTTTGACTGAGGGTTAGGAGGAATAATGTTTCCTAATTAATTGCTATATATCAACATAATGACTTGCTGAAATACCTGTGTTGTAGAGGGCTTTTTATTCAGTGGGGGTGGATCTGCTTAATTCTTCTGAAAGAGATGCCTGGTTGTTTGAAGACCCTTTCAATGAGAAGCTTAGCAACAGCAGCTTTGCAGTTTGTTTGCTGAAGCTCATGTATTATCAATGAAATTCACTCATAGACAAAACCCTGCTACAAATAGACTTTCAAGATTGTGAAAGTAATATTGGAGAAAGAATCTTAAATAGATGTTAAATAAGGACACTGATAGATCTACATTTTAAACAAGCAGTTGGTTTCAGAATGAATATAAAGAAAAGTGAGGGGCATTTTTGCTTAGGACATGACTGCCTCAATATTTGCCTTCGCAGCAGTGACCTGCCAATATTTTAATCCTCCCTGGGGAAATCTCCCACCATTGATACACAACAGGAATCACTGGAGGTTTTTCTCTCCTGCTCACTGAACTGTACCCAGGTTGAGATAACAAGTAATTTGGGCATGAAGGACACAAGATTCTTTATGAAACCTAAACCTGCTGTAGCGCCGGAGGTGTGTTTTTAATCAATCGTTGTTGCTCTGCATACTCTTAGGACTCACCACTGTTTTAGAATTCAGGGGATATCCAGCCTTTTGTGCCCTGCTCTCCCCACTACAGCAGCTTGTTTCACTTCATGAATGCTTTGTCTGTCTCTGCTGAGGCGTGTGCAAAAAGTGGATATTTCTCCACAACATGCATCAACAATTCTAAAGTTACTCAATGTGTGGGGTTTTTTTTTTTTTTTGTATTTTTTAAATCAGTTTTTTTTTTGTCTTTTTTAAATCAGAAAAGAGTTTGGTCTTTAATCCTATGAGAAATCTGCTAATGCAGTCTCTTTATGACACCAGGCTGTGTTTGATACAAGAAATATTCTCATGCAAACCTCATGATGAGAGAATAGAAGCTCATTTTTGTGAGGAACCGAGCAGATTGCCATTACAGATTCATCATCTAACATCACTGACTTTCAGCTTTTAACCTTGAGCATTAAATCCTCTGCAGTAATTTACTTTTTAAGTCATTCATCAATGTTTGACAGCAGACAGACAATAGATGGAGAGAAGAGATCAGAACCGGAAACTTCAGAAACACTAACACTGACAGACTCATAATTATGGTTACGGGTGTATAGAGTGAGTAAAATGCGATGGCCTGTGTTAACAGCTGGATGGGTTAAAGCAGGATGTATGTTCTATCACATACACGTGAGATGGACATGTTAAACAAAAAAACATGGCTGAAAGGCTTTCTGTGTAGACACACCATAAGCCATGGAATATACAAGATTTAAGGAGGAACTGGAATTAAAATTCTGTTGTGCTTCAGAATTTGTCTTGTATATTACCAAGAACGAACCAAAAAAGTTTTATTGAATTTACTGTAGTGAAAGAGCCCTTCACTCGTCTCCAGGGGGTGTGAATTTTTATCCCATCTGTGATTTGAGCAAACCCTGTGTTATTTATGTTGTGATACAAATCATGGAGACTGTCGTGTAAAACAATGATCCCACAGATCATCTGTGCAGCAGTAGGTTTTACTGTCAGGTGACCTCTAGCAGTTGTAGTAATTATGACCGGAGCAAAGGAGGAAGTCAGGAGGTGTAGTTTATAAAGCGACAAAACACAGGACTTTCACACAGGAAGTGAACAGCAGTGTGCTGCTCATTTTTTTCCCATGATCATAAAATACAATACAAGACATACAATAGCTGCCGTAATCCTTCAATGCACATGATGGGACATAGTATTAGTATGAATAGTACTGCCTGTTCGTTTTCTCTCTCACTGTAGACAAAAATGGAAACTGACGCTTTTGGAAAACCTTAAATCCAACAGAGTCTCAATCTAAACAGGTGTTATTCAAATGTGGGAAAACATGGTTTACAGTCAGAAAGTAAAGTGGAGTTTTCAAAGTTGGGAAACTTGGCAGGACACATGTTTGCACATATTGTTCTGGTAATGGACCGCAGATGCCTACCTGGTTGCAGAAGGCAAGGTTGAACAGTTAGTAGACTTTAGCCACACCTTGTAGGAACTTTAACTGGTCCCAGATGCAGAGGCAGCTGTTTTTAACAGATCTAATCAATAATGCATCAGTTCCTTGGAGGATCCTCCTGAAGCCCAGCTGGAAGATGGTTCTCAGTGTTTGCTGGTAAATGTGAGTTTGGGGAAAATGATGCATAGTACTCTGATCAACTAGTCACACATTTTTTTTGTTTTGAAATCCTCTACAACACAATAAGGTCAGTGGAAACACACACACACACACACACACACACCAAAACAATATTAAAAAGGCCTCTGATGATTGGCCTTTTCCCCTGCCTGAGTTACAGCACTTGCACTCCATAACTTCAGCTCCGAAAGGTTTTTAATTCACTGAGCGGTTTTAATTTGGGGAAAACACCTATTGATTGATCATTGTTCTCAAGAAAGGTCATGCATTTAAAATGAATGAGACAAATGGGTGGGGGGGGATTGGGGGAATGCTCAGCAATTAAATTATGATGCAGTGGGAGGCGGAGTTGGGGAGGCTTCAAGTGGGATAAACAGCACATTCAGGGGAGTTAACGTGAGCCATCATCAAAGGCGCCCGGCAGAAAAGGAGAAACGATCCTGCTGTCGGAGGAGCCGGCGTGGTGTGGAGGGAGGAGAGGGAGGGCATCATGACTCCAGGCTGCTGTTGTACTTCACTTAATAGCTCAGATAGAGAAAACAGACAAACACACACACACACACACACACACACAACCAAGAGCGCATAGAACAAACAAAAGCCTGAACACAAAAGTACACAAAGGGGAGCGCTGGGGCCTAACTGCTTTTCACAGTTTGTGCAGAGCATGCTGCTGCTCGTGCCAACACAAGGAAGACTTCTAATTTTTCAAGCAACTTATTGGATGTGTCAGGAAAGTCAAACATGGCAAGAGTATGAAAGGATATTAGGTTGTTGCAGACCAGCGGCAGTGACGGCAACCTTTTGTTGAAATGAGAAATGGAGGAGGCTGTGAGATACCGGGCACTTATTGCAAGGTTGCTCTTTTGAAATACGGCAGTCTCCATCAATATAAAGACGCACCATGGTCACTCATAAATATGATAATGATATCACTCATTAGGCTGCCTCGTGTCAGGGAGATATTGAATTACAGGTAAATCATCACACCAGTATGAGTCACCTGGTCTCTAAATCTAAACCCGTCTTTGTTATTTGTCAGAGCTCAAGGATTCTTTAATATTTCCTCAGATCGTATTTATGATGTATATAATCTGAAGAAGGCCAAGGCTGAAACTTCAGGAAATTTATTGTCATGGTCCATGGTAATGCAACACATGTTCAGTGATACGGTCAGCATGTCACACTCAGCTTTTTCACGTCGCTTTGTGGTTTTGTAGGTGTATTTATTGAGCTCTCTGTGTGTCTCACCTTCCCCAACTTTTGTTTTCCTCCGTTTACTATTTGTCAAACATTTAAACAACCTACATATCGCCAAAGCCAAGTCATTTTTTTCATAATTAAGCCATTATCTTGCCCTAATTAGGGCATTGTGAAATAAAGTGTAACCATTTTTCAATATATGATTTGTTATGCTCTGCTGAGAAAGCAAATTTTTTTTATCGCCATATATCAAATTAGACTGTCCCCATTCTGTCAAGATGGGAGAAACTGAGCCAAGAAAGAAGTGGAAGTACTTTCTTGGCTGTGAATGGATTTTTTTTTCCTTTCTTTCTTTCTTTCTTTTTGCTTGGGAAGAATGTGGGTCACAAGTAAGCGAGACCCCATCTACATGACTTTAAATTAGAGGCATTGAATGAACTGATGTGATTAATCTCTTTCATTTGTTGGGCATTTTTGAGACTTTTCAACTGTGAGCTCAATGGCATTTTGGGCCTCTGGTAGCTGATACCTGCGTATGTGCAGGTTTGAATTTCCTGGCTAAATGGCTGCCCTGTCTTTCATTAAGGGCAGCTACACTGGTGTTAAGGCCATCATTCTCTACCACACGTAGGAAATTCTTCCCAGCAAAACATTATCTTATACTGTTTAATGTGGAAAGCTCTTGATATGACCAATGGAAATTATAGTGAATACATGACTTTGTTAGACTTATCAGTTGTAAAATAAAGCCCTGCATGTTGATCTGAAACTGTCTCTCAAGGGTGAATATACTCTGTACTCAACACACCCTCCACGCCATTGTCTGGCTGAGGAGTGGGGCGGGGGGGTTCTGTGTGTCAGAACCATGTCAGACTTGTGATAGAGATCAGTGCCATGCTGTCACTGCGATGCTGCCAATTTATCTCGTCTAACATGGTGAAAAGTGGGAGGATGAAGACAAAAGCAGCGTCTGCTGGCTTTGTTTCCAGACTACTGACAGTCAAAGCAGAAAGAAAGAAGAAGGCAATGTCACACATATCTATTGTTGTCATTAAAAAAAGGACTAACTTCCAGTTACTTTAATTGGCCCTTTAATTACACCAGTGGATGAATTACAAGTAAATTATGACTTGACTAATATGGAAATTACAGTTTTCTTCCTCCTACATCTGAATCTGGCAGATTTTAACTCCATACTAAAATGAATGAGCGGCTGCAAACCCATGTAAACCCATACTTCATGCAGATGTTATCCACTGAAATAAGCCTACTGTGATTATTTTATCCACTAATTCAATCTTATCTGCTCAAAATCATGTTTATATACAACTGATTTGCTATAGAAAACATGTTTCACAGAAACACCACCCCACCAGGATGGTGTCAAAATAATCTTAAGAGATATTTTTTTTAATGAAATTATCTGACGTGTCGCGAAATGTTCACACTAACTCCACATTTCATTTATTTATCTATATCCACTCATGGAAGCATCTAAATCCAGATGAATGTATTCAGGTTATGTGTATTACTTGGTGAGGGTTAGGCAAAGAGTGTATATTATAGAAAAAATCAGTGACTTGATGAGACATGAGTAATAAAATCTGTTGATTTTGATATAAGATTGTTTTTTTTTTTTGTTTGTGTTTTTTTCCCTCTTTTCCATGGTAGGTTCAGGATGTTAACCTCAATCTTGACATTACTCTGGGCACTCAGAGGTCACCTGTGACTGAATGAATACATGTGAGCCCATGACTACATCTGAAAATGTAATTGTCCAAATAGAAGTTGATTAATTTGAAGCACCAAAGGTGTTTTAAGAACCTTGTGGAATTTTCCACAGAGTCCTGTTTCTTTGAACTCAGTTATATGCCAGCTCTCTGTCAGCGGGTTCCCCGTTCCTTGATAAAGGTGCTAATTCTGTGTTTTAATGCCAGATTTCTGTCACTGCTGAGCTGAAGCTTTTGTGACAGACAGAGCCTCAGACAGGTACCGCTGTTCTAACCCAACAGGGATGACAGGGCGTCTGTAGAGAGCTGAGGAATGCTACATGCTAAGTGGCTGTCGCACGTTGGGGTTGCAGGAGAACAGATGACAGTCACTTATCCACGCAGACGTGCACGCTTGTCAGAAGCTCGGGTCAGAGGCTAAGTGATTTAGCGAGGCCTGTTGGAGTGGAATCCTGCTGCCTCTTGGCATCATGAGGACTTTTTATCTCAATGATTTCTGTTTGATTAAACAATGTTTGACTAACCTATAATTGTTATCACAGAACAAGCAGTCTACGTCCAGGTAAATATGATTGAAAGTGTAGCAAGTGAAGCCCGGATTTGCCTATCATCATTAAAGCTATGCGACATCAGTGCCTTGACAAAGAGGTTAATCTTTGGTTCAGAGTGAACATAATGGTGCCGTATCCCGAGAGCAATTCATCACCCAATCTGAAGCAGCTTGCATAAATAAACAGATAACTAAAGTAATGAATGCTTGATCTCCATCCTGCAGCCATCTCACTTGTCTCGCTTAATTTCAGCCTAAATCTCCTCTTTCTTTTTTTTTCTTTTTTCTTTTTTTTATCTATCCCACCTTCACAGTAATGCCCCTGGGCATATTTCCGCTTCTCTTCTTGTAGGTTTCAAAGGAGCAAAAACATTAATGAACTGTTCAACAGACTTAGGCTCTCTGGTCCCTGAAGCGTTGGCTAATGGCTCGTGATCTCTCTTGAGAGCTCCCTAAACCTTCTCAACTAAAGCCCCTATATCAGATCATTACCAAGCCCCCCCCCCAAAGCTGCATTTTGCGCATAGTCAGTCTCTTTTTTTCCATATTATAAAGCCAGTCGCACACCTGATGAAGCTTGAATGCAACGCGTATTCCCAGTTCACGTCATGTTTCCTTTCATCTCACATGTGTAACCACTGTCTCCACTCTGGCTTTGTCAAATGCCACAGGGGTGCAGCTGAGATGGTGTGCATGAATGCCTCACTGGTGGATCATTATTAATTATCATCAGGTAGAATTATCAGGCTGATGTAACACAGGCTTGGGAATTTCACACTGCAGCGTCACACTGCACTTCTTGAGATTTTAGCAGCTCTGTGTTAGCAGTTGATAAGGGCAGGCAGATTTTTGACAGCATTGACGATCCAAGACTGCAGCATGTGACAAAGTAACACTGTTCCACCTTAAATACAGTAGATCAGCTCGAAAGTGTCAAATACATGTGCTCAAAAAAAAAAAAAATTCTTTGTGACTGTCATGGCAGGGCCCTTTTCTGGAGTTTCTCCTGATTCTGTCATTCACTGGATGGAATACATGTACGCTGTTGAATACTTGAGGCAGATGTGTCCGGGCATCTTCTGCAGGTTGTTATTTGTCACTTACAGTGTTCAGTGTTCAGACTACCGCAGGGCAGTTTCCATCGCGCTGCCGTTTTCAAGAGCTAAAATGGGAGAGAGACCTTTCACATAGTCAGTGGGTCAGCAGTACGAGACTGTCACAACCTTGTCAAAGTATGGTTTTTACACACAAAGGCTGGCCTACACTGGGCAGTGAGCAAAATTAAATAGAAATTCACTGATTTCTTTTTCTGTGGTACCGCCAAATCATTTATTTTTTTACTTATTTAGTTTTATTTTTTTGATAATGAGATGTGAGCCGCTTGAATTTATATCAGTGAGTTAGAAGTAAATTTGGGTGTTACTACCCAAAGAAGTGTATCTCTGAACCTAAACTAAGGTAAAATAAATAAATAATAAAATAAAAATAAATAAATAAATAAATAAATAAATAATAGATAAGGCAAATTATGTTTTTACAGATACAGAACCTTCTTAAGCTTGAGAGGACGAAATTATTGTACATTAACAGGAGGCTTAGAAAATCTTAAGAAGCTCTGAAACCTACAGGAGGAACCAAAAACTACATGGTTTATATACATTTTTATATCAAACTTAATCGGCTTTAATCTGCCTCATAGAGTAATGTCTCTATCAGTATCAAACATTTCTTTATGTAGTTTACAACACTTACGTTTTGTCAGGTTTGTATTTATAATGTATAGATTACAGACAGATTACAGATAGTTAAATATGCACAGTAATGTTCTAGTGTATTCTGCGTCATCCTCAGCACCTTGCATATGCCTACGCACACTCTTAAGCTCCGCTTTGGGAAATGTGTTTAGAAATTTTGTAGAAACGCTAGAAAACACTTTTAGCTTCAAAGATCGATCATTATCTGGAAACGAGGCCCTGGTTTGTTTCATGCTGAAAGTCTGCAGTTCTCCTGCTGACACATATAACATCACCCCTGCCTTCTACAGATTATAGGGAGAAAACTTATTTTCTTTGGCTGATATGTTTTGGAGGAAACATGCCCAGATTCAGCTCCCCAGCTTAGGTGGCAGGGCTGTTCATCTGTTAATCGAAAAGTTGGTGGTTTGATCTGCAGCTCCTCCAGTCCTCATGTCAGAGTGTCCTTGAGCAAGACACTGAACCCAAACTGCCTCTTGATAGTTAGCTTCACCACCATCAGAGTGTGTGAGTGCGTAGGCTTGAATGAATAAGAAGCAGTTTGTAAAGCACTTTGCATAAAACCCCCATAGGTTCACATCCTGTCTCATGGTTCAAGTGGGTGTTGGCTTTTCCAGTAATGCACTAAGATCCTGATCTGTCCCTGACCTTAATCACGAAAGCATCACTTGTACACAGAGCTAATATTGCAGAGAGACAAATGAAAAATACTGACAGTAAAGGTTTTCCACCTACATTCAATAATAAATGTTTACTATGCTAATAAAAAGAAAGTGATTTACCTGGTATTACAGTTCCCACAAAGTACATTAACCAAAGCAATCAGTGGATATGAGCATAATTTGTGGAAGACGATGAATAAATAGTGAATCAATGTTTGCAGTAGACGGTATTTTAATACTCTACTTTTCACTCACATCTGTAAAGTTGTCTAATGCCTGTTGACAAGATGATTTGTCATGATGTTGTTCTTGTGAATCTTGCAGTTTGTATAACAGAGTGAACAGGCTGATAAAAGAAGGTCAGCTGATCTGGAATCACTACATGTATTATAAAGTGGGACAGGCGTGTGCATTTCAGACCATCCTTGACAACACACATCAGCCTCTCACAGTGTGTTCATCCCACGCAGGAACTGCTATGGGAGCCTATCTGGTTCATGATTAACAAAAGAAATGTAAACGGATTCCCAGTGTTCCCAGTATGATAAATATTGGAAAGATCAGTATCCATTTGCACAGAAAACATGGATAGATGTGGAAATGGATTATTATTGTGTGCTGCCCAGTTTGTTGTATGCGGTTGTAATGTCCCTTTTGAGACGGAGATAATTATAAAATGACACGCTGTGGCACAGTATAATAAACATTGTTAGCTGCATCACTATGAATTCATGCCATTTGCTGCGAGCTATGATCACTAATGGCTTAGTTGCTAATGCTAACTAGCAGGTCAAGTAGCCTAATGGTGCTGTTTTCCTTCGGCAGCTGATGGTGAGTCACAGAACTAAGCTTTGCCTCTCACATATACAAGCTTACACACACACACACAGATCAGAGAGGGATATATGTGACTGCCATAAATGCGTGGTAGGATTATACAGATTCAACACTAATGTTTCCCCTGCACACAGACCCCCTGCTTATCCAGACTGTTGGGTGGTGTGGTGTTGGGTTAGAAGTGTTACTGATGGCACTTGTAATGAATCTTGCCCCCTGGTTGTTAAGAAAATCAATTGTAAAACTGGTCTTTTATGTTGTATTTGATGTGCAGTGCTCCTGAGGTGTAGGTTGCTAATGCTCTAATGCTTTCAAATAACAAGGTGCACTTCTCCTTTTTTTTTTGCAGGGAAGTCCTTTGTTGTTTATGTGGCTATTTTTACATGCACGCAATCATGTCTGCAATTATTCATTAACACTTTCCACTGATTGACTCACGCAGCAACATTACATATGGCGGTTGAATATGTTTATGAAATCTATAATAAACAAATTGAGGAAATCAACCTTTTGGTCTTCCCTGATTGGTGAGAAGGTCGAGGCTCACTCAGAAACTGTAGAGGGGAAAATGTCTGCTCTGCTGCCAGGCTGTTCAGTGGGTCTGGTCAGAAAGGCCTTTGACAGAACATCTCTATTTTAAGATATGTTCCGGACCATGTTTCAACCAAAGAATATTAGATAAAAGTCATGGGCCGTAGCTTTAAACTACAATAAACGATAACTCAATACAATAAATGATAGAAACTTCATGTTTACACCACATGTCCCTCTCACAGAGTAGATGATCTCATTAGATACTGCGGAAAATCTCAGAGTAATGTAGTTTATTATAACAAAATCCCACATAAAACTGTACAAAAACCACATTCATCCCACCTTGATACAGATGGTAACATAGAAGAGAAACCAGAGACTGAAGATTTTTTTTTCCTGTTTTTTGCTAAAGTCTTAGTTTTACCAGTGAAACTCATTTTCCACAGTGAGTCATTCTATCCTAAAATCAGTCTGAGGAGTTACACACCGCGTTAATTATCATATCTTGACTGGTATGTCGAGAGAATGGGGTTTGCAAATTTTAAGGATTATTAATACATTTGGATATAGTTTCTAACCAGCGGGTGAGGGTATTTAGTTCCTCTGCTGCACATAAGAGCAGAAGCATCCCTCCTGCACTCCCATTATTTTCACCATAGCTTGTTTCTTATCAAATGTCAGCAGTCTCTTAATTAGTCTGCTTACTGAGAAGTTACAATTGTCTGAGGAAAGCCTATTCTAGGCATCTCATCCAGGGGTGATGTCATATCGCAATTAGAGGTGCTGCCAACAATGATGGTCAGTGCTTTATTGTAAGATCATTTGCACCAGGGAATGTAATAATTGCTTGAATGATACCACGTATCATGTCAGCATTAATTAACTATAAACTGTGAGGTTGTGTGAGGCGGAGGATACAAACAAAATCCGAACTATCTGAACAGACTGGAACAGAGGCAGAGGACAGTGATGACGGCAGAGTGTTACATTCAGATGCAGGCTTGACCTCAGATCACACAGCAGTGTGCAAAATCATATCTTTGTGTTGAATCACGTGACTGCAGTATAGACAGGAAGTACAACACCTTCCTCATTATTCTAGTTTTAGGTCATGAAAGGTCCACGGAATAACTCACATTATTAAAAGAAATAAAATAAAAAATCATAGAAGGACCATAGGGTTGCATTAAAAGCAAATTAAAACAGGAGCAGATCAGAGAACAGCTGCAGATAAAGGCCTAATTCTCACCTGCTATTGAGGTAAATAAGGGCCCTGGTTACCAATTTGAAAATTTTTGCATTTAAGTCACGGTCACTTCATAATTTGGCAGAAAATACAGAAAAAAGATTACTCGAAGTTTTACCCTGAAGCAAATTAAGAAAATACAGATGATGAGCAAGAACATGATACCGGTGAGCAACAAAATAGATCTAAGCTTTCTGGTGTCCTAAACAAAATTATTAATACTCATTATGATTCCATTTTTTACATTTGTTTTCTTGTTCAAGATTATTTATTTATTCATTTTCTTAACTGGGCAATGGGAAATTCCCTGTGCTCCTTGTTGCAGCCAACTTGTCCTCTAACAACAGAGTCCACAGGTCGCCCCTCAGTAAGATTCTGATGTGAGGTGACCTCTAGCAGCCGTAGTACTTATGTTTTACTAATCCTCACCAAATAGTCTTTGTACCTAAACCGAACCAAACTGTGACCTTTCCATGAGCTGAAGTCACTAGTGCGGTGACAAGGACCTGATCCCTCACTGGCCTCCCACCTGCAAAGCACCGACTTATTTATGTTTCCCTACAGGATTAATAAAGTTTTTCTGATTCTGAGTTCAAATCCAGCTCACTGCACACAGCAAACGCCTTACTTCAAACTTCTCATGACATACAGCAGTTCAGCATGAAGTGAAATAAACATGGCACTCATTGAAACATCTGACTGTTATATATATATACACACACACACACATTTTACTGTATAGCTTCAGCAAAGCTGATGCAGTTTACAGAATACTGTAAAGAAATGTAAATGGATTGAATGCACATTAGGACAGGAGGGAAAACCAGGGACATACAAAGCTTAAAGTGAAGAAATAACCTGCAGTGGAGAAACAGCAGTGGACTGTTTTCTCTGCAGAGTTTACTCTGCCGCATGATGACAAAGGGTGACTGAGACACAGGAAGCAGAGACTGAAACACACTGAGGAGCTGAATGTGACAGTGCACCCTGTGGTCAAGTATCATGGATTTCTAGCCACCTTCACCAGCAGTTTGCTCAGTGAATGCAGTTATGGCCAGGTGAGGCCACAGTGGCACACCAGCAGTACAGAAACCCATCTAAACACTGAGACAAGAGTTCAGGTGTCATATGATGTTGTAGCAACAGTCACATCTTCCATTAAATTAACTGCTGTGGATTCTGTAGGCGCAGCCTCTTATCGATTTTCACCATCAGGAATAGTTAATAATTACATTAAATAATATGATTTCATTCTAATTAAATCCAACTCGGGGTACCGCCACCCTTAAAAAGGGAAAGGATAGCCATTTCACTGATTCAGTCTCAAAATATAGGAACTTATCAGTTTGGAACTACGACTGATGAACTAACTTGTAGATAATAACTACAGCCACAATCACTATAACAACAGTCAGTAAAGGCTGAAGGATGAACTCAGCAGAGGTTTACAACATTCACTCTTGTGCGACATTAAAATAGACCAGCAGGCATATTCCTAAGCATTTATTTAACAATGGCCAAACACACAATATCCAACAACCGGGACTATATATATATATACTTAAACTTGCAATGAAAAAGACACTTTCAGTGATTTCATTTCATTATTGTTACTTTTCATTTTGATTCACTAATTGAATTCAATGTTGTAATTAATTCTTCATTAGCATTTCTCTGCATGTATTTCCCTTTATTATTTAGCCATATAAAAGTCATTAGCTTAATTACGAGAAAAAAAAATACAATGGAAAGTTGAACTAACTTGAATCTGTTCATGTCTGTGATTCCTTCTGGCAAACAAATGCAAAGATATGAGAAATGTTTACAATTATGAATCTCTTTGTTGACACTGAAAGGTGTGCGAATAACAGCCTCAGCTATCTGTCACACAACTTTGTGTTTCCAAAGTCAGGTGAAACTCAGCCAGACTCTTTCCACACAGACAGATGGTAATTGAGTGGTGGTTAATATTTAGGGTGCATGTTAAACGACCACTGGAGCTTTAAAGGGCATATGGCACAAGTCATACAGGAATTAAATGGCTGGCAGGAACAGCAGGCCGAAATCTTCTTCACCTTTTAAGCTGACAAAACAGTCTTTGCATAATATATAGCGATGCACATTGCACTGGTGGAAAGGTGACAACATTTCTAACTATTAGTTTGCCCACTGGGAACTCCCCTCAAGCTGGTACAGCGTGTAGTTAATGCCTGCAGTTACACACTTCAATCCAGTAATTATGATGGATGTCAAAGGGGATTACATAATTTTTAAATGACATGCTCATGTATTGCTTACGTATAAGAACTGCTCACATTATGCTGCCGCCTGCTCAGTGTGATATAAATATTCTGATGCCAGCTGCTGCTCAGTATGAAACCAGGATAGCTCTGTAATGTAATATTGTATAGAGTTCAGGATATGACAGAGCAAGAGATTAGAGAGCAAAGTGAGCCAAAGATTCAATCTGTGGCTCAGACAGCAGGAGCGATCGACAAAACAAACCCCAGGCTGGTGTCTGTGAAGAACAACCTCAGCAATGTCAAGTTTGTTGACGTTTTCTTTTTTTAAGAATTAAATTCAGGTGTTTTAAATGCTCTGTCTTTTTCTGATAATTGTGGCCATTCTGACTATTGGTCATAAAACTTTGCACTCGCCATCTTAGTTGCAGAGATATTCGTTATGAGAATCACAGCTCTGGCAGGATAATGTCTGGTGGGACAGACAACATGAGCCTCTTAAAGCTTTCCTTCAACTTGACCTTCAGCTTCAGATAAATCAGCACAGTAGACACAGAAAGTAGCCCCCAGGGTTGGATATCTCCTCTGACTGTAGTGGGATCTACTTGTGGGACAACCAACTTGATAACCAAACCAGCTGTATGGTTAGTCAACTAGCCTCTAGACATAGTAACAAAGATTTATTTTTGTTTCAACAGAGGTAAAAATACTTAAAGATTTCCTGAAAGACTTTGATTGGTTTGTACAGTGCATTTCTCACAGTGTGGACCAGACAGCCTCAGTCTTCCACTTGATTTTAGGGAGGTGAAACAGACACAGTCCTCAGTTGCCTTGAGTGGGAAGTAATGCACTGCTGCTGCTGCAGGCCACTTTAAGGGTCTGTCAGGTCAGATGAGGTCACTTCATGTGAGCTCACAGAAATCTTTTTAAGCATTTTGTAGAAAAAAAAAAAACTTACATATTTGTATATTATTGTGTGTCCTAATGCTTCTGCTCATCCTTTACACAGAAGGCATGTGAATTAAATAGAGACCAGAAACATCACTTGCATTCATATAAAGAGAACTGACTGTGGAGATTATTTTACCTTCACAAATGCACAGAAAAATTAGCTCACTGCCCGGTTCACCACACATTCACACACAAGTACACCCTGACAACTACAATACAGATGGTACACACTCATGTTAATTGCTTCCACCTTCTTTTATAAATTTCAAACAATTCTAAACAATTACTGTAAATGTGGCCAAGGAGCCTTAGGAAAATTAACTGAGCTCATTTAAAGTGTGTGAATGAACAAAAACAGGTTTTCTTCCGTGTGCATTTAGAAGCACTGTGCATCTTTTTGCATGCATGAGAGGATTTTTGTTTTTTTGTTTTAATTCTCAATCAAGGACAAGTTTGTCATTTAAAATATCTTTGGAGCAGCAAAGATAAGGACACAGGTTATTGCTGCATTTTGTCCTATAGGACAGTTATATAACTGACAAAGGGCCTCTGTGCTGTAACGCATTCTGCACCATTCAAACCAAATATTTCTTAAAACAAAGATTCATCTGTGAATTCCTTTGTTATGCAAAATTCAAACCCAATCTCAAACAAACAAATCCTCACAGTAATTTGTGGGCCTTATTCGATTGTGTAAGTGGTGCTGATACAGTCTCATGGGTGAGCATCAGGCATCAGGTCAGTTTCTTGTTAGTGGTCAGTGCCCCTTTTAATGATTTATGCAAATAAGGGTTCTGAACATCTGCATGTCTACAGCTCAGTCACTTCTGTTACCAAATGAAATACATTCATCCATAAAAACGAGTTCATTAAAATCTTAAAATTTTAATGACAAATACCCATCACATATTTATCTGCTGGACTACTATACATACGGCCAGTTTCCAGAATCTCCAAATTTATCGCAAAGCTTCAGCAATGAAAATTTTCACATAAAAGCAGCATGTGAGAGTTTTCTAAAATAAGAAAACACTGGATTATGAGTTTTAAACGAAGTAATGAAGACAAACGTGTATCTATAAAGTTTAGCTGTAATTGTAATGAAAAGTATGGGGTTTTTTTGGTTTTGTTTCTATCAATCTCACATTAAATAAAGGTTTGTCATCTGTTTGCCATAACACACCTATTTTCTTCCACTTGAATAACACTCCCACCTGCCTTTTATTCCCTGTAGATGCGATATGAGTGAGCATTTAGCAGTGATGGTTTGACAGCTGTTATATTGCATTCCTCCTGTCCAGGGTGTAAGCTTTGGTTGCTGTTGGTTGCCGCCGGTTTCTAAGACAACTAGAGAGCTTTTGCAACCATTATTTATTTTAATTACACTTCCTGTTGAGAGATTTTGCTGCAAAAATATCTGTGGTTTTGTTTCCAAATGGCAGGCTCTTGGATATAATAAGAACAGATTGGCACAAATTAGAGCAGGACACGAGAGAGAGAAACTCTCTCTGACAGCACATCTTTTTCTGAACATATGTATATGTATGGTCTTCATTTTTCGCACAGTGGTCACAACATGGCATTTTTCATATCGTAAAGGGGCAATATGCAAGAACTGGCCTACTGTCACCCAACAAATAGCAGGCAGCATATTTCCAGTATTTCCAGGAAGTTTGGGTGTCCACCCGTATTATAAGAAAGAGGGATATGCACTCTTTTTTTCCCCCGTCTGCCCAGTCAGAGAGACAGGGAGCAAGTGATGGAGGCAGAGGCCTTCTCAGATACTACTGCTTCATCTCCTTATGTTGGACTGAGGGTAGACTGGACACAGCAGTGACTCACTATCACCTCTTGAGGTCCAATGTGGTATGACAAGACAGGGTAGTCTGGCCTAGCCTGTTTAGCCTGCCAACGTAATATAATAAAAAGTTAAATAATAGACAGAAAATACTGTTATACTAATGTTAAAAGCCTTGGAAAACCATCACTGAGTTCAGGGGCCACTTTCACAAGGATATTTTGGACTGATCTTTACTGTTAGGCCAGTCCTCTGTTTGCTCTTATATTAATCTAATTCAGGTGAGACATGTTTCACAAAAATAAAGACTGACAGCTTAAATAGTTAGCCACCCTACCTGCAGGGTAGAGCCATGTTTCCATGGTAACAATCAGGGACACCTGCTGACCAGTGGCACCAAAGGACAAAAAAAAAAGCAAAACATGGTCCATAATTTGTGGTTTCTGTGTTGTGGAGGAAACAATGACAATGAAAAGTTTTTTTAGAGACCACAGGAACAAGAAAGAAAAAAAATAAATAAATCCAAAAAGTCTACTTGCACAAAAGGTTTGCTACACAGGAGATGAGTCAGAACAAGGTAAACAATTCCGACAAAGGCAAAAACCAAGAAATCAGGCAGCAATCAAAATCACGAAGAAAGCAAGGACAAATAAGGCTGGAAAGATGGACACTGGCGACAGAGACTAAATAAACATAATGGGGAGGAAGTAATGAGATACAGGTGCAACACAATGTGGGGCAGGTAATCACAGAGGCGGGAAATACAGGGGCAGGAAGTGAGAAGTCTGCAATCAGAAGACGAGTACTTCAAAATAAAACAGGAAAAAATTATAAATAATGATAAATGAAAAGAATGTCCTTAAAGATGCAGAAGGAGACTTCACTGGCAGTGAGGACATCTTCAGTGGGTTCATCGTCAAGAGGGAGCCACAGAGGACAGTGGACTTTCCCCTTGCTTGCAACACCACTGCCAGATCAGCATGATATCAGCCTGTCTGGCCCCACACTGGGGGGCCCTGGCACGTGACAGGTCCTCAACAAGCAGAGATGGCGATCCACCGATCAAGATTTCTGAAGCTATCTTGCTCAGACCGGGAAACCTCACATTCTCCTGCCTTTTTAAGAAAGCTGTGGTGTTGTCCGACCTCATTATCACGTCTCTGTTACACAGTTATGGGGCAAAGTGATGCATCTGAACCAACCTTAAGCTCCAGCAGGTTGATATGGCGGATTGGTTCTGACCATGTATTGCCTATCATAGCCTCCTCCAGCATCCCACCCCAGCAAATGCACCTGTGATCACCAGAACATAGTGTGGAACCAACTTAGCTTCATTCCTGCTCAGAGGGAGTGAAGCTAGGGTGAGTTCTAAAAGGCGATATCACTTTGAGCTTGGGCGAGCATACACAGCCTGCAAAGCTTGAGAGCAAAGCCCAGCTGCATGATATGTTGGATCACCAGCTCCATGAGGGCCTTGGTTTCCTTTTGTGAGAAGGCAAGCTTCAGCCAGTTATCTATATAAGTCAGAATCCTCACTCCCCTCTCTCTCTGAGAGGGCTCAACACCCTCTACATACACTCCGAGAAACATGCACTGATTCCTCATAGAATCAGCTGAGAGCGTGACCAGAACTTGGATGCTAAACCGTGGTGCAGGCGTTGGTTTGTTTTCATGCTTGCTGTGGAAAAATTCAGATTCTTCCTCAGCATACCTAGACATCCAGCTTGTCCTGTGAGTAGTGCGTGAGCATGGTGCCTGCTCTGCCAATGGGACACAAACACGGTGTTACCTAACACAGAAGTTGCCCAGCCAAGTGGAGACTAATGAAGGTGTGTGGCTTCTTTACTGAAAAGCTTGTTGCATATAAGGCCTGTGTTTTAGTGGTGAGTTAGCATAATCGCCGTGTGAGACAGGTGAACAGGCTACATGCACCATTCCTGGCAACCTGGCTCTTTTATGTTTGCATCACCACCATGTGGACTGCAGTGCAAGCGTTACAGGAATGTTGCTCTTTCAGGGATGATGTCTGCCTGAGACAGAAGCATGGACAGGGCCGGTTCTCAGCTTGAGGAGTGGTGGGACAGCTAGCTGCTGCTGTGCTAGGACTCTGGGACACCACTGGTGCTGCATCTACTGATGCTGCTGTTGAGGAAGAGGTTCCTGAGGACAAAGATGGGTGCTCAGCTTCTCCAACTGCATTTCCTGTGCCTTCCTCTCCAGCTCGTCAATCATTGACAGGAAGACTGGGCTGAAGAGGGACTTAGTGGAGAGTGGCAGCAGCAGTCAAGTATTCTGTCCCTCTGAGGGATGGAAGTAATGGCTGACTGCCACACCACAAGGGTGTTGAGGCGAGGAGACAATGAGACAATGATTGCAGTGGGAAGCCATTGTCCTACTGCCCATCCTTGATGGTGCAGTACAGTCCATGCGCTACCACCAGTGGCTTGGTTAGCAGGGGCAGGCAGAACCAAAAATGAGCTCCTTGGGGGCCAGGACACCCTTAGTCTTTCTCTGGTACATGGCTGGGCAGTGAGGCCAGTGGTGGAACCTCTGCAGAGGGACATTTGGCAGTGGGGTGGAGGGAGAGTAGTGTCCATCAGCTGGGCACCCGAGGTGAAGAGGCTGGGGAGGTCATCAAGGGGTTAACAATGAGTTTGTGGGTCCTCCTGGAAGAGCACCTCTGTCTGTATTGTGCTCCCTCAGAAAGAGTGCAATACAGGCAGGGAAGGAATCAGCTTCAGCCCGCTGACAATGGTTGAGGTACCAGAAGCAGTTGTTGTGACTGTCTGAGGCTGCCAGCTGCAAGGCACAGATCAGGCAGATCTTCATTATGGACATCCTATGACTTCATAGGAGAAAAATCCATCTTTAAAGTGACTGAGTGGAAAATGAAGATGAGCAGCATACGTGCTAGGGTTTTTTAGGGGACTATAGTTTTGGGCACTACCCCCTGATGGGGCGATAAGTGAAAAGATTTGCCTTGAAGGGGTTAACCAGTAGCAAAGCCCATTAGAGGGCAGAGCACATACACAATAAAAGTTGTTTTACTTTTGCAAGTTTGATTTAGAGTTTGATTTACAGTAGAATGCAGCCTGCAGGAACATTCACCTGCATGAAACAATTAAACAGCAGAAAGTGTGGTTACAGCAGTAATGCACTCAACCCCCATGAGACTGGTGCTATCACAGCAGCTCTGCGGGAGTGTGATAATTGTGAGAACCTCATGGGACATGGGCGGGGATGTAGTGCTTAGTCCTGTAGTCCATGCACTACATTAGTCACATTGCGGTGCTTCATGCAAAGGAGAGGAATAAAGGACAGGGGAGAGTACCCAGTAACAAGAACAAACATGGCTTTCAGCTAATGCACAGGCTTCATAACGAGTCCATGCCAGTTGAACCACCTTGCCTTTTAAATAAGGGGTCACCTCCTGGACTCATCGTATCCACCATCTCGCTTCTGTTCCACATCAGTGCTGCCAATTACATGGTTCTGTCAGGGAACATCTCTTTGGAGATAAAGATTTTCATTTAAGTTGTTTTTGAAGTCTATTTTTGAACACTTTTTGTTGCTGACCACAGGTTCTCAGTGCCTGGAGCTTCTTTTCTTTGTAAGTACAACTGAGCACTGAAAAGCCTTTTCTCCTGACACTGTCACACCTGCAACCGTGATTACTATTCTTGCGCTTATCTCTACATTTGTTGTGAGAAATGCTCTTAACACTGCCATTCTATAGGAAAGAAAAAAATATGTAACTAGTGTGAAATCTGGGGAAAGTGCTTATGGTACAGGTGAGGGAGGAAGAGGCTGTAAGAAGATTGCCTGTACTCAGTCACCTCCTTTGAGACCAAACAGATCCAGAGAATGTGGCCACCCTGGCCTCCATATTGTAGCAGCGTTACCACTCCCAGGGACAGCAGAAAAAGGAGACTGAAGGTGGTCCAAGAAGGTCATCAAAAAAAGATAAAGACCATGGCAGATGCAGCTAAACTTTAGTGTGCCCTTCACCACCCAGACTGATGCCTGAGGCAGAGGTATTGGTGGAATGTGACAGCAAGGTGAAAGAAAAGAGAAAAGGCCAGTGGCTGGTGTCAGCAGGAAACCAGTCCTGGGGGAGACACTGGGCTCAGCGGGGCAGCTGGAGAGTCTAGCCATCAAATGGACCATAGACCGTTTCAAGTACCTTCTGCTGGGCACAGAATTCAGCTAAGAGAATGACCACAGGGCTCTGCAATGGTTAGAAACCATGAAACTCTACAATTACCTGCTGGCTGCTGTCAGCGCAGACACACTGCTTCACATCAAGTGTGCTCCAGTGTCTTTTTGAGGCAAGTGACTTCCTGTCCCACATCCCTTTTCTCTAAAAAGGAAAAACCCACTTCACTGCCACCACACACACACACAGAGGTTCTGTATTCTGTTTCTTGTACTGAAATATGTGGAAAATCCCATATGGAGAAAAGGCACTTTAACAGCAGTTCAAATAATAAATAATGAAATAAAATCACTGCCAAGTCTCAGTTTTAATTTCAGTAGGTGTACATAAATATAGAAAGAACAGTGCGTGTGATATAGCCCTTTTGTCTTTCAATACGAGCAGAGGTGATCATGCAAGGGAAGAATTCAGAATAAGACTCAAAAAGAGAAAAACAAGTTATCAAAGGTAATCGATTTTCCAAGATCAAGTTTGGTACATTCTAAAAACACGTGTGCACAGGAAAACTAGAAAATTGAAAACAACATAGTGGTAGAGGAACACAAGTCTTGTGGATGTGCAGAAAATCATTTGTATGGTGAAGAAAAAAACCCTTTATGACTGTACAGCAAGTCAAGAATCCTCTCCAGGATGTGGACCGATGTGTTTCCTTGTCAGCAATTAAGTGGACTACATGACCTTGACAGTTCATGATCCAAAGCCACCACCTCATCTGTCAAACATGGAGCCGGTTCTGTGATGTCCTGGGCTTGTTTGGCTCCAAAGGAACTGGCACGCTGGCATTTATTGATGATTTCACTGCTGATGGAAGCACCAGTATGAATGTAGTATTCAGCAGGACAGCAATCCTAAACCTACAGCCAAAGCAACCAAAGAGAATGCCAGGGTGAAGAAGTGGAATATCCTCTACTGGCCAAGTCAAACCACAAACAAGAAGGGAAGGTGGCTGCAGTGAAGGCCTGGGAGAGAATCACCAGGAAGACACAAAGCGCCTAAAGACATCTGTGGATCCAAGACTTCAGTTATTTTGTTTGACTTTGTGTACTTTTAATCCCCTAAACCTCTGTGCACTTTGTGTTAAAAGGGCTATAACTCCCACACAGTTCCTTTTCTTGGGATGTAAACCTACCACGTTAATGTAGTGCCCATAATTGTATTTCAAATCGATTGTGTTGAAGCACAGAGCCTGAAAAACAAAACAAACAAAAAAGAAAATGTAGACCTGTCCAAATACGTGTGGTCTGGGCTGTGTCTGCCTGTTCCTGTGCTTGAGGACACTGCAGCTCCATATTAATTAACTATTTAATTAATTATTGCTGACACTTAAATGATGTGATTAATGGACTTCAGGTAGGAGCAGTTTATTATTTATTTATATATTAATTTATTTTTCATACCTGCCACATCTTTTCAAAGCTTTAACTCCTTTCCCCACTAAGAAGCAAACACTGGATTAAAGCTTTATATCTACACTTTGTAGAGACTGATTCACATTCTAACTGTACATTTCAGGCTGAATTGGGCTGTCCAGATGGTATTGAATATTACTGAATGTTATTATATATTCCTGACTGAATTACTGAATGTCTCTGGCTGAATACTGAATGACTCTCATTCAATAATGTAGTTTTAAATAGCTAATCAAAGTAGTTATTCAGATTCCTTTTGGGCAAAGATCTCATTCAGTGAAGGAAGTGTTTGCTATAAGAACAGACACTTTGTTGTTCATTTGTTTCTGAGCCCAGTAATTAACCTAATTCGTTGAATGAAAATTGCATTTGCAGTCGCACCTTTTTGTGCTTCCCACTAGAACGATGCATTCAAATAAGCTTGAAAATAGAGGCCAGTACAACATCACACAGCAGTGGTAATTACAGGCTATTCTTCTTTTCTGTCCTCGCTATGTTCCCTTTCCACATACAGTACTTTAACACGCTAATGTGCCAATCAATGGTTTGATTAGTTGATTAGACAGATAAAATGATAAATGACGCCAGTCCCGGCTCCCAGCCAGTATTTCTGTGCCAAATTCTGCCATCCCCAGAGTCATGGTGCTAACATGGCTATATAAACCTTAATATCAAAATCACTAAAGTAAAAGTAACTGTGCTCCTCCTTTAAGACCTTCAGGTGACCTCTGTAAATTTGGCTGCATTTACCTCTGTATTCTTGTGGGACCATCAGCATCAACACCTCCACCTGCTCTAACCAGCCTGCTGCACTGTGGGCTGCTGTGGTCGCTTGTGTTTTTTTTTTATTCTGTGCCTCTTTCTGTGTCCAAAACATCAAAAGATTGTATTTAATTTCATGAGCAGTTTTTCTCAGATGCTGCTGAAATGTGGTGTGTCAGTGTTCTGGAGATCACAATGTGTTCACTTATTTTCTGTGCTTGATGGTTTCAGACAAATCCCTGTTTATTTGTGCTGTTCCATTTTCTTAGTGTATCTTATCAAAACATATGTCAAAAACGAAGCATCTTATCCATCTGCCCATTATCTACATCCATTTATCCTCCAGTGTGCACACCTTTATGTGCCTCAGTGTGTCACACACACACATACAGATATCTCACTGAACCTGACTTACACGACTTTGGTGTGGGCGAGATAACCCACACAGACTTGTTTAGAACACACAAAGTCCACACAGAAAGGCCAAGTTCATGGATCTGAATCAAAGACCTTCCTTCTGTGATGCACCAGTAACCACTCTCCAGTGTGGCGCCCAAATACTTGTATGTAGAGATCATTTTCATTTTTTTTTTTTTTTTTTTTTGTCTTTGTGAGCGCTGCTGACACACAAATGGTCGCCGTGTCTGATTTCACCAGTGACTGCAGCCTGCAAATCTCAGCTTTTATGTTTCAGAATTTGGTGAAAGAGGTCCCCTGATTGCAAAACGCTGCTCGGGCACAGTTTCAGTTGAATGAAACCGTACCTCAATACTCATTGTACCTATCCTAACTCACAAGCCAAACACAGACTACATACTTTCTCTTGCCTACTGAAGGGTACATTTTAGCGAAGCGTATCAATAACTAAAATTAAAAGCCTTTACTGTGAAATTAATACCAGTGCCTCTCAGCCTCTATCAGTGTGAAGTCAACACAGCTTTTTAATAAACTGGCCTTTTTAAGTTTTAATAGACTTTTTACAACCTTTTCTAAAGCAGAGCTGTTGCTTGATCTCTGTCACGGAACCAAGTTGCTCCCTACAATACCTGGTCTTTTCTATTGTAACGCTTGTAATTGGACTGCAGTAGTCTTTCTACAAAAGCTGCACAGAGTGGCGTCGAGGCAGCAGAGCTCCTTAAGCTAATGGATAATATTGCTGAGGTGCTCCGCTGAGTGCTTTTAGACGCTCATTTGTGCCAGCTGCCACCCGGCACTTTAATGGCTCTCTTATTAGTCATCCAGTCATGCTATACTGACACTGATGTTGTGCTGATGTTTCATACTCGTTCATCCCGAGTAATATCTGAGGATTACGACTTCTTTATGTTCATTTGTGTGGCTAAGATAGATTGGCATTTATATGTATAATGCATTTATTTATATTATAATACTGGTAAACACATTCTGTCAGCTCTGCTGTGTGTTCTGTGCTACGTGTGGATGGATCAGTTTTCTCAACAGGAATCAACAATGTGGGCTATTATAGTATTGTATTGTATTCACTCCTCCTCTGTTCTCAAACTGTTGTTAGAATGCTGACACTTTACTGTTAACAGTGGGAACACACACACGCACACACACACATATCCAGTCTCAGCAGTGGATTAAGTGGGAATCAGCAGAAAGTTGATAAAAACCCACACACCAGTAGCTGTCTTAATTTGTTGCGACAAAATGTGGAGTTTGAGGCCGTCAGTACACTCTTAAACAGTTTTGAAAGTTCTGAACAGGAAATACCAGACAACTGTTTTATGAGATTTTTTTTTCCAGGAAACTGAGCTAAACACTTGAACCTTTTTATTTTTTGTTTCTTTATTTCTATCTTTTTTTTTTTTTTTTCATGTGACACCCAAACTGGAAAGTTAACCACATGACACTGTAGTATTATATTACATTTTTAAACATCTGTTGGTTCTTGGCTGGTTTTGAATCAAATGAACTGCTGTCAGATCCCAGAAAAAGATGAGACGTCACAGTTTAAGACATAACTGTTATTATACCTTTAACTAGTCTAAATAAAAATAATCCAGTGTACTAGAAAACCAATGAGGTAATTGGATTGTAATTTGAAAGTAAACTTCCTTCCCTTTCAGCCACACAGTCCCAGCTAGCAACTCAGCAGCATTAACTCACCCTCACTCTGCCTAATATAGTTATCCATGTTGAAAATGTTCAATTACCTGTGCTACCAGTTCCCCTGGTTATATGTAACGAGCTGATTATCCCGAGCCCACAACCTTTACAGTGAATCCCCAGCCAGCTGCAACAGAGTCTGCAGCTGAGGCTTTGGAAAACATAATGATATTATGCTAATGTAGAGATATTGCTGGATTGACATTTCTACTGATTGGGATTACTGCTCCTATCCATTTTCCCACCCACGCAGCAATAGCTTAAGGTCTCTCTGTCACCAGTACATGCTTTTAACATTGCTGGTGTCAGGGGTAATTTGTGGTGTTACTCAAGTGGGCTTGTTTCGATGCAATTAGTTTATTTTCTTTGCGTAATGAGTCCGTGCCCTGAGCTGTCTGCCTTTCAGAGACATTTGGAAACAGCAAATCCCAAATTCACAGAGTCCTACTGTGGTCTGTTGGTTTTAATTTCTTTTTTTTTTTTTTAATACCAGCCACGACAGCACAGCCGGCACTATTTTCACTTTGTGAGTCTGTGTGTGCGAATGTGTGTGTCATCAAAGCAAACTGTGGTTCTGGAGACACCTACAGTAGCAGGAATTACTACAGTGGTGGACTTGAGTACTTCGGCAGGTGTGTTATATCTGTCTGTGGACAGATTTTGTCAACGTACAACTGTTTAAGATTCAGCCACAAAATTTTACAGGTGTGTATCTGAGATTAAAATGAAGGCAGAGTTCATTTTAATCCCACCCCTCGCTTCAGACCTGTGGCCCACATTCATTTTGAATCGTGAATCACTGTATCCTTGTTTCAATCATTCCCGTCCACTCTAAGACATAAGGTAAAACTGCAGACCATCTTGTGATGGTTTTAAATTCATTTCTTTGTCAAAGATAATCACAAACTCGTCCTCACTTTACACATCATCATATAAAAACAGGAGGTAGCCTGTCAAACACTTCATATAATATCTTACATTCTTAACTTACATTCACTGGTTTCTGCAAATTCATTACATCAACAAATAATGTATTTACAATGTCTAATTCAATCAGCCACTTTCTACGTTCTCTATTTAAAGGTTGGCTCACCAATGTCTGCACAGGTTGAAAGGTCAGGCTTTTACTTTCTATTTAAAGTATAAATAATCAATCAAGTGACTTCACTTTACCAGTAATTTCACCTTTGGCCTATAAACCACAAATCTTTACAAACTGGATATATGGATACACGTGTGTTTACCAGACAGGGAAGGTTCAACAAAAGACTGGTTACATGATGGGAAACGTGGGAAACCAGTGTTTTTAGAGCTTGATCCATTTTAAGGACAAACCACACCAACAACTTTTGGGACAAGCTGTTGTTAAGTGAAGAGGGTGTATAAAGCATACAAGCTCTTCTCTCAACCAGTGAGTGTGGAAGCAGGATGGTTGATAGAATAACAAGACTGAGCGCTTTGCTTTTGTTGCACTGGTGAACTGGTATTTTCCTGTGGCGTCTTTGTGAGTCTCTGTGCGCCCCAGTGGGAGGAAAGGCACAGTAGAAGGTGTGGCAATGCCAACCCAGCAGCACACTGCAATTTTGATGCCAAGCATGAGTGTGTTTTCCGTGGTCCGCCGCCCACCCGCTGAGAGCAGGTCGACGGCTCAACGAACTCATGTTCCATAATATTTTGGTCACGTTATCTGGTGAAATTACATCCGTGTAAACCTCACTACAGTCACACACACACCTTTATTCACGCTTTGCTCGTCCTCTATCCAGGAAGTCTTCCCTTTACTCTGTCGAGTCTCTTCACAGCCGTCTCCAGACAGCAGGTATCTGTTCTATCTACAGTCTCTAACTGGAGCGATGTTGCACACTGTCAAACACTGCTTGTCCCAGACAGCAGTAAGTTTCTGCAGAGGAAAAGTCTCCACAGGATTCTCAAACTGTCAGCGCGTTATGACGGGGATGAAAGTAGCGAATGTGATTGGCTGCGATTATCACAACCTCTAACACGTCCTCCTACAGTGTATGGTGATGTGTTCATTTGGCATCCCACCCCATGTCTGTGTGTGTGCCAGGCTTTGAAGTAGATGCTAACATGCTTATAATGTTAAAAAACTGATCATTAGGAGAGAATAAACAGTGCTAGTCATCTTACTTTAGCATGTTAGCATCTTCACAGAGATGATTCAACACTGTGTGTGACAGTGCATCATGGCTCCATATGTCGGTCTGAGGCTGCTGTATTTTGATGTATTTGAACATAGGAAGTGTAAATTACATCAAGTAGGGTTAGTACTTATTATCTAGTTCATGGACTTATACTGATGCATTTTTCCTCTGTTTCTTTCCTTCTTCTCAGGCACCCATAAATTTGTGACGGAGGGGGAACATCTGGAGCTGACGGCCATCACCAAAGAGCAGTCGGGATCATATGAGTGCATCGCTTCTAATGACATCTCAAGCCCTGATGTCAGGACAGTGCAAGTCACAGTCAACTGTAAGAGTCAACACTGCCACATTCATGGTCAAAGCATACAGAGAACCACAGAGAGACCGATGCACACCAGCAGGTTACACTATTGTATCGCTCTCCTTTTCTGCTCTGCTGAGGTATACAATAAATCAGCTGTTACTCAAACTTCTACAGCACAAGCGCTGACTAAGGCCAAACGTAGCACACGCATTACACCTATTCTAAAGTCTTTGCACTGGTTACCCGTCTTTCCTATTGATTTTAAAATTCTTTTATTAGTTTATAAGGCACTACATGGCCGTGCCCCAGACTAGCTCTCAGAAGTGCTTTTGGTTTATGAAGCAGGAGGGCCCCTCAGATCCTCCAGTTCTTCTCTTCTCTTTTAGCTGTTCCCCAAAGCAGAACCAAAACATATGGTGATGCTGATTTCAGCCGTCACACTCCGAGCTGCTGGAACAGCCTTTCCAGAGCATCTGAGAGGAGCGGAAAGGATTGATATTTTTGAACGTGCACTAAAAACCCATTATTCAGTCTGACTTTTATGTAGCGTTATATACGTTTATGGTTTTAGTATTTATACTGATTTTATTTATTATCAATATTATTTATTTTATTCTATTTTATTGTATTAACATGTTACTGTTTTACCATTATCAATTTATACTGTGCAGTATTTCATAGTTGAATTTTTACTGTAATGTTTATTATCTTTTATTAGTTATCTATGCCTGTTCTGGTGTGTTAGTCTTTAAAGCCATTTTTAACATTCTACGTTTTGTCAGTTGCTATTAAAGCACTTTGAATTTCATTTGATTTCTTTGAAAGGCGCTATATAAATAAAGTTTGACTGACTGATTGATATAGGGGGACATAAAGATCAGGACATATAAAGTGCACCTAGAAAGCCAAGGTTCTCAGGTTTGATCGCAAACCTGAAAATGACATGGTTACTGTTCTTGAATCATTTTGATGACAGTCCTGATCTCAGTCTCTTCTGAAAGGGAAACTGAATTTAGTATGAATGGTAAATGTTAACGGACTGCATTTATATAGCGCTTTTCTAGTTTTATCGACCACTCAAAGACATTCACACACACACACAGCGCTTTTTTTCTATACATAAAGCACTTTTACGAACATGCACCTTTATTAACACACACAAAGTCACACACCAACAATACACTGAGGGCACTCAGGCACTGAGGGTCCAAGGACATTTCGACATGTCGACTGGAAGAGCCGGGAATCAAACCACCGACCTTCATTAGTCCATTAGAGAATATAGAATTAGTCAGAATTACTCTGCATGACATGAATGAAAAGTTCAGCTCAAAGTAAAAATGTGAGGTTTTTCTTTCTTCTCACTGATTGTTGTATATGCAGTAATTACAGCAACTGTTATAAAATGGCTCCACAGACAGACTCATGAGGCTTTGTGCTTTCAAAAGATGAATAGTTCATCATGGTTGAGTGAAGATTGAACTGGACGCCGTCCCGAATAATGTAACAAACTCCCTCACAGTCTTTATTTAGGCCACTGCTTGTTCATCATTATGTCAGTTCACATTTAAAGAAACAGGAGCATGAAGCAGACAGGAACATGGCTGCGTCCTCTAATGTGACTAAATATTAAAAAAATAATAATAATAATAAAAAAACTATGTTGCTTTGTTTTATAGATCCTCCCTTCATTTCTAAGGCAAGGAGTACGGGTACTCCTGTTGGACAAAAAGGAGTCCTGCAATGCGAAGCCTCTGCTGTCCCGAGGGCAGATTTTGAGTGGTACAAAGAAGACCGCAGGCAAGTTTCTCCTCCGAGCTCTGTGACTTCTACAGGCTTGGAATTGTTTGTAGTCAAGTATTACAGATGCACAAAGACACCTATTGTGCTGTAGGCTGTGGAGTCTGCTTTATTTAAACAAAGCCAGACATCTTTGTTGATAAGTGAAGGTTTTTTACAGATATTCTTGTTTCAAATTAGATTTTGCTGTTGATGTAATGAGATAATCCCTTCATGCCCTGCATTTTTCTTCTCTCTGTTTAATCACATTATGAACAGAAAAAAAAAATGTTTGCAAAACAGACATGGTCACCAAAAGCACTGCAATTGGTTTGTGTCAGTGGGGTGTTTGGCTTGGAGGTTTAGAGATTATTATAGTGCAATGCAGCCTTTTCCAGCTGAAGGCTGAAGGCTGGAAAGATGTTGATGAGCAGTCCCAGAGCTGGTAAGCTGATATAAACACAGGCTATGTTGCACTGTTAAATGGTCCCTGACGGTGACAGCAGCATCGCTCGTCATTCCCCCAAAAGACAAAATCAGTCCTCAACAACAACAAAATAAAAGATGGAGGACGCTGATGAAATAAATGACTGCCATCCTCAAACATGGAATAAGGCGATGAAACAGCAGCAGAGGAATAGGAAAGGCAACGAGTGAAACAGGAGGGAGGTTGTCGTGCACTGAAGGATGAAGTTCACAAATGCACAGTTACTTCAATAAGGCAGTGAGCGGCATATTCTGGGTTTTGGCTCCAGTATGAAAACCGCTTGCTCTACACAGCCTGCGGGTGTAAATGTATTTCTAACTCCATGCAGATAGAAATCTGAAGTACATGTGCTAAAAAAAAAAAAAAAAAAAAAAAAATTGACAACATGCCTAAGCAAACAGACACATGTCCTCTCAGAGGACTCTGCTCTGCTCACCAGCAGAATCCTTGAAAGCTGCTCCCATCTTTCTTACAGGCTCTTCAACGGACTAAATGGGGTTAAGATAGAGAATCAGGGTAAACAGTCAATGCTCGTCTTTTTCAATGTCTCAGAAGAGGACTATGGAAACTACACTTGCGTTGCCACGAACACCATGGGAATCACTAATGCCAGCATAATCCTTTATGGTAAGAAAACAAACGCTGAATTCATTCATTAGTTATGTTTAAATAGCTGGAATTAATTTTCAAATGGACAATTTTTAGTGGCTACTTCTTTGCATGTTAGCAGCTGTGCACTTAAAAAATAAATAAATAAGTGACCCTCTGTCTGCTATACATTGGTTTTTCATTTCTACCATGCACTAGTTTCCATGGCAATTGCAGCACCAATGTAAAGGTCCTGTTTGGCTGAGGAAACAAGCCACAGGAACATTTGAATTCCAGTAAATCACAGTTCATTGGGAAACAAAGCTCTGGTTCCAGCTCTGATTTGAAACTGTGAGATGTTGCATTATTCTCCTCCAGGTCCTGGTGCGATGCACGATGTGAACGGAGGCGCAGTGCTGCCCCGTTGCTCCGTATGTCTCCTGCTGACTGTAACCTTAGTCCACCTGCTGAAGTTCTGATGTGAAATGTGACAACCTTCAAGCTTCTCTCAGCATTGAACAGCAAGAACAGACTATTAGTCCTATTAGAAGAATGGAAACCCAAGAGCGCCAGTGGTTCACCTTTAGTTATCTTTCTTTTTTTTTATTTTATTTGATTGGGTTTTTTTTCTGTCTGCCTTTGCAACAGAGTCTGTTCTCTGTTGGCTCGCCCAGAGTGAGAGGCATCAATCCAAGGAAGGGAAAAATTTGAATCATGCACTAATTTGATGATGGCAGAACAACTGAGTTTGTGTCTCCCCCAAACCTTTTTGTATGTGGAAAGGGAAAAAAAGAAAAAAAATTACATGTAACTGTTGATAGTTGACTGTTTATTGCCCAATATTGAAGTGTACATTCAGATAATTATTATTGTGTCACGTCCTGTTCAATATCTGTACAATACCATTAAGCTTTTTTTTTTTAAGTAAACAACAAAAAAGGGAAAAAAAAATGTAATGTGATTGTTGAATTTTACTGTATTTTTACAGTCGTATGCAAAACAGAATAACAGATCGTTCATGAGAAACAGTTCGGAATAATAAATAGTACACCATGATTTCTCAGGCAATGTCCTACATCATAGTGCATCTGAATTTTGATTTCTATTGTAGTGTGTGTAGAAAATGTACAAATGTGTACAGACAATTCCTGCACTGTTGTTTTTTTTTCAAAATGCATACACTATCAAAGTGCATATCTGAAACACCTAATCACAGTGTCATAGCAGCTTCATGGCATATTCATACTCGATCCAGAAGAATCTGAAATGAGATTTTCAGACTCAAAAACATTTAAGTGAAGTATCATTTAGGGCAGAAATGTCGGTCACCTCATTCTCTGCAATGACAAATGAAATCATGTAAAGCTGAAACTTGTTTCATAGAACTGTTAACCTGCTGATGGTACAGGTAAAGGCTCATGTTAGCGGGTGGTCTAATTAGCAACTTCGCACTGAGCTGGCTTCTCACTAAGTGGTGCTGGTAATTTAGGGAACTACATTTGATTTGTAAAAGTACATTTTCCTCAAACAGCGGATGATATTTTGGGCTTTTAAAGTCTTGTTTTTAAGCCGCTGACTTGATAACTTACTGTCAGAGTAAGTTATCAAGTCATCTCCAAAATCTGCAAAACCACATTCATATTTAATGTTCAGCCGTTCCGTGCGTTTCTCAGGCAGCCACAGTGGTCCACAAGTTTCCTTGGTTGAGCAGTGGACTTTTATGCAACTGAGGCTTTTTGTTTGGATTTGCAGAAGCAGCCAAACAGGCTGCAGCTTATCACAAATCATGTTCTGGTTCAATTTTTGTTTGTTGGTTTGTTTGTTTTTTTTTCTGTTTATCTGCAAGTAAGAAATAAATGGTCCAGTACTTTATAATGAATGGTTGTCTTGTTTAACATATCTCTTAAAAACCTAAATGTCATTTGTTTTCATTCATATCTGTGTGATTCTTTTTTTCTTGATCATTATTAATTTTGTATTTTTGCTAACTTTATTGCTGTTATGGTGTAGTCGTTGTAATGGTAATGGTAATGCTAATGAAAGTGTGCACTGTGTTACCACTACATGCTACAATACCACCTTCAAGGAGCTAATTAAAGGATCATACTGCTGTTTTTGTTCTGTCTTAATCTATTACTGTACTAAAATGAATTTACAGGCTAAAATCAGCTTAAGTTTTAAGTAATCCATCACAATGAAAACAGACATTATGTTCATTGTGATGGTTTACTTATAAGTTCATTTGATCTTAATATGTAACATTATTTTACCATAGTAGTAGATTAAGACAAAATAAAACTGCCATATGTTCCTTTAATTAGCTCTTTCACATATTTAATTTATTCAAATTACAAATAAAGTTTTGAAGTCAAACATTCACTGTCAGTTAACCAGAAAAAAAAGGTGTTTTATCACATTCATCACCCAGATATTAAAATGTTTTAATTTTAATGTGAAGTGGTGGAGTAGCTAGATAAACTAACTCGATTTAGAACCTCTTCAGTTTGAATATGCCTGTGTTTTTGACTAGTTCATTGAACAAAAAAAAAAAGAACAAAAAAGACTGGTGCACAGGTCCAGTCTCCATCCATCCAAGCCACAGGTAACACGTGAGAATATTTCATGAATGACAGGACGATGAATGAATGTTCCGTGTAGCTGCTATGAAACTTTTTTCAGGTGTTACGAATGTGTGCTTTTAACCTGGTTTTGCCCCCCCCCCCCCGAGATAAACAGCAGCCGCTGTTCTCAAGACTGCAGGAGTGACTGTTGTGTTCTGTGGTTGGTGGATGCATGTTCAAGGGACTTTTTCCAGTCTGCCTTGCACAGAAATTTCCAGTGAGGAGAATATTACTTACGGCACAAGTGATTAATGATGTGATGTTCTTATATTGTCCAGTTCACTCCTGTGCATACCTTTGAGTAAGAAGTGTGTTGAAGACTAAACAACAGGGATGAGATCCATGTATGTGGGAATGCTTTTGTTGTACTCACATGTTCAGTTATGTGCTTGTGATGATGGTGAACCAGTGAGCTGCAGACTATGTCACAGGATGTGATTTCACTTTATAGGGGTTTGCAAAAAAATATATATACAGACAGGTGAGATTCAGATGCCTGCAAAACTAAAATTAAGGGTTTACTGTAACGCTTCTCATCCCAGATAGATGAACATGATAAATATTGATGTCAATAAGCTTGAATCAATTTGTTTAAAATCCCCATTAAAACACAACTGATACTGGAATTTACCTAAGGCGTATTTTTGCATATAACAACCACACTGTCACTGTTGTGGTGACAAGCAGTAATTTGTTTTTATGGTTTAAGGATTTTTTTATTTATGTATTCCACATTATCTATAAACCTCTTCGATGCATAATTCTCTGGGCATTTTAGAGTTTGTAGTATTTACAGCTCATGTGTCTTTTTGAGTTTACAATGTATGCTTCCATCCATGGCTGCATTATTGACCTGTTCTATATGTTTTCTGACCTTGCTGGAGGGTCAGCAGTCATTAGTCACTACTGCGGGTATATAGTCATTGTATCCTTTGATTGAGCGATTGCCAAATTGTCCATAAACTGCTTAAATGTGAATTCGAGTTGCCGATCATTTGTTCTGACTACGGCCCAAGAGTACGGACACTCACTTTTTTTTTTGCTGCACTGTCAACATTTACAATGGATCAAATGATAACGTGCCATCTGAAAGGTGCCACCCGCGCTCATTTTGAAATTAAAGCGGCCTCGATAACTGCTTTGACGACTCAGCACCAAACAATAGGCAAACAAAGTTAGCAACTAGCTGCTGAATACAGTCGAGCATTTTTGTTTTTTCTCAGGAGTTGGTGGAGACCAAAAACAATATTGGATTCTTATTTGGCATGTGGCCAGAAACATCTCCAAATAAATGACAATGTTTCTCCACGTCTGCTGACCAGAGTGCTCAAAGCAAACATTCAACATAATAAGGTTGTTAACTGTTAAAGCACTGATGTAGTTAATATTAATAATTAATGGCATTCAATGCAAAACACTGTAAAAACGTTGGTCCTGAGACGGGATTTAAAAATGACACTAGGCCCTCTCTGGACAGTGAAGGTGAACTGATCCACTCATCCACAGGCACAGTTACCTGTGCACTCTCAGAGGAAGTGTGGAATGATGAGGAGTAACTGATCAGAGGATCTGAGGGGTCTGGAGGTAGAAAAAGGGACTGAGGACATCAGAGATGTAAGTTGGTGCCTAAAATCAATTCTGGTAACCAGTGGAGAGGCCAGTTCAGAGGGAGGCATGGTCTCACTCCTTAGTACCAGTTAGGAGCTTTGCTGCAGAATTTTGAACAAGCTGCCATGACAGGGATGACTGAGTGACTGAACATAAAAGCATGTAAGACAGTCTCTGGTGCTCAGAGAGAAAGACAGACAGAGAGAGTATGGTTTGTTTTTTGAGGCAGATCCAATACAGAAAGAGCTACTGCTAAAGACAGAGGTTATTAGTTTGTCAAACTAAAAGCAGAGACGCAAACAAGACAGACACTCAACAAATAAATGTCTCTGTCTTACTCTCGTAAGTCTGGAGAAAACTTTGGCCATCCAACATTGGACATCCTTCAGAGACTGAAGATCAGGTACTTTACCTGAGAGAGAAAGCACGAGAGCGAGTTGTGGAATGTATAGTTTAAAGAACATAAAGGATAAAAAAGAACCTTGAGATGCATCAAAAGAGAAGACAAATGGAAGAAGAAGAAGAAGAAGAAGAAGAAGAATCAGATTTTCTGGCCACAAGTGGCCAGAAAACATCTATTTTTGCAGCTTTAAAGAAAAAAAAGATTATTTGAAAGCATAGAGAACTGACAGGTATGATATGAGGGGCAAGACAATACGTGAACAGACGTGAACTGTGTTCAAGCCTGCATCAGACTGCATTAGCCTGACCGGTCTAATGTGATAAAAAAAAATAATATATTTTGAGCTTTTATTCATAAAAGTGAAATAACTTTGCAGATCTTCATTAAGTCCTGTAGTAAAAAAGGCAACTATTTCTGTCATTCCCTCGCCTGTTCCTGTCAGCACTACCTCTGTCAGCACAGCACAGCACCCAGGTTGTCTCCCTCTTCTTAATAAACAGGAACATTCAGTTTCACTGCTGTCAGAGCTGATAGGGATTCATACAGTCTCAGGACAACGACATCAGTATCTGCATGTGTTAGATCCTGGGCTCACTGCAGTGTAACCTCCTTATCAGATCAAAGCTGAAAAAAAAAAAGAGCAAGAGTATGGGACGAGTTTGGTCACTGTGGTGTCAGTCAAGCTGCGTGATTCCTCTCTGTGTTTTTAAATGAATGGAAGGAGATGCACTTCAGAGGTAGATCTGTGATATATGGGAGATTATCTATATATTTATATATATATATATATATATATATACCTCGAGGTTTTGGGTATGTGATTACTTTTCTTAAAATGATCACAACTCATAAGCCACAAGCCATGATTACATTACTGCAGGTTCTATCCACATTAATAAGGACATCTTGTTGTATTTTCATCATCATTTGATGATGAAAATCATCATCATCATTTCACAGCTCAGATTTCATTTCTCAGAGTTCCATCCAGGCAAAGTTAAATAAACTTGTCAAGGTTCTTGATAGGAAAGCTTTTTAAACTTCATGGCAGCATGATGAGCAGGAAGTGCTAACCTGCCAGTGGTCGCACAGTATGATGAACACCAACAAATGTTCCAATTACAATAACTCTATTGCTTCTCTGAAGAGGGAATCAAAGTGCCCCCTTTTTTTATTGTCTTTTGCTCAGACCAGAGTCAGCAGGGAACATGGAACAAAAGTGATTTGGATTTTATAGACATAGCCTATAACCAGTCCAGTGTAATGAAACAATATCTTTTTTTGAGTATCCTTTATATTCAATCTAAGTCTTATAAAAATGTCCTTGTGAGGCCTGATGATGAGCTTTTTTTATTTATTTTTTTCTGGCAACATGCAGTAATACTTGAGATATTTTTAAATATAGCCGCATTACTTTGCTGTTTCATCTCTCTGTCCCTTCTCCTTTGTCACAAATATAACTGTACAACACCGGTACGAGTCTAACACATTCAATGAGGCCGACGGGTGTAATGTGACGTGAAGTTCTTGCTTGTACACGCTGCCGGCAGCCGGACTGATGAATCACGAATGAGCAGGAACTTTTTTTTTCCACTGCTTAAGACTCATGGACGACTTTACAGAATTATTTCAAAGCTTCGTTTCTCCGAGCATCAGTCTACAGACATGCAGTATGTTCCTTACAGTTAATAAATATGAAAATATCAGCAGTTGTAACTTTTCCTGATTGACTCGTAGATGTGACGATCAGATTACTCACATACAACGTGGTTCTTCACATTCCCATGCCAGTAAAAAAAAAAAAAAAAAAGTCCAGTCCTCCATGTCAAATCACTGGAACAGTTCTGTCCTGACCATCATGAACATTATATAATTCCAGGGGACGACTAAAGTGACAGATTTCCTACATTGCTCTGAAGGAACACTTGATGCAAAATAACCTGAACTGTGCACACCTAAAAACACTGAATTGAACACTGTTCAATTTAGTTCACCTTATTATTATAACTGTATCTAAAAAAAAAAAAAAACAGCACATGAAAAAGACATGAACCTGTAACACAAGAATGTCGGAATAAGGCATGGCCTTATTTTTTGGTCTTTCTTTGTGTAAACTCTCAAACCACATGATTAAATCCAACGTTCTGATGACTTCTGACTTTCATCCAGTGCTGACAAAACTGATGCATCTCTCAGTCATCTGAGACTTTGAGTCCTGCCTCACATCTCTTTTTGTAAATAGTGGAAATATTTGGCAGCTTCTCTGCCTTCCCTTTGTCCTTGCACTTTTTTTTATGATTTTTTTTTCTTTTTCTGCCTCACCATCATTTTTAACCTTGTACTTCTAAATTTCATAACTAAATTCTCCACCATAATGGCCACCATAAGGTAGCCATAAAAAGAGATTTTGACCTCAGCTCGATGTTCTGCATAAATAAAAGTTGTTATTATTATAAGCCACATTAATCCAAGTATAATGCTGCACAGCCTTTACTCCAACACGCAAACACACATTCATTCATTGTAGTCACACATCAGACGTGAACATTTTACTGAATATATTATCTGAACATGACCTCATGGGACTGTGTAAAAAAACAGCACGCCACTCTCAGGACATTTTCTGTCACGTCTACACATTTAAAGTTATTTAACAGCATCTTGGTTGGGTTAGGGTTAGGGGGAGGCAGATGGTGGTTATGGGGGAGGAAGTGGAGGAATGACGTGGCTTAAAATGACACACAAAAAGCAAAGTAATGTTTTGTGATAACAAGTGCAGTGATTTAAGGAAATGGGCGTGTTACTCATGCGCTTTTTGCTGAGGCCAGGCTGATTATTTGGCTTCACTGGGCCGGTGTCAGATGAGATGAAGCCAAGTTTGTGAGCTGAAGATGAGCCAATGAAATGCAGGACTTTTTTTTTTTTTTGAGTCCTTAAGAAAACAAGAATGTGATGATGCATTTACCACTATGGGCATCATTTTTTTTATCTGTGTGTGTGGGCACATCTGGCTATAATCAAAGACAGGTCAAGGCCATAGCTGGAGGGGAGGGAACAGATCAGAGGCCTTTACAACTGCTGAGGTCCCCAGTGTGGCTAATGTCTGCCTGTATCACAGTAAATCACCCCCATATCGGGGAGAGCGTGCATGCAGCCGCAGAACGATACGTCTCGTTCCATCGCCTACGCATTCGCATGATCTCGTCTTTGCCATTTTCTTCCTCTCATATGAGTAAGACAGTAGGTGGTCACACAGGCCAGAATGGGCAACAGACTGTTCCATCCAAGAGTCCTTCACCTCACAGCCGAGGACAGAAAGATTCAGTCCACGATGTGCTTTTACTCCATTTTGCTCAAAACAAAATGTACTGGTCTCTTTTAAAAAAAAAAAAAAAAAAACGTAGTCGCTGTCACTGACATGAGGATTTGACCAGCTTCAGGATGTCAGCCTGTAAAACCTGCCTCATCCTGCTTTAGAAGATAATAAGAGTGTGTTGTTGTTGTTTTTTCCCTGTATTGCCATGAAGACATTAAACCTCCTGATGTATTTGTCACTCTCATAACATGCTCCTCTTCCGGTTCTCTCGGGACTCATAGGCTGCCATTGTTTCTTAAAAAGCCATTAAAATGAGCTTAAAGAGACACAGTGTAGTGCTAACAAATATTATCCATCACATAAGACAACTGGGAGTTTCTCCTAACGTGGCTTTAAACGTTGGAGCTGTTTCAAATTGAATTCATTCATGCCAGATTTTAATATGACCTGCCTCACCACCTTGTGCTGTCTGTAGATTTATTTTTCCTCCTCTCTGCCAGCAGAACTATGGAATAGTTCCACACTGTTCCCATTAATTTTAATAATTAGCTCCATGATAGAGTCAGGTCAGGAAGAATCCATCATTTAAAGTGATGGATTACATGCTTGGGAATTTTAAGGTTATAAGTGTGTATCTCTCTGAGCTGTTTTAATAGGTTTTTGAAAACAAAAGGGCAAGTTTTTGTTCCTTCAGGACAAATCTGGAAACAACAAAAAGTGCTATCCTTTTTACAGGAGCTAAATAATGTTCCAAGTGGGCTTTCACATCTCATGTTGGCCTAAATGTTTTTTCACTTTTCAAAAATGAAACTGTGTAGAAAACATTACATTTTTCCAAGTTTTTTGAAAGCTGTTATTTTTTTTTTTTGCACATAAAATATCAAACCAGTACAAACATGAACGGCACAGAAGCTCAACTTTCAACAGCACTAACACAAAAAAACCCCACTAATACTGTAAGAGCCTCCAAAAAAACAAATTTGTCGTGTTGAATGTTTCTGATGACATCAGTCACATGACTGAAATTAAATACATGGTTAAGTGAGTGTGTGGCACACTCGAATGGGCTCTTTCTGTCTGGTGAAAAGCAGATGCCATTCTTGGTCAGTGCCTCCTTCAACCTTCGAGGTGCCATCTGCTCAGAGATGTCATATAAACACACTCGGATCCCTGCCCTTGACTGTGCTCTCGTCTTCTGGTGGAACAACAACATCAGTCACTGCCAGAAGATTTCCCGGAACATTCATTTTTCTGGGTTTTGAGCGAAGTATCCCTTGATACCTGCAGGGATGGAGGGATCACCTCCATCTTCTGAGGCTGTGAGGGGTGGTGGTTGGGGGTTGGGGAAGGGGGGGGGGGGGGCGTAGCATCTCTGCTGTGATCTGACCAGACAGTGCGGTTTCATAAACGGGATAAACACAGGAGGAACCTCAAAGGTCTTAACACAATCATTTAAGGTGAACTATGATTAGGTCATTTTGAGATGCTGACATATTTTCGCTTAGCAGTTTCAAGAGATTAAAAAAAAAAAAAAAAAATCCTAAAAACCGCTGACCGCAAACAGTGTGTGTACACATAGTATACAAATGAAATTTTGTTGATTTGTTTTTGAAATGAAAAGAAGTAATCCCAACTCTGTCGTGTTTTTTTTTTTTTAAATAAATTTGCAAATGTTTTTAAAATTCTGTTTTCCCTTTGTCACTGTGGAACAACACGTTTACATTGATTCAGGGGGAAAAAAAGAATTAAAATGATTTAATATAACAAAAAAGCAAATATATATATATATATATATATATATATATATATATATATATATATATATATATAGAACCATGTTAAGCTGGGTGAAATCCTATGAATCAGATGGATTTCAGTTTGTGCATGATAAGAGTGAATCCTCCATGTCTGCAAAAATTAGTCACAAGTTCAACAAGGATCTATGTTTGGACCAATGCTATTCACCTTAAATATGCTTCCTTTGGGCCGTTTGATTAGGAAACACTGTATTCTGTCGTTATGTAGATGATACCCAATTATTATATTTATCAGTGAAGCCAGATGAGACCTATTAGTTTGCTAAAATTCAAGCATGCTTTAAAGACATGAAGATCTAGATGACCTATTAAACTCAGACCAAACTGAACTGCTTGGACCCAAACACATCAGAAACAATGATGATGTAGTTAGTCTAGATGGCATTACTGTGGCCTCCAGTACCACTGAAAGGAATGTCAGAGTTATCTTTGATCAAGACATGTCCACAAACTTCAAGGACTGCCTACGTAACTTTGCAAAAATATTAAATGCAGAAAAACTAATCCAGGCATTTGTTGTTTCTAGGTGGGACTACTGATACTCCGGTTGATCCAGAATGCTGCAGCATGTGTAGTAACAGGAATTATACATTTTACACATAGATTAGATTTTCCGCAGTAGCACCTTGTAAACGCTAGAACAGAATTTAAAACCCTGCTCCTCACCTACAAAGCCCTCAAAGGTCAGACACCATCATATCTCAAGGAGCTCATAGTCCCCTCTATTACATCACTAGAACGCTGTGCTCTCAGTGTGCAGGCCTACTTGTGGTTCCTAGAGTCTCCCAAAGCAGAATGGGAGGCAGATCCTTCAGCTCTCAGGCTCCTCTACTGTGGAACCATCTACCAGTTTGGCTCTGGGACGCAGACACCCTCGCCATGACTTCCCATGATGATCCACAGAGCTTCTCATGCCTCCTCTCCCTCTCATCTGTACACAGTCATATCCCATTGATGTATATTACTAATCTGGCTTCTTCTCTCTCCCATCGTCTTGTGCTGCAGGTATTTCTGCCTCTCTCTATATTATGGTATGTCTAATAAAAGGAGCCATTTGTACCTGAAAATTGTTATGATGCAACTAACTGAAAAAAAAATAGGCTTTTGTGGGTTAGTTGCTATGACAACAGCAGCAGATGCATTTTAATGTCAGATCTGAAGCAGCGAAAAATCCAGACTCGTGTCAAATCGTCTTAGATAAAATCTGGCTAACTCAGTTATCCTGAACAGGGTCCCGCTTACTGAATTTGACACACCAAGTCTGGACAGCCTCAGCTGATCCCTTCAGGTGGAAAAGGCAAAGAAAATCCAACCAGTTTCTTATTCATCATGATGATCAAAGTCTGGTTCAGTTCTGATATCAAAGCTCCTACATTTAAGTAACATCAGCTGAACATTTATGTCACTATTCAACCAGACAGGTTCAGTCCTCTGTGGTGGTTACTGTCAGTGTCAGAGTTAATGGAAATCCAGACTTCCCCTGAATGATGAATCAAAACATGCATGGAATAGGCAGTGTCTTCTCTGGCGTCAGTTTGCTAATAATGCCACAATGTCATGCTGCTCTGTGCTTTTGATTGATCATTGATTTATGCCTCTGCACTTTGTGCAGGGCAGATCTATGTTGCTCTGTCCTCTGGGGAGCTGTGGGTATCCTCAGCCTGCAAGTTTCTGGTGTCACCGCTTAATACAAAATGGATTTGTGTCAGATACTTATTTATTTATTATTTATTCATTTGCTGACAGAACTCTATACAAAATTCCTGTTTTTTTTTTTTTGTTTCTTTGTTTTTTTTTTCCTTTTTTAATTTATTGAAATTGAAATCCTGAAACATCTCCCATGACTCTTTACTTTACAGAAGCATCTTTGGCAGCAAGCTCAGCTTCATGACTTCTTGGAAATATGCAGCAGCATGGCACATCCTGATCTGGGATTGTCTCCCATTCTTCCCTCTCAGATTCTTTGAAGCTCGATTGAGTTGGACTGGTCGGGGAGATGGGGGGGGGGCATTTGTGAGCAGTTATCTTCAAGTCATTCTGCAAATTCTCAGTAGGAAGTCTGGGCTTTGACCATGGCCTCTCAAAGTCTTCCACATGATTGTCTGAAGCCTTTCCAGTTTTATATTGGCTTAGGGTCAATGTCCTGTTTCGCAGCCTCACCCAGATGCATGTGACTGTGTGTGTGTGTGTGTGTGTGTGTGTGTTTGTTTGTGTGTGTGAGAGAGAGAGAGTATGTGTGTGTCAACAACAACAACAACAATTCTCTCTAACTGCATTTGTTTCTTTCTAATTCGTGTCTAGTCATTTGAATGTTAGTCAGCCATCTCAAGGACACTCAAAAGAATTTGGACACAAGGAGGAGTGACGCTGCAGAGAGGCTGAGTGCTCTCAGACTAAAGAACTGTGCACTTTTCATTTTTAATTAATTTCTGGAAGAAAAATGTGAAGTGTAATCTTAAAAAAAAGTGTTCTGTTTTTAATTCAGATTGTAACACCACAAAATGTAAAAAAAAAAAAAAAAAAAAAAGAATTTCAGACCTTTCCAGAAGTTTCTGAACTGAAGAGAGTATAAATATATATACACATACATCAAAGGTGTATTATATTACATACACCTTTGATGGCTCATTGCAGGATGATGTAAGGGCCACACTTAATTTCTGATGAATTACTGAAAATTATCTATGTAAAAAAGAAATAAATAAAAAGAAATTGTGCTAACTAGTTTGCAAAGACAATGCATGCAGCTTCTACTAACACAACCTTTATTCTGGCACTTGTGTACAGATTTCACATTAGTGTTGTATTGTTTTGTTTTTTTGCTCTTTTGTTCTCAGATGTATTTTTCCTACAGCATCATACATTTCCATATAATATGAAAATCTGGCAGCGTATTATTGAAACCTAATGCAGTATAATTGCAGATTAATTTAAAAAGTCTTCAGTGCATTAACCTGCAACGATAATGAACCAGCTGAGGTGTGTTGAGTTTCATACCACACGGAAACAAAGAGTGATGATGCAGCAAGAAAAACACATCTGGAAATTTATATCTCTACAGTAAACATTTATTTCTTTCTAAGTACTTTTGAAGCGATGTTTAAGACGTGTGTTCCAAAGCCAGAAACACAAACACAAAAATCAATCTCGTCATCAAACAGTCTGATCAAAGAGAGTTTTTAGAGGATTTAATAATCCACTGAAGCACTGATGGGGGGAACCCACTGTACCCACTACAGCTCCACCTCCTGTCGTACTCATAGTGTGTGATTCTAAGGAGCAGCTGCTGCAGACGCAAAGTTCTTTCTGACCATTACATGGCGAAACACAAGTTTGTTTTTTTTTTACATACATACAATTTAGTGGAACCAGCTGTTTCTCGTCACGTTAATGTGAGTTTTATTCATTTCAAGTTAATTCAGATTAAATTAATTTAATTTTCAGACCTCAGAACCTCTAAACATGGGTTGTTCTGACCTGAAGTCTTCTGACTTTAAATATGACTTGAATTAATTTTTAAAGAAACAAAACTAGCATATTAACAGACTTCCCAGCATGCGTCAAAACTCTCCGGAGACTTTTTACTGTTTGAAGAAAACAGACATGATGGAAATTTGGTGTGTCTGCATGCAAGGGTTGTTTCTGTTCATATTAATGTGCTAACAACAATGAATGCTAGTGTTGAACTCAGTCGTTACTGCTGGTTCACTTTATCCATGAATTAACACAGTCACTGGGAGCACCTTTGGATGTTGTCTTTGTACTGACTCTGGTACAAAGTGGCTGTGACAGGAGCAGCCTCGGTTCATGATAAATGAAGGACTGACAATAAAAAAAAATTGAAAATTAGGATGTACTTTACACAACAAGAAATGAAGTTTTAAGTTCAAATAACTACCAGAGGAGTTCAATAAATTACCATACTTAAAACTAATAAGACAGAGGTTTTGCACAGCAGCTCATTTTAATTAAATTGAGATTTAACAACCTAAGCAGTTTAATAAATTAACAAATCTGTAGCAACCACACTGAAACAGGGGTTCACGCAACGTTTCATCAAGATAACATTTGACTCAACCAACAATTTTCTGCAACCCTTTCACTCGCATTTTTAAAATAAAACAAGAAGTTATATTTTACACACAGCACTAATCCTGCCAAATACCACATATGTCTATTACGATCTCTCTGTTAGGATTTAGGTAGGATCTCCCTCCTCCTCCTCCACTTGTACACAACTGTACCTCAGCCAGTATATTAGGCAGTTTTGTAAATGGCATTATTATTCAGTGTTTTCCACATTTTCTTTCCACTGAAGTAAACACAGCAAGCAGAAACTCTGCTGCTGACGGAGAGAGGTAATGGGTCAGGAGAACTACATGAATCCTCTGTGAACATCTCCTTTGACAACGCTCTGTGATCCTGCTTTGGCTTCGAGATGAAAGCGAGGAATTAAATGCTTTTCACTGCACTGATCGAGTAGCTTTAGCAACCTTACAGTTCAGACCACAAGCATTTGGACAGTTATACACTTTTTCTTCTTCAGGCTCTGAGCTTCAGCACAATCAGTTTGAAATAAAATAATGGGTGCTGCGTTAAATACTCAGTTTTCATTTCAGATGGTTTACATCAAAATAAAATGTAAACCATCTGACACCAGTAGACACCAGTAAACACTTTGTATCTTCCTGGTTAATCCTCTCCCAGACCTTCACTGCAGCTGCCTTCAGCTCTGGTTTGTTGCGGGGTCTCTTTGCCTCTAGTCTCATCTCAGCTGGACTGGGATCAGGGGGACTGACTCAGCCCAGCAGAGGATATTCCACCTCTTCACACTGAGAAGCTCTTTGGCTGCTTTGGCCGTACGTTTAGGATCACTGTCCTGCTGAATGATAAAATGTCATCCAGTGATTTTTGCTTCATTTGGCCTGATTCGACTGTGGCTCAGGAGGTAGAACGGGTCTATGGTTCAATCCCCAGCTCCTCCAGTCCATGTGTCGAAGGCTCTGTATACTTAGTAGTCATGCTGTATGAATGTGTGTGAACGGGTGAATGTGACTTGTAGTGTTAATGTTCTTTGAGAGATCAATAAGACTAGAAAAGTGCTACACAAATGCCGTTCTGATCACAGAAAGCTCCTGCAGACCTCTGAGTTCATCCTGCTGTTTCCATCAGCTGCTGTTTCCAGTGTAGTTCCTTTGGAGCCATACATGTCCAAGACATAACAGAACCTGCACCATGTTTGACAGATGAGGTTTCAGCTTAAGGTCATGAACTTTTCTTGTTTTTCCCTCCACACTGACCTCTTTCCATCATCCTGAGGTTGAGTTTTGTTTCATCAGTCCACAGATCTTTGTTCCACAGCTTTACCAGTTTCTTTTTGTGTGTTTTACTGAACTGCAGCCTGGGCTTTCTGTTTCTCAGGTTTAACAGAGGTTTGCATCTTATGATGAATCCTCTGAGGCCATAAAGTCTTCTCTTGATCTTTGACAGGTAAACATGCACTCCTACAACTTGGAGACCATTCCTGCCTCACAGCACAGTCACAAACCATGAAAATGATTTTCTGCTTATTTACAATCATCATCTCCTTCACTTGCATGGTCTCCTGTATACTCCTTATATTGACAGGCAACTCCACCTCAACTGTCAACTCTCAAGTCAACTCGGAGTCACGTGTGAACTAAAGTTGAAACAACACACAGCTGCAAGGAAAACATTTAGTTGCCAATTGTCCAGTTAGTTTTGAAACTTTAACAGTTTGGGCCCTATGTGTTAAAGGGGTTATATCTCCCACACAGTTCTTCCAACACCGATGTAAACATCCTCAACTTAAAGCTGAGATGTGGCACTTTAATGTAGTGCCCATTATTTTATTTCACACTGAGCCTGAACTATACATTTGTAGCTGTACTTACTTGGATGTAAATGATGTTTGCCAGTGCAGGGGAGGGTGGTTGGGGGGGGGTGGCTGAAGAGGGAAAAAAAGAGGTAGTGGGAGGTTAGGTACTGATAAGGTGGTGAGGCTGTGTGCATCAGAAACTTGTCTCATGCAGAGGTGGGCAGCAGGGATGGACTGCTTGTCCAAAAGAGAATGCTGGAACTAGAGAGCTGTGAAGTTGTGAATGTGTTGCCAAAGAGCTCTGAATAAACAGGCTGTGAAGAACAGACAGAGGAGGAGGAGAGAGAAAGCCAAAAAGGCATAGGAGAGCCTTCATGTGTGCCTCCGAGGGGGGTGAGAGCAGGGGAGGAGAGTGTGTGAGTGTGTGTGTGTGTGTGGCAGGGAGAGCAGGGCAAGAGCCAAACTGACATCCGGGCTCAGTGTGAGAGATTATGGGGAATGGACACTCTTTGGAGCAGGGATCTGCCGAGGAGCCGCAGTCGCCCCGGCAGCAGACACCAATGGTGGGGCACTTTTGGAGGCTTTACAGCAGCCACACAGGGACGAGGAGCATGAGCCATGAAAGAGAAGGAGCTGATACACAGAAGGCACACATGGAGCAGATTAGATACTTCAGGAAGAGGACAGTGATTGGAGGACAGCACAGTGATTGGTGAAAGGTTTTTTTTTAATCAATGTGCAGAAAATTCCAGCAGGTGACTGGCAAAAGAAGGTTTTACTGGAACCGACACTGAAGGCCTGCTGTAACTAAGCATTGCTCTTGATCGCAAATCATTAATTTGAGTGTGTAATTTGTGACCGAGCCGCCTGTACATGTATCTGATCGCATGTTAGATCTTATTGGTCAAATCAGGTTCAAATTGGCCAAGACCTAAAGCTGTGAAGCAACAAGTAGACTCAAATTACAAAGAAATAAAACTAAATAAACAAAAAAAAGACAGAAAGATATTTTTCTTACTTTCCCAATTTTATGGTAATTGGTTATAAATGTGATTTTGAAGTGATGACATGGTTCCACACTGAGACCACATCTGTCAACCATGGTTAAATACTATAGATCTGCATCAGCTCTCTATCTGTGATTGGTGCTGACAGCACATTTCAAACAAAAACACTCATGCCAAATACTAAATGAGTTTATTTGGATTCCTGTTTCTGAAGTTTTACAGCAGTTGGCTCACAGGAGGTCTAACAGGGAGACCTCTCTGGGGTCTACATGAAATTGAAATAATATATAAAACAAGAATAAAATCTTTCCTTATTCTGTGTAATAACAAAGCTTCCGGGTCACTTCTGCATCTTGTCACTTTCACTGAATATGGCAGCTCATTTTGTGGCGTAGGGAAGGGTTACCACATCAATACGTTTCTACAACTGCTACAAATTGGGTTTTAATAAGGTCAGAAGCAAAGAAAAAACAAAAGTTTTTCAGCGTAATCAGTAGAGCAGTGGGATTTCCATTCACCTCCACTGCAGTAAGGAGGAAATAATGTCTTTTATCATTTAAGTAAACTGACCCTTTAAAATCTGATCAATCAAATATATCATAAACTTACTTGTTTAATTGCTCACCTCTGTTCTAATGAATATTCGCCTTATGAGTGTTGCAGATGTTTTGTTTTCAGTGTGATCAGTACCATAAACTGTTTTTGCTTCTTGCATATTTGAAGTCTGAGCAGCATCCATACTGTGATTTTTCACAGATCTGCACTGCTTGTGAAGCTAACACTCTTCCCCGAGCACAGGCGTTGTGGTCCCAGTGCTCCACTCCTGTGATGATAACACATCCTCTGTCTACACCTACTCAACAGTGGTTGGACGACATATTGGGCAACGTAAGCTAAAGGGCGTGAACTTATGAATTGACACGTGAAACGCATACGATATGTACTTATGCCAGCTCATTGTGTTTAATGTGTGTGTAATGTAAAGTCCAAGTCAATTTGCTCCCAGTGAGACCTCAGCTGGTTTCACTGTGAAGTGTTTCTTCCAGGTACACTGTCAGCCATGACACAGATGACTGGTGAAAGTATGCACACTGCTCTCTGGATGTGGAGCAGTCTTGCATTATATGTGAGCAGTGTTAAATTATGGACTGATAAAATACAGCCACTGTGGCTGAGAACTCAATCTGCATATTTGCCATAAGAAAAACAGAATGTTCTTCCAGTTAAATTCCAGCCCATGTCAGGAGTAAATTTTTTTTTTTTTTTTTCACTTCAGTGAGTAACCTTGCATTGTCCATCAAATGATTTCTTTCTTTTGGTTGGACTTCTTAAGGGTCCACCCCATTTTAAGAACTCCCTTTAAAGCATTTAGCTCCAATCTCAGAACATAAATACCAGAAAAGGTCAGCTAAGCTCCGAAAGTAATAGTTAAAGCCAAACTCCACTCAGTTAAATAAAATCCAATTTTCTTTAACAACTCATTGAATAATGTATCACCTATGAAGCAGCTCTGGATCTCAGCTCCATGCATTCAGATGGTTTAAAATAGTAAATCTTAACATAATTACGCTTATGTCATTGTTGTTTCTCACACTCAACCAAATAAATCTCAGCCCTGTTCAATTAAAACCCCTCTAATAGTTTTGTTTGCATTTGTGTAGTCCTGTATACATGTGCTTTGCTATGTAATTGTGTCACTGCGGCATATTTGGCCCAGAGGGTAGCTCCCTTTGATATTATAAAAATACATGCACACACAGAAGACAGCTGTTGGAATTTCTTTTTTGGATTTACACTGGGAAGTGTCACCATTTCTAGGACTCTGCATTTTGTTGCTCAAAGCACATTTATTGGCCTTGGATGAAAGCAGTGAGGGCTGTGAAGGTTGATGGCTGTCAGCTCATTAATCATATTTTCAGGGGGAGAGTCCTGTTGGAAGATGCTTCACTGTTCTTGCATGTCTCGCCCACCAAGCAAATGCATTGCCTCAGATTGTGTACACGCTGAACAAATCTCAATAAATCAATTCAGATTTTTTTTTTTTTTCTTAACCTACTGTCTCTGGTGGTTTGAAACAGTGAAAGTGACTGCTGGTGCCTGTGCTGCTCAGCAGGCTAAAAGGCTAATTTGGCCTCAGTACTAAAGGCAAAAATCAAATTTCTACCCCCATGTTACACAGATTGAAGGTATTTTGCTATTTTCTATCAGTGTTGGGCACGTTTACTGAATGATCTCACAATAATGTAATTACTTTTTTCAGTAGCAGATAAGGTATTATAATTATAATTATAGTGAAATTCAAAAATACCATGACAATTGCTAATCTCAGTAATGCTCTGTTACAGTGACCTTTTGGGAATTCCTGTTGGGAATTCCTGTCTTACCAGGGGCTGGATAGGAAGGTTGGCCAGTGTTGTCTCAGTATGTTCAGTAAATATATTGATCTTATACATGTTTGCCTGGGCTTGAGGTTGAAAGAAAACAGCTTGCTTCCACCAAAAAAGGAGGATGCTTTCAGGTAAAGGCCTAGACACAGTGATCTGTAATCTGTGTTTCTTTGCAAATCTGGAGGACTGCAAACACAGATCAGCTCACCTGCTGTACTGGTGAGCTGATCACTGACTCAGAGTACAAGAGCTCAACAGAAAGTGATGTGACTAATAACTAGTGCTGCACGATTAATCTAATCGCAATCGCGATGTCACGCTGTGCGATTACATAACCGCATAAAAGACTGCGATTTGCGATTTAATGTAAACCAATGTGGAGTAATTGACGGCACATCCACACGCTGTGGGCAGCCGCAGGTATGGTCACGTGACTACCCGGGTTTCAGCAAACAGCAGTAACCGACGTGGACGCTGAGGAGGAACACGAGGGACAAGCAGAGTTGGTGGCGAAAAAAAATGCTACTTCTGTTGCATGGCGATACTTTGGATTCAGGTATGACGACCTTGAACAGCAAGACGTGCAGTGTAAAACCTGCAAAGCTAAAGTCGCTACGTCCCGAGGTAATACGACCAATCTCTATCAACATTTGAGACAACAGAGAAAAATTTGACGAGTGCATGCAAATAAAAGCCCAACCAAGTAACGTGAAAGATAAAACTGAAAACCGCCTGAAAGAACCACAACGTACAATCACGGATACATTTTGAAAATACTTATTTTAGAACTTTTCTAATTTTTGATAAGTTATTTGGAGTCTGTAATCTTCAGGTTTTGTATTTTTTTGTGTGTTTGTGTCGTGTATGTTTTGAGTTGAGAAATACACAAACTATCATTATTCTGTATTGTCCCTGATATTCAAGCAAGTGGACTCGTGACACCATTCATTTATAATATCGTAATCGCAATCGCACATTTTCATCAAATCGTGCAGCACAACTAATAACTTATGCTCATCAGTAAAAAGTAATGTCCTTAATTTTGAAATAATTCACTTATTTTGATATTTGACTAATCATTGATAAATACAGGCATACATCGGTTTGATACAGGACTAGATGGGCTTTGGGTGTACCCTGAAATTCTGAGATTCTTAAATCCTGCAAAACTACCATTTGATCTAAATTTTTTACTCATCCAGGAGCCAAACACACTTGTAATGTCCTTTATACAAGAGAAAATCAAACACTGTTTAGAAAGTATATATATATAACCTGAAATCTAAGCTAAAGGCCATCATAGGCAATGGATATTCTCTTATAATCATGTAATCTCATTCTTCTAATAATTCCAACTGAAAAACGTGCTTCACACTGTTACGACTCTCACTCATTAGTAATTTCAATTTCTGTAGAAGGTGTCATTTAGCCTAATCAGTGACATTCATTATTCCTTCTTAATTAGCCACCCACGGTTGCTCTTGAAAACTATTAATATCAAACTTTCACAGACACAGAACATTCCACGAAAAAAGAATCTCGCCCTAAGAAAGACCAAAGAAGTCAGTTCGTTTATGTTCTTTCAGGCTGTAAAAGCTTATCGCCGGCTTAATACTTCTTTAATTAAATAAAAAAAAAAGAGAAATGTGTGAAATCATGCTTTTAAATAACAGATATGGCAGTGAATGCTGTGCAGTGCAAAACTCTGTACAGATAAAATATCAAAAACACCTACATCTAAATTTCTTGGACCCACCAGATATTCCCATACTCCATAAACGGAATAAAATCAGTGACAGCAGCAAAACAATAGTTATGATTTATCAGCGTCACTCACTGCGACAATGAAACAGAGAATTAAAAAAAAAAGAAGAAGAAATGACTGCTACAAGAAATTTTATTCATATATATCTAAACTGCTTTCCTATACACTGTGACGGTCGTACCCTCTCACTGGATTATGTTCAGAGGCAACATTATTTAATTATTTATTTTTGCTAATGAATGCAGCGCTACATTTATTAGCAGCAGTGGAGTCACCGGGAAGTGGTCGGTGTGGATGGTGGAAGGAGCCCACAGCTGTCACCCCAGAAACCACTGGGGGGGTCACATCCACAGTCTTGTGTGTGGTTTAGGCCACAAAAGATCTTTTGGTATTAAACCAGACCAGATTTGTGACTTGTGACCAAACACGGAAATGAACAGCATATCCTCCTTAGGTTGGTAATCTGGTTGCAATTATGTTTCTAACAAAACTACATACAAAGTAGCTGTATCCAAATATAGAAGGAGACTGTGTCGAACTATTGCCATCATAGAGCACAGTTAGAAAAAAAAAAAAAAAAAAAAAAAAACAGTAGTCTGATAGTTAAACTTGGATTGCTTATTTCATTCCTGCATTCTTTCTTGATTTCAGGGAATTTTTTCAGAGTTTCACCTGTGACCAGTAGATCTAGTTAACTACTTTAAACTGTACTGATTAGTACCGTGCACACATGGAAGAAGCTAGATGTACATATCGAAGCACAGTGTTGAAGGTTTCTTTCATCAAACACACACCAACGTCTTGCTCCGAGTCAGATTTAATAAAATTCATGGAAGGCTGCTCAGATCTTGATATAATGTCATACAGTGTGGAAACAGCACATTTCTTCAATGTGTTTGCATCATGTGGAGGTGGGATTGGCGGATCACAGGGTTTGAAGCCCTGTTTACACTGATTCACCTGTAGATATCCAACTAACTGATGCAAAAAAGATGCAAAGGCGTTACCAACAATGAGATCTTTAAAATAGTTTCTCACAACTGGATTGAAGTCAACAGGAGTGCTCCTTATTGACCCAAACTGGAAATCTAGGCTGAAGCAAGACAACAATAGACATACAGCACTTATCAAATTTATTAGACCACCACCCAATGTAAGGTTTATGCCACAGCTGCCCTAAATTAACAGCATTGGTAACTAGGCAATTCCCCTGCGGGATATCGTGAGAGTGGTGCAGTGTGCTATTGTGTGCGTCTGTGTGAGTGCGTCTGTGTGAGTGCGTGAGTCTGTGTCTGTGTGCATCTGTGTGAGTGCATCTGTGTGAGTCCATGTGAGTGTGAGTGTGTGCCGGTGTCTGTCAACTATAACTATAGCTTTGCTATAGTTCTAATTACAAAGACAGAGAGAGAGAGAGAGTTATTACATAGAGAGAGACACAGCTATGCCTGCTCTTGCACTCACGGTTGCCACGGTAACGGGCTTTCTGGAGCGCTAACGGTCTCATTTTCGGCCGATTCGGGCCTGCCAAACTACTGCTATTTATTCAAATACCAAACATGATATCGCTAAACAAAGCCACAAGGCCTTAAGGAACACAATGATGTTTTTTTTTTTTATCCTAGTGTCAAAAATGTGGAAAATACGGCGAGTTTAAAAATAGGTATTTTCTCCAAAAATCCTCTTCTCGATTTACATTGGAGTCAATGCAGCAGTTGAGAGCGACTCATGTCGGTAAAAGGCAGACTATTTAAAAACTGTAAATCCTACAGATAAAGTAAGCACAGTGTGAGAAAGAAGACAAGTATAGCTACAAAGTTGGAAAATATCACTATTGTAGAGTAAAATTTGTGGCTGTAATCGTTGTGTAAAGAGAAAATTTCAGAGTTTTTTAAAGCCTCTACACTCTATGCTCGAACATTCCGCAATACACACTCTGAATTTTTCCAAAATCACTCATGATCATTAAAGCCTCACTGTTTAAAAATTACACAGATTAGGAAAAAAGCTGAATACACCTTGAATACACAGAACTTGTGTCTACATTTTAAAGTTTGAATGGTGTGTCTACGTGAAAGTATGCCAGAGATGGATGTTTAAAAAACATTGAAAATTTGTGGCTTTTTTTTTTTTTAACCTCATCACATTCATTCTATATGGGAAACTTTTTGAATTTTTTTGGAAATTGCGCAGCGAAACATGAATTCTGGAGAAAAAAATACAAGCACACCAAGTCAGATTGAGCCGCACGTTTTGATATATAATTCTAGGAAATTCTAGGTGAAAGAAAAACGAGAATAAAAACAATGTGCAGTGCTACGCCACGGGAGACCAATTTAACAAGTGAAAAAGTAAAGTTGGACAGTTTTCTTTATTTTCTGGTTTAATTTTCTGCCCCTTAAATAGAGTTTTATTCAAACTTGACCAGGTAAAGCTTCACTTTGAAAATTAAAGCAGCTCAACTGTCAGATGTGTGTTTTCTCTATATTTTATATTTTCTCTGGTTTGCCAGACTCCATTCTGTCTGACCACATGTTCACAGGTTTGTCTTTGGTGCTAAAGAGTTAATTTCACAGCCTGTTGAAACCACAAATGAAAATATCCTTTTCCATATCATTATGCACATCACTGGTCTGTCATTCTCTCATGTTATTGCAGTTTGATGCACAGTCCCGACAACATCGCACTGGTTTGAGTCCAAAGAGAACAAAATGTCATTTCTGGATTCACAACAACATGTCTTTCAAAGTCAAGTTCAACTCAGACGAACTTAAAATATTTAAATAAAATTCTACAAAACATGAACAAATTATTTTGGGTTTCTAATTACATCGCATTCTGTTATATCATGAACATACTTATCACAGTTCAACGCAGACTGACCAGAGACTGGAAATGACACAGAGCATCAGCTAAAAATCAGGAGACAGCACAATAACAGCTAATACTAACCTCATTTCAAGTATGTCAATGGCACGTAGCTCAGTGGGAGCAAATTCATCATTATTGTTCAACTGGTAAACTTGACAGATCTATTAGGTTTTCACAGTGGTCACTGCGTTCATCATTACTAGATGGAAAATGAAGCAAATATACCCAAACTGGGTGCGTCTTTACAATCGTCTGAGCTGTCTGAGTCATCTCTCTGCCAGGCTTCCTTCCCTTACCATGTCCACCACGCAATAAAAAAATAAAAAATAAAATTGTACGAACCCACCAACACTTAAACTTGACCCAAATAACTCCACATCACTTTATACTGCAGTGAATCTTGTCCGTGATTGACCATACATAGCACTTTACATGGTCGGGAAAAAATCTATCATATGTATAATCCTATGTGCCAATGCCAAAACACGTAAGAAAAGCAAAACTTTTCCTCATCAGATCTACTTTAACCCAGAAAGGTCCTACTCCAGTCTCCCCTTGGAACCAAACTTGGCAGAGTGAGACAAGCCAGTGTTTGACCTCAAAGTCTAACTCACCCTCCCTGTACAATAAAGCTTCTATCAAAATTGGGCTGGTGATGATAAACAACAATGCAACTACGCTCAGGACACAGGTTGAATACTATTAAATAACAACTCTTACTTTGGAGGATCCCCACTCGATCTATGTCAGACCTGCCCGTGTACCTCTAACATTTAATGATGGAAAACTTACTGACATAATGATTTTACTCAATATGAAGAAATGCGATCACAAATATATCTCAGATGCCAAAACAGATTTTAAATGTTTTCGTAAAACATCATCCATGGGCTGAATAACTGCTTGAGAAAGCCAACATCAGAAACGCGTTTACAACCAATTCATCAGATCAGAACAGCAATATTCTATAAATAATTCCATTTAAACCAATCATCAAATCGCCAGTCAAAATACATGCAAGTCATTATGAAAGTTTTGATTCTTATAATCAGCTATGATGATCTTAGAGAATTTATCGCCAGAGGATAACAAGGTTAATCAACAGATTAAAAGAATTTACAGAGAAGCATGTGGAGACAAAATAAATAAATAAATAAATAAATAAAAATTAAAAGGTCCAATCCAACATTTAGATTTTGTTTAAACTAACATACAGCACCTACTTGGAGGAAACAGCGTCAGTGCTCATCAGAGCCTAAAAGACGGCCAGCACACCAACATGGCGGCTGTAGATGCCTCCTTGCTCACACTCTACCTTTCTGAACAGTAATCAGTTCTATATACAGCAGAGCTACAACACTCACAATATTGTCTTACTTTAGTTGTGAGGACACAATAAAATGTATTGCACAGCCTAGCCTCTTACTATAACTTAACTATCCAGACTGAAAATTGAAAGGAGGGTCTGAGTTATCAAAATGCCTGATTGGATTTTTTTTTTTAAGGCTGTGTATGTATGTGACCTTAACCCCCCCCCTAAATATTATTTTACAGCTGCGCATGTTATTCTGTCCTTCTATACTTTATGCTGAGAAATTTAAGTTAATTTGTTTTATTTGCAGTAGTTTATTATGTGATATAGCTGCTAATACTTATATATTTCTGTACATTTCATATATTACCAGTCTGCCTTGGAAATTTGGTGTTTAGGTTTCTGTTCTGCCAATAAAGCTAATAGGGGAGGGGAGATATATGACAAAATCAGACCCAACACAGGGGCCCCTCATCAGCCCACAACTGGCATATTAAAGAGAAACAACAGAGGACAGGCCCCAAATTCAGACCCAACACAGGGCCCCTCATCAGCCCACAACTGGCATATTAGAGAGAGACAAATCAAAACAGGCTCCTAAACAGACAGCCCCAACAGGCCCCCTATAAAGAATATTAAAATAAAAGATGTTTCCAGCTGGTCGAAATCGAGTAACAAACAACCATCCAACTAACAGAAAGAAAGACAGACAACCCATGGTAGCCATTTTGGATTAACAGGAACAAAATCTGTAAGAAGAAAAGTTATGGCACGGCGGCCAGGCAAAGCAAGCATCAAAGAAAAAAGTTTCATACTTTCTGTAGCCTCTCCTGATGATCCAAGGTGGTCAAAATAGACAAAAGCATAGAGAGCGCAAGGGAGCGCGCGAGAGAGCGCAAGGGAGCGCGCGAGGGGGGTAGAAATAATCATGGCACAGCGGCCATGTGCGAGACAGAAAAAAAAAGTGTGTCTGTGTGTGTATGTTGCAGAGAGAAACAGGTGGCAAGGCGGACAATCAAAGACACCCCAGTAGCAGGGTATAAAAACTTCACTTACTCTTCGTTGATTTATTCTCATGCTGATCTCTTTGTGGACCTGAAAGAAGAAGAAGAAGAAACAGCTCAGTCTGAGTCTGCAGGTCAGAGCCAGTTCACCTGTAAAGACACAGGGTGGACTGATACTGTCCAACACTCACACTCTGTGGACATCAGTTCACTGAATTAGCTTTATATACACACACAGGTCACACTGATCAGGGAAAAATCATTTCCTGTCATAGTTATTGATTGTATTGGAGACTGTGATGATTGAGTGAGGATGACTATGGTGAAGCTGAAAGATGAAGATTTTCAGACTGACTGCAGGTGGTTTAGAGATCAGCAGCATGTTCTCTTCACTGAGCAGCGTTTCACAATCTTTAAATATTGATTATTGATTAAATTCTGCTCAACGTGTAAAACGGAAAATCAACACTGGTCAAACTGATGATGGTATTTTACCGTCCGAGCTTCACCCAGAGCGAACCACCGCCCTCAGGTTCACCTTTACCCAGGCCGCTGCTGCACCTGTGAGCCAAAGCAGCAGGTGCGCTCCAGACAGCTTACAGTCCGCTCGCATGTGATCTGCAGCTCTGGACTCTCATATAACTAATAAAGGTTTATGTGGGTAAAAACTGTGTCTCTGTCCAACTCTGAGGACGCATACCTGACCATTTCGTCGACTGAAATGTTGTGTGTACTCACGTTTTGTAGAAAGTCCAGAAAGCGTTTCCAACCCGTCTGTCCAGGTGAACGGTGCGATGGAGACACGCTCACTGAGGCTGTGTGCGCGAGCGTGAGCAGAAAGTGGCGTCTGAGGTTCAAGCGATTGAAAGGCCTCTGTTGCAGCATCTGAAGAACAGAGATTCACAGGCTGATACACCTGGTCTGTTTCCCTCACTGTGCTCACACCGTCTCCATACTCACTCAGAAAGTCGGTGGAAGTCTGTGTTCCGCGCACACGCGCTCTCCTCTCCTCCAAACCGGTGCGGTAATGGCGGACTCGGTTCGCCGCGTGGTGGTCACAGTAGTACCGTGGTTTAGCTGAACTAGGAGCTGAAACCAGCTCCAACACACGGCTCAGCGTCCGGTTTTATCGGGTTACACACTGACTCAAAGTCCCGGGTCTACACCTGATAAACAACAGTATTTCACAGGTTTGAATGAACTCACAACCAGCGTCTCCGTATTCACCTGTTCTTAGGGTCGTCGCGGCCTCTACCTGCCCCTTTTAAGTCCCACCCCACAACCAGGTGGGTCCGCATCTCTGATTGGCTAATGATTGGCCAGTGATAATTGAGCCAGACCACAATATGGCAGTTCATGTATTACGAAACAAAACATAGAAACCAATAGAGGTGCGCCACACTGCAAAATTTGCTTGCATTACAAGCAATTGTTTGTGAAAAACTAAAATCTATAATGCAAATTTAAAAAAATGCAAATAACTAAACAAAAGCAAAAACTACTATTGGCTGTCATTCACGACCTTTGGCTAAGGTCCCCTTTTGGGCCCTGTCCCCATGTTTAGAGCCACAGATTTATAGGTTTTTGTTCAGAAACAATAACATGTTTACATTTTTCCCTTTTATTGCACTTGCTGCAATTGCGATTGCTGACCACTAAATTTGCTACTGTTACTACTTTCTATTTTATATATGACTTTTACTGCAATTGGTATGACTACTGTTATCACTGCTAATCACAGTAATAATTTGTCTGATCCTGTGAATGGATCTAATGTGCCTGGACCATGTCAAGACACTGGAATCCTGGAATTCTCTTGTTTTCTTGTATGCTGATGTTTTGCTCTTTGGGAAATTTTTCGCAGTTTTTCACGAATTATGTCACAAAAATCCAGTTGTTTCTGTTTGTTATTTGCCAAATAAATAAATAAAGTATATCATGCTATCGTGAGGTCTGGAGATTTCAAAAAAGAAATGATTTTGGGATGAACACTGTCACACACTGAAAGATGTAAAGGGTCTTTGAAAGTGACTGAGTTACCTCAGTCAATGCTGAAAAACCCAGGGGGCACCAATTAGCTAAACCCTCTTTGACTTTGTCCAATCACTTGACGAACTTCTCCATAGAAAGTTATTTATAGTCTTATAATTGAAACCCAAAATATAAATTGTTTCCTCACAACCTTAAATTGTGTAACACAACATTGTCGGCATTTGTGTAAATCATCATTAGTTCTTGACTACACTGTAAGCAGAGCTTTCTCAGAGAGAGAACTGTGGCAATGTAACAACATCTAATTGTGAAGCTGGAAAATGCTGTTTCATCTGAATTTGCATGGAGGAAGCTGCAGTCTGGCTGCTTACAGCACAGATGTTATTCTCTTTGGTTTTGATAAGCACTGTGCTATTCCTCCTCAGTTCTTCTCCTCTCTGCTCAGCTACAGTACACTCGCAGTCCTGTGAGACAATCAGGCCAATCAAAAGATGTTTACCAGCCATTAAGATCGTCTGCTCGCCTCAATGAGAGAGGAAATGAGGAGAGCCGAAAGAAAAATCAACAACTTTTGGAGACAGATCCTTAATTGTTTTTACTCCATTTTGACATTAATTAGGTTGAAATATAGTTGAGGAGAGCACGAGGGAAGAGATGGCTCCAAGTGGGAGTTATGAGGTAGACGGCAAGACATTTCTCCAGTGCTTAAATGTCCATCATGGGCCTCTAAGTGGGCGCTCTGCAACACGAACACCGTACCTTCTGTTTGACAATTAATATTTAAAGTAAATCTGCTGGCACAGTGAGTCTGGTTGTGGTACCTCTGTAGGTATCTAAGCCTGGTAATGAATGACAGAGGAGCTTTCCCTATCCTTAACTAAGGAGACATTTATTAAACCAATAAAATACAGAGACAGATACAGTTTCTCACTATTTTTATTTTTAAAAAAATCGAATGCAATCTGGGCATTACATTTCTTACATAGTGTAATACTGTTAATTATTTGTATTTGAACATATTTTTGGGGGACAACAAGAGTTGATTGACTGGATATTCTGAGTCTCCACTGGATGATACTAAAAACCACTGGCCAAACTCAGGTCTTATTCCCATACCTCAGTTAACTTTATTTATTGGGACTTTACAGCTATGCTAGCAGCTTTGAGGCTACACTCAGAAATCACAGGATTCAGTTTTATGTTTCTTCTGTTGGTGTTTTCTGTGTTTGCTGCATATTTCTGTATTTGGTGGTGTTTTATCTTTTGCAGCACTTTTTCTACATGCCACATATGTGTTGTCAAATTCGGGATGTTTTCTTTGTTATCTTGTGAGTTCTCAGGGCCACCATATGACTCTCATATATCTCCATGTCTCAAAAGACTGCTTCACCAGCAGACCCACAGCCTCGGGCTTTGGTTCAGACCACCACGCACTTTGCAGAGACTGATAAGCCAGGTCAGTCTTCCTACAACTGATGACTGATAGAGTTCAATAAAACTAACATAATAATGTAATATCGTGAGTCCAGCTGAACAAGTCGAGGAAAACTTTAACGACAGAACGATGAGCGGAAAAATAAAGAAACAGAGGCTCTGAGGCCTGTGAAAGGCCACCTAACCAAGGCGTCCTCTGGCTAGTTCACCCTTCAGTGAGCAGCGTGCCTTTTCTCACACAGCTGACCCCTGGATTTTTACTGCTTCCTCACAATACCCACAGTTCAGGGGCTGAGAATCAGATCGCAAAGGTACACAGAAAAGTTTTAAATAAAAATAGAATATTTTATGATGTCAAAACTCAAGAAGGTATACAGGGTGCTGAGTTAGATCATACCTACTGCTTTTTGACTTTGGTCTGAACTGTGGGTAAAAAGTTTACTTGCAGGGATTCAGAAGTAGCAGATAAAACTGTGGCAAGAGAGTAAAGTTTAAAAAAGTTTAATTACTCACCTTTTTCTTGGAACTTAACTTAAGCATGATGGATGTTTCAGCACACGTGTTTTAGTCATGTTAGCATAACAAGTGGATGGGTTGCTATGACAAATTGCACAGACATTAATGTTCCCCAGAGGATGAAGCCTCATGACTGTGACCCCCTGACTTATTCTCTTATGAGTGAAATAACTCAACAATTAGGCCTACTGGATAGATTACTATGAAACCTCCCACACACATTCATGTTCCCCTCAGGATGAATAGTAAACTTTAGTATTGTAAAATGGAGGAAGCTGTCAAAGTAGCTGTGAAAACATCTGATTGTGCGCAACCCTAAATAAAACTGGCTGGATTTCGCTCTGCCACTTTCAGGTGTGATCAGGCACAAAGTCTGCAGCATCCAAATACTTAATTGGTCTGAGCACAGGGCAGGCTGATAAAACAAGCTTTATAATTAACATGAAAATAAAATTCCCACAACAAGGGTGATCAACTGATGAGTAGTTTTTGATCAAATGCCCTGCATCAGTTCTCCATTTGGGTCAACCCTCTGCACAGTCACTCCATTAGGCTACAGCTTTCTTATCTGTGTGAGGTCAAACTAACACACACACATTGTGGGAAGTACAGGAATGAGCAACTGTGAGGTGAGTCAGACGGCCGCACAGGATGATGAAACTGTGGCAAGGAGAGGTTGAGAGTTCTAAGGCTGGATGAATAGTGGAATGATATCTGTTGCAAAACATTCAGGTGAGCTGTGCCGATGATGAGACCTGTGCTGCCATTCACAAAGGGAACATTACCGCTTCGCTGTCCTGGTATACAGAAAGCCAGAGTCTGCCTTCTCAAAGTGTTAGTACTAACGTTAGAAGCCAAGCTTGCAAACAAACCTCCTGTGGCAGCGTTAGCTCGAACTTTAGCAACAGTTGCTCATGTCCGCCTTTTTTATCAGTGCCCCAAATGATAAGAAGCAGCAAAGCATTTACACACTTTCCCTCCAATACTGACATGTAGTCAGTACATCAGAGCCTTATATGAACCTAATTAGACTAAATGTTATTCCATACTGGTTGCAGAGAGTATAAAGTTATTTATTCAATAATAAAATGATTAGTTATAAATGATTATCTATAACAAAACTTGCGATTCACGTAGGATTCAGTCCTAGAGTGATTGAATTCAGATTTAGCCTGTGGAGTTTCCTTGTAACCAATGTTCAGTTTTCATCACCATAACACACTGTGTAAATCCTAGGGGTCTGAGGTCTAACAAAGAAGCTCACTGTGTTTCCTTCCTCATTAATGGTATTAAATGAATATATCAGTTATATTTTCGGCCATATTTCCCAGCCCTATGTGAACATAGTCCTTCTTGCTGCATCACCAGCCCAGACTGATCTGATGGTTATGCTGGTTGAAGTGTTCTGTGTATAACTGTCTCCTTTCAATGCCTCATCAGTTTAATTGATTTAAAGTGACAGTGTAACTGAACCTTTGCTCCCGTCATAATTACTATGGCAGCTAGAGGTCACCTAACAATAAAACCTAACTATGGGTCGTAATAAGCTGCTGCACAGACGACCTTTGGGTTTTTGTTTGGTGTTTTTGTTTTTTTTTTGTTATTTTTTTTTTACAGGAGGACATTTTCTGTATTTCTGTGTTAGCTCTTATTTTAGCGACACTGGCCTTTAACATAAGGCAAAGAAGAATCTTTTATCTTTCTAACAGCGTCACTACAGCATCTCTGGTCTCTGGTGTACACGGCAACTCTCAGCTGCAGAGAGCAGATGTTTGCATGAATTAAATATTTGTTGAGGCTGAAGTAGGGTATCAACTGCAAAGCCCTTTTTTTTTCTTTATCCCTCATCACTGCTTAAAAAATGCTATAAAAAGCACAAACCTGAAACACTGCACATATCATGGACATGCTTTACATTATTTATCACACTGTAAAGCATCGCTTCAGGTCACAAGCATCAATGCCGGTGACAACTCACAGCAGAAACCACAGATTCGTGCTACATGTGTCATCTATTCAGCAAATGAATGAGAATAGGAGATTGCTTTTGCATGCAGCTACTGTAGGCAATTAACATTCATGGTGGAGGAAGGGAAACGATTCAGTGCATTATAGCAGACCTCCTGCTGTGCCTGTACATAATTGATGTACCAGAATCTTTAAAATACACTGTGTTCAGGCTCAAACACACTGGTGTCATTCAGAGAGCTGCAGTTAGCTGTTGCTGGTAATGTAGCAGACAGACCACAACGAGCTAAGTCCAAGGTCAGGACTTCTGAGGGATACAGTAATCAATAGGTTTGCCTTGTTACTGGATAGGTGCCGCTATAGAGAGCTCAGCTGTTTGTGCACCGTGGAAGAGTATGTCGGCAGTGCAGTGTGGCGAAACATCCGATGCCTTCCTATGGATATTCAGCACGCTGACGCCGGAAACAAACATCCAAAATAAATTCAAAACACATGATCTTAAGATACCACATTTTATTATTATCAGTCTTAAATATGAGCACACACTTTTCATCAAGAAAATACATATGAACCAACAATCCTTTACAATGCAGGGAGTCAAATAGAATGATGTCTCCCTCCACTTGTGAACAAGCCCGTCGAAGAGAGCTCTGTGAACTTGTAGCCAGGCAAAGGGCAGATTTTAATTTATGTGAATCACCCAAAATAAATCCCATCAGATCATGAGATTACTTCATGCTTCTGCTATGATGATCCCCTGGCAGCTCAGACAAAGGTTTGATTTCTCGTGTCTAACCAAAAGTTCACATCCAAAAATGATCTCTTCCAAACTGCAATGCAAATCACACAAATGTCACAACACCTAAAATTAATAGTACTATCTGGTAGGTGCAACACAAGCTCAGTCGTTTTTCTTAAATGGTATCAAATTTTCGTCAAAGACTGCTCTCTTGCCTTGCACATATGGAGACAAAGAAAAGAAATATACCCATAGCTTCTTCTTCTTCTTCTTTTTCTTTTTTTGTTTTTTGTTTTTTTTTTTTCAAAATCAGCCCATGTTCCAACTGGACCCATGTTTGCTTGGGCTGATAGAAAGAATGAGCCCTGCAATCCCTGTGCAGTCTTCAAACAGACAGTGGAATTGGTCATATCAACATAAATATGCAGCGCTACTGCCAAAATATAAGCCTTCATGGGCTGTGATTCAGAATTGGCTGACTGGAGTCAGACAGAAACAGGAAAATTTATGTGTATTCAGGCCTTTTCAGTGCAGTTTCCAAGCTGAACTTTTGGGGGGTGGGGGGGGTGGATCAGAAATCTTGTGTATTTCCGAAATCCTCTCCCCGGGTTGCTAGGTTTTATCATTATAAGTTTGCCTTGAATGAGTCTTGCATATCCTTTTTAAAAGTCAAGCTTGGTGGGAATTTGGAGCATTTGCATTTGCTCTAATAAGTCAGCACAGAGGATGACTTTTTAATGCCATGCAGAAAGAATCTGTAGTACAACTACAACTGCTCACTGTTTGTATGAGAGTTGATTAACGATTTTCAATTATGGAAGTTGCTTATTTCCCCTTGAAATAGATATATTATCAGCTGCTGTGTTCGCTTTTCCTGACCATGATGCATGTTATATGCCGCTGTTGGAAGCGTGCAGCATGGGGAGAACCAATCAGTGTTCAGCGTTTAACAGTGTTTGGCTGCACAAAGAGGAACTTCACTGTATTTAGCTTAACTTTTACTTTGGAGGATGAGTTCAGTTAACAACGGGACAACATACGGACCAGCTGAGAGCTTATTAAAGTTTTCTCAACTAAATGAGCCATACTGTAGCAAACAGAGCAACACAAAACGCTGTCTCACTAAATGTAATGTGATTGTGTTTATTTAACTGCTCTGCAAGCCAGCTTGTCTAACCTTGAGGCTACCAGAGCCCACCATGCATCCAAAACACTGGTGCTATGTAATATTAAAGACTCCAGGTCAGAAAAAATAAAATCCAAATGAAACCTTTAAAGAAGAAGCCTGCGTAGGATTTCTCCATGTCTTCTTTTTTTTTTTTTTTACACGTTGGGAACAGCAGGGATTTTGGAACAAGGAAACGAAGATGATACTTTTCATTCGGCTGCACGCAGCTCAGAGCAAGGCCGAGACTTTGGTGAAATGGTGATCAGGTGGGATTTCCAGCAGCGATTTGCCAGGTGCTGACTGCTTTCCATCTCCACTGAAAAGGCGAGAATACCTCATCCTCAGATCGCAGATCAGACTGCTTCTTCAGCTCAGTGCTTTGCAGACTGCAACGTTTTGTCTATGACCACAGATCTCACCACAGTTAATAAACAGTTTTGTTGTTTGGCATCGACAATTAGCGGGGTTCTTTCTTAATGATGCAACTGTTTTGGTTTGAAGTCTGTGCTGATCAGAGCAGTCTCAACTCTGAATCGCTGCCATGGTGATGGCACTGCTGTTATTCAGTGGGTTATTAGGTTAAGTCAGGTATACAACCAACTCCACACCTCTGGTTATATATGAAAAAAAAAAACACCTTTCATTTTCATTTCATCTACAAATGCATAACGTGTTATATTTCACCAGCAGTCATGCTGGTTTGTACAAATCCGTCCTTGTTTTAAAGGTAAGCGCTGACATGGGTTTGTCCTCAGTAATAGTGTGCTTGGCTTGAGAAATTATATTTTATTGCATTTGAAATGACATAAAAAAAAAAGAAAAGAATAATCACAATTATCAAGGACAAAGCAATAAACTGCATAAACATTCAGCTGTCTTCTCAGAAACCTGTGGAGTGCTGTGATACACGTACTAACTAATGCACCTGTGTGGACAGCGTGGGTTTCTGAGAACGAGCATCGCTTACACTGTCATTACAGTGGCACACGAGTGCTCATCCATCACCGGATCTAAATATTACTTTAAGGTGGTAATTGCTGAGCCATTAAATAATTGGACACATTGCTGAACAACTGTTCAGAGGTAGTAAAAAAAAAAAAAAAAGAAAGAAAGAAAGAAAAATAAATGACCCAGTTTTTACAATCTGTGCTTGGAATTTCTACAAAAAAAAAAAGGTAAACTAAAAAATGTAGGCAGAAATGTCGAATAAACTGCCTTACCTTGGTAGAACAGGATTTGTGGCATGTGTGTTTGTAAGTGAGGAAAAAAAAAAAAAAAAAGAAGTGAGGCGTGTGTGTTTGTTAATTGACATTTCCAGGCAAACTATTAAAGCGAGGTGTTTTCACATTCAATTCCCTTTCAAACTTTCAAGTGAATTCAAACCATGATGAGGCTGTGTTTGTTTGTTGGCTAGTGACAGCGACTACTCCACACGAACCCATCTGAACAGATCCAAGCACAGACCTCCTCGGGAGGTGATCTGACTTCAGCTCATCTTAAACGTGGTTAATCCTGTGGCAAAATGACTGTGCGAAATAGACGTGAGATCAGTCGCGCCATCCTTCAAGCCAGGATGGAATAATTACCATGTCATTTCCAAACATCACTGTGCTGAAGATGAATAATAGTCTGCAGTGGCTGTTTCTCTCTCTCCCTCTCTTTGTCTCGTGTGTGAAAACAAACCGTGATTAGCCTGTCAGATTCAGCTGATGATTACCCTGATCAATTTCAATAATGGCCCCTATCTGTTTCATGCCTTTTTGATTTGGATTTTTTTTTTTTTTTCACATCAAGGAGCACAAACCTTGTTATCCCCAACAGCTATAAAGGAAATATTGACGTGCTCTTAGATGATGGACTAAGACTTCAACCGAGCTGAGGTAACAAAAAACATCTGAATTTTCTTTTAAAAGAGGAAAAGGTGAATGTCAACAGACCAGAGATCACTGGTTCTGTCGCTCTCTGCTTAGCTTGTATTCATTTAAAAATATGTGAATATGTGCGCTCAATCAGAAGGGCATCATTCCCCCCTGACAAACTAAAGAGACACACAATAATCTGTTTTACTTTAACGTTGTGTTAATGGAATCCTACAAACGTTTCAGTGCTGCACACACTAAATGATGTCCCATGATGTGGGGTACAGCTCTCACAGAAACCAACAGTCAGAACGTGGCTGTGTTTGAGGTACAATGACCAACACAAAGAGCGACAGATTTTGCAAGAGATTCATGATATTTATAAAAAAAAAAAAAAAAACCTGCACAAAACCAGTAGCCTAACACCAAGTCTCACTTTTCTGTACTTCTCTGTTGTTGTCACTCAGCAAAGACCAAAAACCAGCTGGAGGGAGGGAAGGGGGGGGGGGGGGGGGTGGAGGCCTGAACCTGAGTGCAGTCTGGCAATTGGTGTGAATCATTTGCCAACACAAGACACACAAGACACTGGCTTTAATTCTTGCTGCTGTGTTGTGAGAGGTTACTGATTATTGCATAAAATCCTCACGCTCACAACAAAATAAGGTAACAGAGGTCTGCTGCTTGTTTACTGCCTCTCAAAAATGCCTGTGATTCCCCGTCTGGATCTCTCTCCATAATAAAACACACAGATATGATTTTCTTGTTTTCTCATATATCCTGTCTTTCCTGATAATGCAAGCCATATATCAAGTGATAAGAGCAGTTGTAGCCTTTTCGCTCGGACCTCTGATCAATCGTGGTTATTGCAGCTCACATACTGTATAGTAAGCCTGCAATTCTTTTTTTCTTTTTTTGATAAAAGCTGGAAATGTCATATTCAGATGGACGTTTCTCAGTCACCAATCACACGCTGTACATTTTGGTTTTAATGTATCGATTTTGAGATTTTTGTTTTCCAAATTACCTCCATGTTAAACCCATATGAAAACACGACGTGTTAACTATAACTTACTTACAATGGAGAAAAGTGTTTGTTCTTTTGTGGTGAGACTATAAAACAGAAATCTATGATGTATGGTGCTGTATAAACTTCTAAAGTCTTTGGGTTATTGGTGTCTAAATACATGCAAAAAGTGTTTATTTTCTGTTAACATGGTCTTACTGAGTGGTCTCTGACCTTCCACTGCTGGACTGGAACATGAACAGGAACATTTTCTCAAATAACTGGTGTAGAAATTGCATGATGTTCAAACAAGTAGCAACAGCATTAATAAATTTGCATTACTTAAGTCAGACACTGACTCCACACCAGTGGAGTGAACTCTCCCTCCATTTTAACTACTTAATTATAACATAATTATTCTTGACACCATTATTGTGTACAACAGTACTGGTAAAGAAAAAAAAAACAGAAAAAAAAACCAAAAAACAACAAAGACATTAAACAAGGATATTTGTCCTAAATAATTACAACTTCATATTTTCCCTTCTCAAAATTTTAAAACTAAACATAACTGAAAAATTAAATTAAAAGATTAGCATTTCACAACTGCAAGTATATCACTATAATGCTGAGAACAAAAGTACTTGAAGGTCAAAAACAATTCTGCTTTCAACAACCAGACTGAATGATAATTATTATACATTAAAATATGATAATACCAGGCTTTCAGCCTCAGGGTAACCTAAATTCCTTCTGCTTCACATGTCTCGGTTTGACTTTGAGGTATTTAACATTCACCTCTCATACTTGCTGTAAATTTGCCTTTTCCTGGAGTTGAGATGAATATGCAATGCAGTTAAAAATTAAGACAAATCCATTTGAATAAGAGACACCTCATTTTAAAAAATCCTGTCTTTTTTTTTTTTTTCCGAGACATATATACTGTACGTAAAAAGAGACAATCCGGAATAATATAATTTAGAGAGAAAAAAATATCCAACGCAATTCAGCTGAGATGTGTTTAACATCTGTTAAATCCTGAAAAAACTAAAACTAAAAAAAAGAAAAGAAAGAAAACAAATGTTTGTTATGTACTTATCTAGTGTGTCAACATCATTACGTAGCTTGGTACTTCATGCACTCATTGTGCATCAGTTTATGGTTCTGGGTTGAAAAAAATAAAACACACACCCACACACACCCACACACACGCACACACATACACACACTCATACACAAAATAATTACGATCATATCCATTCCTCTTCAAAATCTGAGCAGGAGCGGCAGAAGCACTATGAAGAGGAGACAGGTGTGTGAGTGGACTCCCATTGCGCCGCCGCTACCATCCTGAACTGCTCTCGGCCCTGACCGGAGGGAAGAAGAAGGGAGAACAAAGAACACCTGGGTAAGTTTCACCATTGGCTACGGTTTATTTATTTATTTTTTTCCTGTGTGTTAGCACTACTGGGGGACAAATTATTAAATTAACTTCCTCTATCTGCTGATAACAATTCATTGGCTTAATACCCTTTAAGCACTTGTGATTACTGTGACTTGAACAGTGCAGAGGATGAAGGATGTGGTCTTGTTTGTATGACAACGTGTGGCGACTGCTTCACACTGTGTTTTCTACACACAAGCCAGTGTAAATAATTAGCTGCGTCACTGATTACAGTTCATTGTTTAGAATTATTGGGGATTAGGAGGTATGGATTACAAGGTTTTATTAGCGACATGGCATCAGCTTGAGAACAGACTGAATTATTAGCTGTTTTCCTTACTTTCTCTCCTGCTTTGCAGCTGTGATGCCAAACTCTCTGCTCTCACAAAGTTCAATACACACCTTCACCTTCATAAAGACTTAGAGTGAAATAAATAGAACTATAACTCATTAATTACTGAATCTGTAGATTAAGCGAACCTCTCTCCTAAAAATCACATTTAAATACAACTCATTTGCAACACCAAATATTTTCTGAGGGAACCATAATGACATCTTAATTACTTTTTATCTACACATATAGGAATTTTATGTGCTCACTGCAACAAAAGCATCCTGAAATTTTTAATGTTTATGGATTGGTTGAGGGTAGGCAAACATTGTGGTATTGATTTAATGATGAAATCAAGACCAACTTGAACTTTATTTACATTGAATTAAAACCACAATGTTTCCCTGAACCTCCATCATAGTGCTTTTGCTGTAGAAATCTAACCACAGACTGGAGTCAGGATGAGAACCTGAGTTTGTGGTGTCTTTATATGAACACCATCCACCACAACCCCAGCAAAAATCTGGCACTTCCTTCACTGGAGAAAACATTGTCAGTAAACATAATCCAGGAGGCAATTATATTTCCCCACAAAATGTAATTCATAGAGTGAATGAGTAGTATTATGTAACTCCTAGGACATTTCACATAATTAAATATGTGAAATGTTTGTTGAAGTTAAACTAATCCTAATCCTAATGCCAAATCCTAAGACTTCATTTCTGATATGGAGTAACTCAGGGTTCTACCCCAGGTCCTCCTTTATTTTCAATCTGCCCCTAACATATAATGTTGACATTATTTGCTTGCAGTGCTTCAAATATGCAACCAAATCTGCTTGAATCTGTAAAACAGTTTATCTCAGATACAGATTTCCTAAGTGAATCACTCGCCTGGTTTTCTAACTCTAATTTATTCTTGCAGATTCATTGTTGCTAACATGAAGATATTTCTGACACAAACAGTATGTCATTGACAGGAATCATGCTGTGAATTCTTATTTTTGCACATATGGCTCAATGTGGATTTATTTGTACTTTCTGAATGATAATGGAAGAAGGAAGCAGGTAAACTAGAGCCAGGAAGCAAACGTTATAGGGCCCCTAAAGAAAAAACAGCATTTAAAATGACATATACAGTAAAAGCTTCCATTAAGAGGCAGGAGGTAAACTACATTTAGTGCCTCAAAATGATGCAGTCTGCAGCCTCAAATGAGGTAAAAAAAAAAAGTGTAAAAGGACTGAAACTGGGTGCTGTTCAGCATTTATTGCTTCAGGAAGGCAATGTAGTTTTTAACAAGGACATTCTTAGTACCGAGAACTGGTCTTTCTTAACGTGATGCTTTGGTCAGTTGTAACTGGGGGTCTGTCAGCAAATTTAATGCTACTATCGATGTTTTGGTGTTTTGCCCAGGTGTTAGTACATATACTAAATATAGTCCATATAATGTAAAATAAAGTATGTGCAGTACACACAGGGAGGGATGTACTATGTATACTTTACTGGAAAAATAAGTTTTTCTGCACGTTACCATTCCTATCCTTAAGAATCCCTCAGGAAATGTGGATAAAATGAATTAAAGTTTTATGTGTCCAATCAAACTGATTCTTATTCAACAAACCAAGCACAACCTCAGTATTTTTTAAATACATATTGGATAAACATGCTTATTATTCGTCTTCTTAGATTTAACAAAAATGCAAGCCAGAGTCTCAGCACCTTATATTAAAATTTAAGCTTTACTTTTGAATGCAGCTGTAGTGTTCTAATATTACTGTGTGACAGTGTTTGTGCAGTTTTTAAGAACACTGCATGAAATTCATAAGAATCTACTACTGAAACACAAAACAATTTAGTGATGCAACAGTGAAAACATAATATTTTCATCATACTCTTTTCAGGGATGAGGCAAGTTCCATCTAAATGAATGCATTGTGTGAGGATTGAGGACAAATTTTAACTTTTTACTTTGAAGCTTGTCACACAATGACTACTCATTTCCCTTGGATTTCCATGAGTTCACCACAGTTTCCTATGGGGCATCTATCCAATTACCCTGCCACAGTGGATTATCCCTAATCCTGCATATGGCTAATTAGAATAATGACGTTCACTCATAGTCAAAATCAAAGCCATTAATACAGTTCTGTGTTGTTAATGGAGTGAGTTTGCTGCAACCAGGGACTCACAAGGACACATTAAATGACAAGATGGGTGAGGTGTTTATCTTTGCACTATCACCTGAGTTCCACATGTTTAAAAGCAAGTTACAAAAAACATTTACAGGAATAATCAACACCAGAAATCTTCAATCTGCAGTCACGATTTGCAGATAGAGGAATCGTTTCGGCCTTCAGTGGGTTTTTGCTTTCACTATTTTTGTTTTCTGTGTAGGATGTGAAGTCGAAATTCAATAACAACAAGTACAGACAGTCACACAGGCACAAATGATGATAGCGAAAGATGAGGAATACTTACATTGGGAACAAAGGGCATGCAAAAATCAAAATGAAGCCAGTGTCATACAGAGAGGCGGTTAGGTTTGCAAAGGACAAAGATGAAACACGGTTAGTGCAAAGGGCTGCATTGACCATTTTCACAACAACACTAACACACTAACATATCAGTTCATAAATGGAACAAAGAGTCATTAAAAGAGTAGAATTTTGATAGGTTCAAACACTCGAGACATGATTTGTCTCTTCTCCTAAAGTACAGAAGAAACACAAATCAAAAAGTGGCACTGCAGCCTAACTTCCAGTTTGTGAAAATGGCAATGTTTGTCATGTCCCAGCATGCAGTTAATGCGTTTGATCCACAACAGCTGAAGTGCATGCTGGCGCAGAATACTAACCTTGCAATAGCGTTGAGCTAGTGGGTTCAATTACCACTACACCAGGGGAACAAATGAAACAGAGCAACATATCGGAACCAGAACAGCAACACATCATTGACAGCACTTGTGAAAAGCATGAAAAGTAAGCAGCTGAATGGACTTTTACATCATGGCTGCACAGTTACAGACTGAAGAGTTCACAGTGATAATACTGCCAACAGCCACTCATCAGATTACAGGTGGTGTCAAAAGTCCATTTCAAAGCTGTAACCCTACAGTATTTTAATTCGGATGTGGCCCCTCCACCTGTGACTTCTATGTTCACTTAGGAACTTCTACCTCTGGATACTGGACTCAAAGATGGCGCCCATTCTCATGCGCATGAGCCAGAAAAGGTGGCACCTTCCAGGTTTACTGATGCGTCGTGTGGACACCAGAGCAGACACTGTGGACTTCAAGACTCACAGAAGGACATTCATATAATGAAAAAGTGCAACTACAAATCACTGATTGTTGCAACACACTGTTCAGAGCAGAATGTCAACAACCGTTGCGTTGCCTAGCAACGTAGCTTTTTTTTGTGTGTGTGCAGAAAATGCACAGGCTCTCTTTTATATATAGTAAAATTTGAGCCATGAGGTACATTAAAAATGGAAAAGTCTCATGCTTTATAGGCCAAACAGCAAGGAGGCCTGGAAAATGTTTTAGACAAATCAGAATGAATAAGGTGCCATCTTGGAACAGTATCAAATTCTCATTTAAACTCAGTGAACTGTAGGTGCAGATTAGGTGTAATAATAAAGTCACATCACAGCAAAGCTGTGGCCCTTTACGTTTCTTTCATCTGTGCTTCTTTAATTTACCATAATGATTCATTTTAATTGATTTATTTAATCTACACAAACAGCATAGAAAGTGACTGAAAAAGTTGCAGAATTTTACTTTCACTGAAATACAGATTCACTCCATTCAATCTTACGTATTATAGCATTATAAATGTAACAGATTCCTGTACTCACCATAAAGAAGGAAGCTTGTGTTTGAGCTCCCGAGTTTGTTGATGGCAACACAGGTGTAGTTGCCGTAATCTCCGTCGGACACATTAAAAAAAGTCAGCTTGGACAGTGATCCAGTATTCACAATCTCCATGCCGTCAAAGCCATTGAAGATCCTAGGTAGGAGGAAAACAGTGAAAGCAGCTAACCATGTTAATTATGTTAATCACTTTGAGACTTGAGCACAATAACTATAATTTAATTAGGGTGATTTCACAGTAATCTTATAATCTTCGTGTCTGTGTGACTGGCAGCTGATCAATAACCATTGGTAACTGTGAAAACCAATCAGTAAGCATACACACATGCATAAATATAGTGTATATGTATACACACACACATGCACACTTCTTCCATTTGTCTACTTAAAATGCAAATGTAAAAGCCATTACCTTCTGTCATCTTTATACCACTCAAAATCTGCCTCAGGCACCGCATCAGCCTCACACTCCAGCACTCCTCTTTGGCCCAGAGTCACTCCAACATCTCTGCCCTCTGACACAGTTGGAGCATCTACACACAGGAGCACTGTGATCAGGACTACAAGGCAGCACAAGTCAAGGGTATCAGGAGAGGGGTCACAGCCTTCCGTCCTCCTGAGCCACAGCTGAGCTGATTCATAGCTGGGATCTGCACCGTGGCCACAACTGAACAGGAATTACGAGTTCAAATTACAATAGTTGTGATGCTGGTGAAACAGCGTGGTGTCAGGGTATAATGAGAGGGAATTAACTGTTCAGGGTTTTAATGTGATACAATCCATTCTCCATCTCCTCCAGCAAAGACACTACAACTTATTAAACAGCAAATTCACATTTGGTTCAGGAACAAACTTGTAACGGCACAGCCTTGCATGTTCAGGCTGAACTTTTCTGGATTAGTCAATTAAACATTTGGACAATAAAACGTACATAAAAACAGAAAATAATGGAAAAGCCTTTCACATTTCCCTCAAGTCCAATGCAATGTCAAAATGTAATTTTTTAAAATCCAACCAACAGCCAAAAGAGCTTTAACTGGCTAATGTTCTCAAACTCAGTTATCAAACTATCAACCTATTAAGCAATGGAGTGACAGTTTTGCCTCTGCTTATTACTAGAATTAGATATGAACCTGGTGCCGACTGTTTAAATCAACAGGCATTGTGAATGAAAGGAGCTCAAATCTGAAATGATTCCTCCGCTCTCCTTGATAAAAAGGTGTTTGAACTTACACATACAAACATATGTATTGCCCAATTGAAAATATAACTGCATACAAGCAAAATTCTATGTCTTCTTACAGCTATTTTATTTCACTGTGAATTAGAAAACTGTTCAAACTGTCTGGAGTTTAACATTTGAATAACACTTTTTAGACGGGTTACAACTAGTTTTAAATTTCATTTTTCTGATAAAGAAGCTAGCAAAAAATTGCACTGTGAAATCTTGAATGCTGCAAGCTGCCCATAACAATTTCCCACAGCCCAACATGACATCTTCAAATCACCTGTTTTTGTCTGAGCAAGTTTACAACAAAAGGCTTATAACTGATATCTGCAAACATGTTCAAACTTTCACATGATAAATGATTGAAATGGAAATATATGAAATGAAAAATAGCTGATGTCCCGCATGTTAACCGACTAACTCATAAACAAACTAATATTCCACAATGTATTTCTTATATTCAGCCACAGACTCACAGTTGACGGTGATGTCCACAGTCTGAACATCTGTGTCAATATCGTTGACAGCTGTGCATTCATATGTCCCCGCTCTCTGTCTGGAGATAGATGGGATTTCCAGGTACTCATCGTCTGATGCCAGGTCCCCTATGAAAGATCACAAGCACAAAGTGGGAGAAAGCGGAGATGGTCATTCAGAGTTAATGCGATGAGTCAACAGCTGTGGCCTCGATACTGATATTTTCACACTCCGTGTCCCTGCATGGCCTCTGGGAAAGTCGCTGTCACACTGCTGCACGGAGAAGAAGGAGGAGAAGGTGTTGATTATGGACATTTGTTACGATTAGAATTCATCGAGTTACTTTTTTGTGTTTGTTTTTGAGCTGTGATGCTCTGCAGCAAAAATTATTCTGGCATTTGAAAAAAAAAAAAAAAAAAAGTTCAGCTCCAGCTGCAACACAGAAATCAAAGATCTAAGTACAGCAACAACATCGGCGACAGATCCTGTAAAGTCTTGTAGCAGCCTGATCTGGTGTGACAGGCAAAATTCACACAGCTACATGTGTGTCAAAACGCACACTAGTAAATATCATGACATGTGCCCAATTCCGTCTCTTCCTCTGATGCTCCTCTCTTGTTTCTTTCAACACTTACAAAGACCGGCTCTTGAGCTTACTGACATTTTTCGGAGGATGTTACAACACTTGGTGATTAGTGCTTTGTTCAGCCCCCACTCATTATCACTCGTCTGTCAGAACTTTCATACTCTCCTCTTTCTTGTGTGTCTCTCAAGCCTGCAAGCACAACAGGACTGCTACTGAGATATGAGAATATAAACAGGGGGGGGGGGATGCCAGCCCCCGCTACTTTTTCTTGTATCAATCTGACACGCTTGACAGAGACACTTAATACAGCACTCAACATAAAGAACAAAGGACATAATTGACTTCAAGCCTCCTCCCAAGATGTTGGTAGGTGACAGTAATAAATTGCAAATGGATTCACTTTGCTGGGTTTCAGCACATTACTGAATTGCACCTGGGAAGGCTGTTATGGAGAGAAGTCCTCACTGACACGCTGATCACCTGACGAGGAGTATCAGGAGGACTCATATAGGTGTGCAGGTTCCACTCAGTTCCATCCGTGTGCTTCCTGTTCCCTTTTTTTTCCTGCTCGGTTTTCTCTCCAAAGAAGCTCCGTGTTCACCAATAGAGACCACAGTGTCAGTTAAAGCCTCGCTGGAATCCTCCGAGGAGAGTTAATCAAGACGAAGGTGCCAGCTGAACGCACGTTCTCAAAGCACGCACATCAAAACTCGGTGTTTATGGCAGGTAGCGGCGTAAGCAGCTGTCCTCCAGCCTGACACGTGAAATCAGTGTTTCTCCGTAATTAATGGAGAAAAAAAGAACCAAAAAAAAAAAAAGGAAAACTTGACAAAAGCTGGAGCAAAGCTATAAGACTCCTCACTCATGTCTTGTAATGTTGTGTCTGATGTGGGTTGATGCTTGTATTAATCATGCTGATGTTCGAAGCCTCGTTTTATATCATGCCACGGTTTTCTCAGTGTAGCATAACATAACATAATACAAAGCTTGGAAGAATTTATTAATAAGGCCTCTGCCTGCACACCCACCACGCACATCGGTACACTATCTTATGGAGATTACTCTTGGAGAGTTCTGTGATGAGAAGGCAACCTTAGCATTAATTTGAAGCCTTGAGAAATTAACTCACTGTCAACACAAACTGAGTGGAAAGCCAAGGAGGTCACTGTTCGTTACCCGTTTTCCTGCAGTCGACACTGAACAGTGCAACCACGACAACAAAGGTCCCTTAACTCTGATTTGTTAGTCCTCCAACAAGTTTCTACACCCTACACCCCCCTCCCCCCCACTAAAGACACTCACTGCTCCCAGAGATTTTAAGGCTTTAGCAGTTTATCCAGTTTTCCTCTGTCAAACCTACACCCAATCATCTCCATACTGTTGTGTAATGTTCCTCCACCTCCACCAGCATCCACAATCCCATCTGGCTAAGGATCAGAGGCCACTGCCCTTTAATTAAAGTAAAGTGTTTGAGGCAGTGCCAGGGTTTTTGCCAAATCATACTGCGTTAAAAATAAAGTGATAAGTCATTGTTATGTTGTCGGTCTGTCCTCTTGCGGTCGCACCGCTGAGCCTCTTCATGTGCTGCTGCTCTCAGTTTTGACCGCCGGTCCCCCAACTGAGCGACTGAAGCCAGCGAAAGCAGCGTGTACGGTGTGCCAAAGAATGAAGTTTCTCTTTCTGTGTAACAGAGCGAGAACAAATGTTGTCTCAGCAGAAACAAAGGGTTCACAGGACACTTTAGTAACCACTGCACAGCACCTCCCCGGCTCTGAAAAACACACAAAGAACTCCTCGATATAGTGTTCTTCCATTTTAATGGGTATGTGTTCACAAAGAGCAACAAAATCCCCAACAGCATGACTGCTGATATTTTTTTTTTTTTTTTTTTTTTTTTTTTCTTCAGGTTTCCACCTTGGGGACAAAGTATATTTCTTAACTTTACAACTGAGCTGCCCTTTTAATTCTTTGCTTGGGTCGTTGCTACTGAAGACAGCTGCTGAGGTTCGGGAGCAAGTCATTAGTGAGATAGTAGTGTGTCCTGCACTGCCATCAAAGTGACATGGCAGGACATCGGGGAGACCACACAGGAGAAGGTGATCAGGAGAAGAATGCAAAGAGAGCTGGGACGTCTCGGGAGAGGAGGCCAGCAGAAGAATATGTACCCGTTTCTCTGTCCCTGAAATTCCATCCTCAAACTCAAGGGCAAAGAAGAAAATGGGGTAGAAAATAGGAAAGAGAGAAAGATATTTGTGTGCAGGGCGAGGGGAACGACTTCGGAGGGGAGAAAAAAAAAAAAGACTGGAGAGCAGATGCTTGAGGGATATAGGCATTTAAGGAGAGGGAGCAAGGGGATGTGGTGAGGTTGGATTTAAATTGATGAATCCAAACACGGGGGAGAGAAAGAAATAGAAGCAGAGTAGCAGATAGGAGCTGTTAACAGACAGAGAAGCACACATAACCACACAAAGAGAGAGAGTGGGAGCGGAGATGCTGTTACCGCTGTTGTCAGGAGGGAAAGATAGTCGGGAGTGAAATGTGTTAAAGAAGAAGTGACACAGCTTTTGTTACTCAGACACACACTAAGAAAGAACGCTTCTTTAAAAGATGTCCAGGAAGACAATGAAGGAGAGCAACTGATTTCTTCAAACTGATGCCTCTGCTGCTGCTGCTGCTGTCGCTGCGTGAGGTAAATACAAAGATAGTTAGTTTACCGCCGATTATTAGCCTTCGGCATATGGAATTTCTTAATGTGCCAGGCCACCCTCCCCCCTCTCTGATGCATCATCCTCTTTGAAGGAAACAAACATGAAAGGGGTGAGCAGAAAGAGAATCACAGAAATAAAGTAGCTGCGGGTTCTACAAATTACCGGGATGCAATAAGGCAGCTTTACTCCTATTGAAGAGGTTTGCCGGCGAAGAGAATCTGTTGTGACAGTACGGTTTAGATTTGACCCGTCAATAGCATGCATATTTTTGAGCACACAAAAGAAATATGGAAAACCATGGCTGCTACTAATCTCTCAGGCCAAAAGTCCTTTTGTATCTCAGTTATACAAAAGGAGAAGCAGCTGTGTGAGGGAAGGATGCAGTATTTGAGCTAAAGCTATGAAGAATGTACAGTATGTAATTAAATTTGAAAGGACACCTACTGAGGAATACACTCCACACGAGCACTGAGCATTTTCATTTCCACTCCAATGAAAAGAAGTGTTGACAACCCAATTCCATTAGTTGATTCAGTAAAATAGAGTAAGATTGGTCAATAAATCACTGATGAGTCTGTTATAAAAACAACTACAGCTACAAATTTGTATTTGCATTAATGGTTAATAGGGATGGCGGGAGAGTAGCTGGTACTTAAATGTGTCACAAAGAACCAAAGGATTTTCAACAAGAATTTAAAAAAAAAAAAAAAAAAAATCCCATTTTTCAAACGCAGAGTGCAGTGTTTAATAATCCATGTATAATAGTATGCATATGACTTATCGGAAGAGATAATAATGACCAATCTTTATAGTCACAGTATCATTAATATTAGTACTGCTGCCGTTATTCAGCCCACTTTGTAAAATACATGACGTATTGTAGGTTGTATCATAAAGCAGAGGAACAGATGTAGGGAGAGGCTGAGATTTTTAAGCTCTGTGACGACCACAGGTGGCCTGTCTGTAAAGCTAATGTTTATGGAGAAGCTTTGCTGTAAATTGGTGTTTATTGATGTTTATTCAAATGTCTGACCATGTGCTGCTGTCCTGAGGATTAAGTACAGATGCGTCAAAACTGAGGGCTTGCTTTTGACCGTAGAGCAGTGACATGAAGCAAAAAATAAATAAAAAAAAGAATGAATGCACATTTACAAGAAACTTATACTCCGTGATCCAAAGCCTTTTTACACTATCTTCAAAAAACATACACAACATCTTGTGTCAGATCTTTTCAGTAAAGGAATAGCGTAAATAACTACCTGTCTCGGATGCTCTTTACCTGTGACCCTACAGCTGCAGAGGAGAGAGCAAAAATAAAGTACATACAAAGCAGCTGCCATCTGTTGCAACATGTACGGGCTCCTGGTGTTCATGCTCCACCAGTACAAGTGGTCGGCCAAGAGGTTGACGAGGTTGTTTACTCAGGAAAGATTAAAGTAGTAATTTGGGCTTTTCAGCAGCCTTCAGAAGAACCTGAGTGGATTTGGTTTTAGCTCCAACTGTCACTGATCTGCACTGAGTTCACAGGGGAGTCTCATGTGTTTGCTGCTGATGCTTTTAAGTGATCAAAAAAAAAATAAAAAGTTGATTTATTTATTTACTTACTTTCTCTTAACAGGTTAAAAGTATTGAATAAGAATTAACAATACATTAATTCATTTGCTATTTTTCAAGTCTCACTGTTAGTCTGGATGAAACTGCAAATTTTTGCCTTAAGGGAGTGGAGTGTATAAAATGGTGTATCCTCTAAGGACCATGTGGTCAATACGTTTCATGGCATTAGGCTAATTATAACTGGATAGTTCCAATGCACAATGTTTTTTGGTCTAAAAGCAACACTAGAGAAAAGATTATAGGGATCACAGTAATATAGCCATTAGTCTGTGAGGTAGACTGTGGTGCAGTAGTAAGGAAAGGAAAGACTGACCAGTTATTGGAGGTCAGAGGGTTAGTGAAATCATCAGGAATCATCCTTTGGGAACCACAAATGCAAAGAGTTTCTGTCAACAAACACTATCATGAAAAACCGAAGAAAACAACACTACAAGTAAATAAAAAGTTATCTGGAATATCAAGAAAATTATCAGAGGCTGTGATTACAGGCTCTCAGTAGAAATCAGTGTTTTCTAGTTTTAATGTGTAAATGTCGGCTGTGAAGAGCATTTTACAGAAAAAGTGACTGGATGCTGCATCTGGATGATCAGGCAGTTCTGCAGCAGAGAGCACAGGGAGCTGCAAAAACAACAAGTGAGCAAGAAGAACAGAGAGTGAGCGGCTCTGTTTAAACAGCAGAGTTTAGGAACAGTAACCAGAGAGGACAGTCAGTCTCTTGTGTTACTGCAGAGCAGAGCCACATGGACGCTGTGTGACAGAAGCATTACAGTCTGTTATAAACCTGCTGTACATAAAGATGCCTTTTCTGCTAACGTTGCAATAGACAAGAACAATACCTGTAACCATGGTGACCATACACATCAAGGAGCCTCGAAAGAGAAATAAATTTTAAAGCTGCACTGCAACTTCTTTCTTTCCCCAGTCAAAAAGATTTAAATCTACTACGACTACCAACTCCATCAACTCCAACTTCAAATTAATCTTTCCCAGCAACCAGACCTGTGCAAATCTGGAAAACTTTTTATTGCTCCTAGGCCAAATTCAATCATGCGCATGTTCATTTCGGCTGCCTTAATGCACCGGGGCGTCAGCCGGCCACCTGGGCTGACAAACTTTGCAGTCAGGTCGTGCGGTCTGTGGAAGATACCGAGGATCACTTCTGATCCGCCACAAGCCCCTAAAGCCATCTATCTATCAAAGGTGAGGGGGAGCTGGGTCACGGCTGTGTGTGAGCCCCAGCCTCAGCCTGAAATCATCAATCTTTATGCAGCCACACACACACTCACACACATAGCGTCTTTATTTATTTAATTCAGTCTTTTTAACATCCCAGAGTGCCTGCAATAGCTGGGCCCACACTGAATGGCCCTGGGCTGCCGTGGAGTTGCTCTGCAGCTGGGAGATACTGGAACATAAGTTTGGACTTCAGGAAGTACTGGGACATTTTCTGCTCTGCTGCTCTCTGTCTGAGTCAAGGTGACAGCTGTGCAGTGTGACTCTGTGTATTCTTACCCAAGATTCCTTATCAAGCCTTCTGCTGAATCCTGGAGATGACACTGACAAGAAAAAGGTGACTAAAAAAATATCAGCTGGAATACAACATATTGAAAGTGAATCGTTTGAGAGAAAAACAAGCAAAAAAAAAAAAAAAAACAGAAATAAGAAAAACAAAAAAACCTGAATCACTGTCTTTTATCTTGCGAGAGGAAAATCAAAACGACAGCTTCTCAAGCTAACGCTAGTCTATTTACATTTTCATCCCACTCTAAACTGAAAGCCAATAGACATCCCTGAATCACAGTTTTGTTGGTGCCTGCAAAAGAAAATAAAAAAAAAAACACTTCACTATGAATTTCAATGTATTTTCTCGGATATGGATTTTAAACAGATAAATAAACATAAGCAACCAGTCACTGCTTCCATTTTGATCATGAGGAGCGCTGAGATGAGCACAGAATAGAGAATGCCTCTGAATGGAGCTGGCGCTCGGAAAAAACGGCTTGTTTTACATAAAGATTCTCAATCAGTTCGCTGTTGCACGAAAAAACGAAAAGACTTTGGTGGAGGTGTAGTGGCACGCCGCACAAAACACGCCCTTCCACAGCTATCTCACAGTGCACAGCAGAGATCAGAGCTTGTGATCTGAGCTGTCTGTGTAAACGATTAGTTTTAAGGCCTTTGCTTTATTGGAAAATACACCATGAAAAACATGAAAGATGCATGAAAAATACATGATAGGCAGCCTGGGGTGGTGAGTCACCATGGCACCGTCTGTAATTGTTGTTTGTGGTTCACATTTATCAAACAGTTGCCAAATTGACTCTTCTCTCACATAAACCAGAACAACCATCTATAGCCTATACGTGTTTGATGTTTATTTTTATTTTCTTGTTTTTTGATGACAATACATTCAATAAATGAATGTTGTGTAAATAGATCTATGCAATACACAGTTAACATAAAAAAGATGTGCTAAAAGTCTACTTTTCAGCCCATTGTGCTGTACTGAAATAAAACTGTATAATTTGGACCATGGATGACTCAGCTTCCTCAGTCCCACATCAAAATGTATTTATAGGCAATTATAATAGACTGCACCTTTAGGTGGTCTGAGGAGAAAACAGCTCTGTTGTTCATATCAGAGCAGGACGTTAAGGCAGCAATGAAACCAGCTGTTGGATCCAGTTAATGAGATTTCACAGCAATAGTTCCCAGAGATAGCTGAGCGGTTCAGTCCCACGCCTCAGAAACACGCGTCACCCCTCTGGCCCAGCAATCAATTCTGTCAGACCTTTCTCACCTCTGTCTAACTCACTAATTCACTATTTGCCTAATTAAGAATAAAAATTACAAGCCTATTGATTGGCTGTTGGGGAAGGAAAAGCTAATGAGGCAGCTTTTCCTAATTAGGGCATTATTTCTGCTTTCTCATGCTCTTCATATAGTCGTCAAATTGTAATTTATGTGTCACGTTCGCCAGACGTGAAGCCATCCAACAGATATTCATTTCAACGTACTGTGTGTAAATTCTGTCGCTTCGCAAGGCCATTTAATGTTGCCACTCATATTTAGCTCTCACTGTTCATTTGGTACAGCCATTACATTTCTGGAGTAAGGCACTGTTAGTTTGAAAAACTGTCAAAATCCTACTGACAGCAGTGAAACAGAAAGTAGATACAGTCGATCAGCAGGTCCCTGAAACCAGTGAGCCACTTCTCAGATCATTGATTAGGTCCTCAAGAAATAAGTTCAGTCAAAGTTCAGTCACCTTCATTAGATATTAATGTGTGTGATGTGTATGTTTGCAGAGTAGTAGACAGATGAAGTGCACTGGTACCAGATAATGGACAGATAGTTGAAAAAAACTGTACCCTATTTATGACAAAACAAGCATGGGGTGTTGATCACGAAGCCGTCATCTTTTTCGGCTTCGTCCAAGGACATTTTGAGAGACAAAGGATAACATGATCTGTGTCTTTCTGTCCATGAACCAGTCTTTCCGGGAAGGCAAGGTTCAGGGAGATGGGCATTCAGACACTGTTCAACCATCTGATAAGTACTTCTGTTGGAGCACACTGAGGCCTTTAGATATTAGCAGGGGTCCTTAGAGACAGCAGCCAGGCTCATCCCATGAGTACAGTATCTGGGATTTGCTAAGCAATGGTTGTATGACCAGTGGATGATGGCAGTAGATGAATGTTCAGGGGGTACACTCCAAAAAGACAAGCAAACCACCATGAACTATAGGGCATGTTGACAGATTGCAGCCTCCCGCAGAACAGGACGGGTGCTGGTCAAGCTGCTCGGTCAGTCAGTATGCTCCATCTTCTGCCCTACACCATCATTTGGTCATTGCACCAGAAGTGAATGACGCAAAGATCTTTGGGCAAGCTTGTGCACAGTATCAGAACGTGTTTTGTGGTTGACACCAGCTCGAAAAACTTACATCGAACCCAACATGTCCCAGCTGTCTGATTAATGATTATTTCATGTGTGATATCAAAGCAAAAGGACAGATGAAGAATAATGACATATTTTATGCAATATTAATGTACTGATGTTGAAAGCAGAGAGTGAAAGTGCAAGGTAAGCCATAGCAGCTCCAGTGAGAGCTGATGGTTTCTAATGCACATCACTAACTTATGCATAACTAATGTTATGTTTACCCACATAAAGCAGCAAGCCAAAATCCTCCTGAGACACAATGCATCACCGCCTTTCTGTGAGTCAGCGGTCCTGACTCCTCTGACACCCTGCTGCTAAACACTCCATCTCCTCATCTACTCATCAAGTCACTCTTACAGCTGCTGTATGAGTACACAACAGAATGGGATAATGAGATGAATGTCAAATCAACATGTGACAATAGCATCACAGAAAGAATCAATAACTTATTGCACCCTTACGCCAAAGCACAGCAGTAGTTAATCGGGTTGTTTAGTGTCACACAGCCAGCAATGCCCTTTCATAGCAACCGTCAGCACCTGCACGTGGCAATACTGTCTAGCATGTTTGCACATGTCCATCCATTATCTATACCACTTATCCTCTTAAGGGTCACGGGGGGAGGGGGCTATCCCAGCCAACATGGGGCGAGAGGCAGGGTACACCCTGAACAGGCTGCCGGTCTATGACAGGGCTGACATAAAAAGACAAATAACCATTCACGCTCACATCCATACCTATAGACAACTCAGAGTCACCAATTAACCCAATCTGCATGTCTTTGGACTGCGGGAGGAAACCGGTGAGAACCCACGCAGGCACGGGGAGAACATGCATGCCACCCAGCTGCTGGCATAGTGATTAACAATTGAAGTTACTACTATAAATCACTACAGGCCCAAATGGCCTGGTCACCACCACCTTTATATTATGACATTTCCCAGTGTGAGTTGTGCTTGTTGCTCTGTTGAAGGCCGGTAAAGACAGCAGTGTTGAGCTGACAATCTCTCTAAGTCAAAGCATGATTGCCTCAAATTTGTGGGTTCTTGTTCCAGCAGTTCCCATCATGCTCCTGGCTTTGACATGGCTGGACAAAACAAAAGAAATTCCAGTATTTGGAGCTGCGGAAAAGTCAGCTATTGATTATGGTAAGGACTGACATGATCTCTTGGCTCTACGTCCTCCAGAGAATCTACTGGAATCAGCTGAGGCCACTGCAGTCACATTTGTTCATAATGAGTGCAGAGTGTGTAGATTGGAATTGGTGATATATTGTTGTCACTGAACTCATCTGGGGCTGTTGTCACACACTCGAGGAAACACGGTTACTAATTAGCCTTTCCTTTTGAAGCTTGCCCTTCAAAATAGTGCACACGTATGGGAATTTAAAATCATCACAAGTACTGTGGGAGAAACTAGGTTATACTACTTCATCCCCCCAGGACATTTTCATGGATAAGCCATGAAATATTGCTATGTTTTCATGATGTGACAGGACAATGAGCAGGTGTCTTCAACATCTTTTTGGATCTACAGTCTTGTGGGAGAAGCAGCGGTTAGCGGTCTATCCACGGCTGAGATAACAAAGCACAGAAATAGCTGGTTGTTGCAGGATGTTTCTTTTTGGGACAGAGAGACGTGTAATATGAAACAGCACAGAGGATCTAGGTTACTAAGAGCCAAAAGAACAGATGCCATACATTGCTGGGACTAAATGTTCACTTTGGACTTTAAGAGCAGATGGAGGCCTGGAGTCTGCATGTATTTGGATGGAGTACACTTATATGACTTGGTTACAAGGTCACAAGATAGGTCTGTAAGTTAGTAAGATTCCCAATAATGAAGTTAGTGCTGCTTAATGAACTATATGATGGGTTGGCATGAAATTTGTACAAACAGTCATGGTGCCCAGAGGATGAATCCTGATGACCTTGGTGATGCCCTGACTTTTTCTCTACCTTTTTAGTAAGCATTAAACTTATAAGCTGTATAAGTTGCCCTTAAAAACAGCAGTTCACACTCTGTCTCTGGCATAGCTGTCTGATAGAATTCAGCTGGCTCAGTGTTGTAGTATGAATTCTACACATGTAGTAGTAGAGACAGGAGCCAGATCCTCCAGTGGAGGAAGTCAGTTAGTTATACAAGGTCTCTCTTAGTGAGACAGAGGTAATTGGGATATACAACATGAGTTAGGTAAAATGTGAGTTAGTGTTTATGTTAGTTACCCAATGGAACTTTCACACGTGTCTAGGTGTGAGGTAGTCATTCACAAAGAGGCTTACAGTCTCACAGACATGCTGTAGGGTGTCTGTAGACTCTGAGTCTTGTTTTCTAATCTTCAGCAACATGAAAATGACTTGGCAACTCCTGACAGCGTTGTCTCATCTCAAAGGAAGTCAGTCCTAAACCAGTTCATTTACAATAGCTTGCAACAGTTCTCAACAATTAAAAACAATTGTACCTCTGCTGATTATTCAACTTATACTGTAGACACCTTGGGCAGATCCAGTTTCGGCTGTAATGTCATTATCCCTGCTTAAAACTGAACTTTACAGAGATCAGCTGGTTCCTCCCAGGGCCAGGAACCGTATGAGGAGTAATTCTTCAACAAGCTCACTGACGAGTGACTGAGTAATGGGAGATATTCTGTGTGATGGATCAGAAGTCCATCTCCAACTATGATCCATTGACTAGCCATGTACATTTTTTTCAGATATGCTTTCCTGAGTGCCTGTCATCAACTCTAGGAATGTTTCGATGGATTCACTGTCAAATATATGTAATATCTTCACCTATCACTGCCATATTTGGAAGCCTAGAGGTAATAAACCAGAAGAAGAGAACGGTGGATACAGTATGTCCCTCATGCTCACACTCAGTGCTGAACGGGCATTGTCATTAACTTGTTGAACACCACGATGTACAACAACACGAGCAACATAAATATTGATGTTCAGCTTGTGGACTAAGCTTTGAATCCAGCCTTAAGCAGTCTACAGCAGGACGGCAGACTGACTCAGTGGAGTTCTGTTACTAATAAATTCAGCACAGATGACAGAGAAGCTCCTGGGACCCAAATCACAGAACAACAACAACACGAGTGAACAAGAAGATACACCAGCCTGGACAACAGCTGCCTCGCTGGTGTCACAGTTACTGTAGATATCACAGTCCCCAGACTTTTGACTCCTTGACCCACAGAGTCGGACTGGTAGCAGGCGACTGCCTTCTCTGCTCCAAACAAAGGAAAGAAAACAAAGACGTCCCACAACAATGATGATAGCTTCTCCAGTCTCTGCTACAAGGCATGCACACTAATGTATGCACAAGAATGTAGTATTTCACAATGTGAGCCAATCTGTGTCCCCTCTCAGTGTTTATCTCCTTACAGATAGGTCGGTCACACTCATGTTATACTAACACTGCAATTCCCAGATTCCTGCTCCGACACAAAGGGCAGTGCAGATGAAAGCGCCAAAGCTCTGGCTTTTAAATGTAGTTTATTACGAATGCAAGCATCTCGCCCGATTAAGTGAAGCGTGGACACACAGGGGCACATAAATAGCAACAAACACCCGTTTTCCCTCCGTCTTCAGGAATGAATAATGGAATTAATGCCACTGAGCTTATACAATGCAACTAAGCTGATTTTGGACACACTTGCCCGTGGACTCGCTTGTCGATGGATAATGCTCCACACTGTGTTCTCTGCATTAATCCCGTCATTCAAAGTGCCTCCACAACATTTACATCCATCCAATTATCCTAATTAATTAGTCCAATTACAACCGGGCCAGTTTATTTTCCTGTGAACAATTACGTTGTAATGATGATCTGGAAACAGGTAATGATGGGTAATAAGTGAAGCGAGAAATCCACCAGGGGTCAAACAAAGTCAAAGATGGGGCGATAAACACAGAGGGGTGATGGCAAGAGAGAGAGAAAGAGAGAGGCAGAGAAAAGGAAGATAAAGTAGGCAGGACAGGAAATGTGATACATGTAAGAGAAAGCAATGAATATAGCAGTAACCTGCTCTGTAGGTAACGTTCTTATTTACAGACAAACAAGCTACCTGAAGAGGAGATGAGTTTCCAGCTGATGGAAGGATCTGGTTTACCGCTGGCTTGGCACATCAGGGTGACGTTGGAGCCTTCGTTTACCACAATGTCTCTTGACAGGTTGATGATTTTTGGTGGTACTGTGAAAAAAAAAGAGGAAAAAAAGTGTAAATTTAATGTGGAGTTTGACAGACACGAGCATTTAGCAGGCAGGGAAGTGTAACAAAGAATCAGTCTGTATCTGCATTTGGGGTTTTTCTTTTTGTTTCTTTTCTATCCAAAATCCCTCAACGTTATGGTGGTAAGGAAGAAATGTTATTCATTGCTATGCAAATAGTTTTACCAAGATGAACAATAATTAATATTAGTACTGACAAACACATGCATATCACAGCTGTATTATTTGTTTATACTTTCAAGGACAATTGTGCATTTTTATGAAGTGCAGTGTAACGTACTGTCAGCGTGGCACCTCTCTTACAATTGACCTACTGTCTCTGAGAGTCATCTGCTACTAGTAATATTTGGGGATTTCAGTGAATTTGTATTCATTTATAATTACAACTGATGCCACATCTGTTTTCAGCCATGGTTGAATAAACTGATTCACCTCACATTATCAATACATTCTAACAATTCCAAGAATAATAAATAACAAAATGCTTTTCTCTGACATATATGTTAAAAAATAGATTGTTTTTGTTCCAGATTATTTAATAAAATTGTCCAAAATCTGCTGGCTGCTGTAGAACAAACTCTTTGGAGAGTTAATAGGTGTGTGTGTGTATGTGATGAGAGGAGTGGAATGATTCACTCTTTGGTGGTGTGGCTCCAACTTGGCACAACGAGGAAAAAGTGTCAGTCGCATTCATGTATTTGAAAATCTCTATTCTTACCCCCACTGACAAACGCAGAACAGTTTCTGATGAATAATGCAAGGACTTCACCAGAGCAGTTGTTTTTGAATATAAAGACATGAATTATAACCTAGAACAAAACAGATTTCTTCAGATCACAAACTTAATATCCTCTTTTGCAGCACACAGATCAATAAAGGGAACTTGTGTTTATTTGGAAATGGATTCGCTTGTTGGGTTTAATTCTCTCTGCTTTATGACAGAAGGTTTTACTTCTTTTTGGACAAGTAAAGATGTGTTACTGAGCTCTGACTGCAACGAGCAGAGAGAGTGAGATGTGTTCTCTCCCTGCCTTCAGTGAAGATGAAGTCTATGAATGGTTAACCAACACTACTTGTCATTCATGACTGCCTACCATGAAGCTCAGCGGGTTTGCGCAGACTTTCTAGGGAGCAGGGGTGAAAAAAGGGTAACGCCTAGCACATGCAGAGTTATGTGGATTATGTCACAGGAGAATGGAGGAGACACCCAGAGCTGAGTATACACCACAGAGTTACCTACAGTAACACAGCTAAGTGGTAAACAGACAAGGCAAGATTATTACCAAAGAGTCATTCAATCATAATTCAACAACCAAAAAAGTTTTTAAACTTTAGTTGAGACTCCATCAAGATCCATGAAGATAAAGAAATGTGACATAACAAACTTCAGCAGCTCACAGACAAACAAAGAGGTTCTTATATATTCTGAATGTAAGAGTAGAAAACTGTAAAAGTAATTTTATTTTCATTTGCAAATGTTGGCTTTGGCTACTAAAGGTGTACTATTGTCTACATGACTTTACTCTTAGAATATGTGAAGCAGTAAAGGTCAAACACTGTCAAATGTAATAAGTACATCTCTAAAAAAGAAAAAGACTTTCACATAGCCTGAGACCAAGTATCTCAGCCTATGTGCTGAATCATATGCGACTAAGAGGTCAGAAATGTTGCACAGAGAGAGGCTTCGTGTAATTGTTTTCCATTGAACAGTTACAAAGGATCTTTGAAAGGGGCTGACTTTACTTCACATATTATTGTGCTGCTAGTAAATTGATTCAAAATAAATTCTTAAAGTTCCTTAAGAGTTTATTGTATTTGAACTTCCTGGTGTACAAAGCACAATTGCAACAAATGAACTGATTTCTTTAGCAGCCGGACAATTTTATGGCTACCAGTCCTTTTTCTCAAGGCAGACTCCTTAATCAAGCTGTCTTCTACATGAACTATTGGACAAAGGTCCGCTGTGGAAACCACCTTAAGTATTCACAATACATGAAAAGAAGTGCTTAAAAGACACAATCTCACGGTAACCAAGGTCTGAGAGATGTATCGCTGGAAAAAAAAAAAAGAAAAAAAAAGAAAAGGAGTTTCATTTCTAACTTTGTAACGTTGACCTGCACTGCACCAGCGCTAACTGAGGGAAAAGAGACCCATTTTCCAAAGTACTGCACATACATAAAAGCCAGTTGTAAGGAAATAAATAATGAGAGTTATTTCAACTAATGTATATGACTTCAAACTCTTCTCCAAAAAAAAAAAAAAAAAAAAAAAGAGGCTCAACTTTATACAGCAACTTTAAAGGAGCTCAAAGCAAATTTCCCCTGAACATGAAAATGATAGATCTATAATACAGATCACTTTGTTCAGGACAGATATTACCAATTCCTCTGAGACTACTGATCCAAGGTGAAGACAGATGGTTACAATCAGGAGTGTAAACCAGCTTACGTGGATTGCAGCCTTTGTTATGGCCTTTCTATCTTTATAGATCACTCAGAAGACTCAATGAAATTTAGATTACTTCTGGACTAATTCAAGCCTTTACAGAGCAGATGGTGTGCATCCTAATAGGAAGGGAGCAAAGCAGTTGACTGCTAATTTTAACTAGTTTATAGCTTTTAACTCGTTCTGACATGCACCACAGCAAGACCTGATCCAGGCCTTTAAGCCTCCCACTTGTATCCAGCCCTAACAGTGTGGGTCCTGCTACTGTGAGCTCTGACTCCCAAACACATTCTCCAAAAAAAACTCAGGCCATCCCACAGGTCTGACTGTAGTTAATGATTCTACTTATTCTGCAAGCTCTTTAAAGCTGGAAGTCAATGTGAGGTCCCTCACTAATAAAAGTTTCATTGTTAATGATATTATAAGATCTCAGATTGTATTCTCCTTACTGAGATTTGGTCTGATGAAACTGGTAGCAAAGAACTGATTGAAGATTCACCACCTAATCTTTCCTTTCCATACTGTTCCAGGTCTAACGAGGAAGGTGGTGGTGTTGGTGCAATTCTTCAGATACCTTAGGACAAAGGAACATCCCAGAGCACTGCAAACTACCCTGGAAGGATCTATCAGAGATGGAAGGAGGCAGAATTATCTCCTTAGAATCCTCCCAAACAACTTGCTTCTTTAACGCCACTGCCTTTGTACCAGCAGGAAAAATATCCAAACACAAGGAGGGAACTGGGCCTGCTGGACACAGCCCCTGACTAGAAGATGCAGGGTGGACCACAATAGTCTTTCTGGCAAAAGATCACAACAATAAATCTCAGACCAGACCTGGTCTTGTGGTGTACTTCGCAAAGGTCCCTATGCATTGCAGGAGCCTGTGACTTGAGAGGCTGCAGTGGGTGAAGCATGTGAATGGAGAAGGTTGAAATATGTGTGTATAGCAGCTGAAGCAGCTTCCTCTACACCAAGTCACCAGGTCATTGTCAGAGGCTGCAGAGTGAAGTAGCAACTGTTTTTGGCTGAAGAGAAAGGACACGATCTGGGCTGCAAGGTGCCCATCAACCTCTTTGATGGGGTTGAAGCAGAGAGGGGAGGGGGGCACTCTTGGAATGCCAGCTGTCACAGATGGAGCCCTCTGGAGATGTTGTGAACAACCTTAAAATGGTGCAAAGGTAAGTGGTAAACTGCTTGAGGTAAAGTTTGTGTCACCGAAAACTGAAAAACCCTTTAATTTTCATGTAGAGTGGGTTTTTTTCCAGGGTAACTGAATAATTGATTGACTTACAGGTAAGGGGAAGCGATAAACGTGGAGGGGGGATATACCTGGGAATCCAGACGCTGTGGGCTAATCAGATAAACAGCAGAACAGAAAGGAGGGTGCTCACCCGATGACCCCAGTGAAGTGATTACCCCTACCTATACTCAAGAAATCAGGAGTGCTGATTATTGTAAGGGATAGTTACAACAAGTCCTATAAGGTCACATGAATATTACGTCCCCACTAATCAATGATTTCATGTGATTCCTGTGTGCAAGAACATACTACATTTTTACAGTTAACACAAATAAAGTCTTCTTGTGTACAGCTCAGAATATTCAACTACACAAAACACACACACACACACACACATGTGGGAGTTCCCCAAAGTAACCAAATAAATGTATATATTTTTAAAGGTTAAATGAGTGTTAGTTCTGTCAGTGGTGTATTGACATTTGATTATCATACAGATATTTATGTTTTTGATTTAATGTGAGTTATTGTTGATTCTTCACTGATAAATCCCCATGCATTTTTCAAGATAAGAAACCAAAATAAGCCCTGCATACCTAACTCAAATCAAGGCTCAGATATTAACAGTGTGGCTCCATAAATAATTCCTTGACTATATTTTAACTTCATTATGTAAATGACAAAATGTCCTCATTTACGTTCTCATCAATATGTTAATGTTGTTTGAGTCAAATACATCTTTCCCTCAGCTCCAGTCTTAACCTGACTGTTTCAAAACCAGACCAGATCTCCTTCTCTTGTGATAATATGAATTTTAATTGTGGACACACGGCACATGGAGTATTTTACCTCCATGACTTTCAATGATATCACTGCAGACAGTGTCTCACAGCTTCAGCCAATCCCGAGACCCGAAACAAAATTTTAAATGCTGAATGAAATATACATCATATCATGACCTCATTTGCATTTTGAGGCTAAACTAAAAACTGTGCCACACCACTAAAGAACATTATGCCCAGGAAAAGAAAAGACAAAATCCCCACACTGGATGTACACTGAGTTATTGGTTTCTGAAACCATTCCTCTGAACTGGCAGAGAAGAGATCCCAGGGATCATTGACTAACAGCAATGTAAGAGATGGTGGTCTTGTGCATGAAATTCAGATAGGATACACATTGGCACAGACTGTTAACACTGAATGTCAGCATCCTCCAATATGTACAGTATTTTCAAAATGTTTACAAAGCAGAGTGAATTTTTGTCTTGAGTCATTTGCATGAATTTGACCATTGCACCATTTGTATTTATTCGCCCCAAGCAGCCAATATACCAACTGTTCAGATGTTAGCTCAACAGATAATGTCTAGGCAGCAATGGTCGCTGTGTCCGTGGGAGTGTGTCTGCGTGCGTCTTTGTCTTCATCTCAGCCTCTGACTGATCTTAGAATTCACCAAAAACCTCCAGCTCGTTTCCCTTCAGTCCCTCCTTTTTCTTTTTGTCTCTGTGCATTTCTGAAGCACATTCATGAAGCTACGGGATAAAGGCTGACTTTTTGATCATGTCCAAGCATTTTTTTTTTAACGTGCTCTCGTCAATTTGTGCCGCTCCAAGGGAATTTTCATCTAATTTGGTCTTTCCATTGACTTTCACATGCTGTTGTGCTGCCTCTAAAATTAGCTTTGCATTCTGTGTGAACACAGAGTTGAGACATTGAGATGCATTAGAAAGGGATCACTTCATGGCTAGTGTGGAAAGAGGGGCTGAATACGAAAGTAATAACCAATAACACTTTCATTTACGCATGGGCATGTGAACATTGAATTAAGGTAAACTTGAAAAACTCTGAACATTTTTTTTTAACCCTGTTATTGTGGTCTTAAAGGATTTACACCATGAGTAAAACTTGAGCTACTGTTTATTTTATTGCTTTTATTAACAGAACAAGTAAGTATATTGTAAATCCATGAAAGGTTAATCAAAATAATTCCCAAAATAACTTTGGATATGTTAAAATGAACAATTACAGTTACATCTGCTGTGTTATGGGTCAAAACTGACAGCACATACTTTCCAATGGAAAATTTAATTTCCATAAAAACAACACTTTATTTTGGTCAATCGCACAACAGGACTTACGAACAAGTGTCATTTCTGGCAGACTGTGTGTGTGTGTGCCATGTTTGAGGTGAGATGTGGGAAATAAAGCGCGAAAAAGCCCCATCCACTGCTGTACAGCTGGGGCACAGGATATGTGTATGTGTGTGTGTGTGTGTGTGTGTGTGTGTGTGTGTGTGTGTGTGTGTGTGTGTGTGGTGGGTGACTGATTTCAAGGAAATACGTTTTCTTGGCATCAAACATAATTTTAATATTATTACAGAATTTTGAAGACTATTGTTATTGACTATTGATTTACTCTGTATTTCCCTAAATAAATGACCCATAATGACCCAAACACAACATGTCAGTATTTGGATGTAGCATTTATCAAAAGGAAAGAAAATGAACAATGATATTTCCTATTTTACAGATTTACATCTTTTTTTTTTGGGGGGGGGGGGTTATTTTATTAAACTGCTTGATTAACTTATTCATGAATCAATAAATTTATTAATGACCACACACAGTAAGTCTTCCATAGCTGTTAGCATCTGATGTAACTGTCTTTATGGGGACATATAAATGGTAGATGTCTTGTGTGGTGTGCTAATATTCACTTTCACACACTGCTCATGTTATAAAACCACATCTGAAGATGTCTCTGAATGTCTCAGCACATAAAACATCTGAAGATTTAGGTGATGGCTGTTTATAATGGCATTGTCTTTTTTTTTTCCTGGATGCCTTGTACTTATGAAGTTTTCCTGCATAAATATTTTTATTTATTTATTTTAGTTTACTTTATTATTATCCTTGACAGATCTGCCCAAGCTCTCTTTTTGTCATTTCCATTTCAAAGTAACAAGGACACATCTCTATTTTAATATTCCAATGTGATCAACTCAAAGTGTATGAACAGAGTGTCACCAGTGCTTTAACTCGTTTTAGTCTCAACGCATTTGTTTGTAAGTCAAAATCTCTGTGAATAATTTATTGGATGTCAGCTTAATCCCCATTTACCCTTCCTGAATGACAAAAGCATACAGCAAATATGTCAGCGCTGCTTCTGTTTAACTGTGGTGCAAGAGGCCAAGGCAGAACCTCTGTTTGTGCAATAAAAAATAAAAAATAAAAATCTATAAAAAATAAAATAAAACAGCTTATTTTTGCAGTAAGACATGTGTCAGTACCATACAAACAAAATCAGTCACGACATGACACATATAACAGTGGCTTCCATGCTAGAGTGGAAAAGAAAACGTATCTGGTGCACTGCTCTTATCTACCGTTAGAAACAATCAAATCAATACAATTTTAACTAAAAAGGACTAAATTAGAAATGCATATGTGCTGATGTCTGCATGCATGTCATACCCACTCTGTACAGGTGTATTTTTATTTTTTTTAAAAAAACAGTTAATAAAATGTCTGTGCACATAAAAGCTGTTTGTGTGAATGTGTGTGTCGAGCCATCAGATTGGTTTAGTGTGGCCTCAATTTCATATAAAGCATGTCAAATTTCCTTTTAATAGAGGTGTAACCTCACATCATCTCTCAGAGGGTACTGCAGTGCTTCAGACTGCCCTGAGTCAACTAGCGGTCTATTGTAAAAATATATTTTATCCACCATGCAGGTGGTAGAATCTTATACCATTTGTCAAAAGCAGTTTTGATGCACTCATATTATAATGAAATAAATTATATGATTAAATAAAATGAAATATTTTTTTATGAAAACAATGAAAAAAACAAGGTGAATGTACAATTGTGTTTCAACACAGGGCAATTGTGTGTATGTGCAAGTTTAGGGACTAATGTTCCCATAATATTTGGGGTGATGTCAACAGGAAGTACACTGTAATGTTTCAGTGGAGTCATTAGGGGAGTTTCCATCTGAATCCACACCAGGTTATAGCCGAGACTGGAGAAGAATCAGCAAAAGAAAATGAGAAATAGATGCATCATTTCCATCTCTACATTTTTCATGTCTACAGTGGAGTGGAAGAAGATGTTTAAGTCACATGCTTCATGCTTTATTCGATAAATCTGTTTCTGTTTTAAAGCACCAAATTTTCCACCTCAGTCAAGCCTGAAAACTTATTTTGTGACATTTCGATGTTATTTATTTATTTATTTATTTAAATGTGAAAATTGTAAATGCTGGGGGAAAAAAAAGAGCTACACTGACGGATACAACCTGAGCCCATTTACATTTTGGCAAACTGGTACAATTAAAAAGATGCTGAATTAACAGTTCAGTGCACACACATATACATGACTGCGACATTGAAGAAAACTTAAAAACATGATGATTCTCAGCCAGTTTGTTCATAATGAACCTTATGTACAATGAACTGTGAGTCACACTGTGTGTAAAAGGATGTATATCATGTCTACGTGTAGAGTTTGATACGGTTATCTTGACTGCATTACCCCATTGTAGATATTCTGTGTGAAAAACAGTAATCACTAAAGCAACTGCATGCTATCTGACTACCACCAAATGGGAGACAACCAAATGTATCTAGCGGCTGGTAGTTGAGTTTTTTTCAGGAGTGGGTCCAGACCAGAGCTGAGCCTAAAGAAAGACTGAATACTGGATTTACACCTGACAGGGACCAGAAACATGACACCAAGTTCAGGTTTGTCAAGGTGTCTCCTTGTCTGCTCAGTGTATAGGTAGGCAGCTGTTTGCAAACATTACCTATACTAGACCATTACCACAACTAAACTATATATTTTAAAGGACTTCACACTGTTAGCAAATGAGTTACGGTCCCACAAAATCTGCAGGGGGACAAAGATAGAAACAACAGTTCAAACAGAGAGCTCTCCTTCATATTGTGCTTCATCCAGCCACTGTGAGGATTTGTCAGAGAAACACATTGTCTATGTATTGTTATACATTAGGCACTAAAGTGCTTGTCCCCAATCCCATGTGTTCTCAAATATTCATGGAACATAAGAACACATTTTCATTATCCCGTGAGGCAAAACAGCTGCTGTATTTTAGACGACAGCTGCCCTCTGTCACTGTCTTTGATAGGAGTTATTAGGTGATCAGAGGTATCAGAGTTGTATCACTTGTGTAGCAGCCACTTATCCTTCAGCTGGATAACCAGAGTTCAAATCCCTGTATCACCAGACACCACCTTGCTGTGGTGTGCTCATGCAAGAACTAAATCTCTGTCAGCTGCCGCTGCTCTGTGGCTGACCCGGACCTCGGGCCTCCCACAGGGGGTGAACTAAAAGTGAATTTCCCTACAGGGACTGATTGAGCATCACATATTAACAGTAGGGATGAAGCCTACATTGTGCTCATGGATCAGAGTTTTTGTCCAAACAGCACAGCATGGACATTTTGCTGTGATTTTTTTTTTTGGCAGCAGGATTAATGAGCATACTGTGGCTGGGATGAAAGGAGGATTCATCAATGCGCTGGACAAACATCTTTCTCGTAATTTCACACGACACCTAATGCAGAATCTTCGAAACGGACACAGAGAAACCATTTATTTTGTTGAGCCACTTTCAGCAACGGCTGGCTCACAACAATCTCACAAAGCAACGTTTATGTCACTATTTATTTGCATGAAACTGTCAAGAGAGTTTGCATTAAACATGGGAAAAATATATCAGTTAAAGTAAACATTAATAAGAATTTTGCTTGAGTCGGGTTAAAAAGAGAGCGGATGGGTGGGTGTAATGTACAGTAATTGTCCAGAATGTAATTAGTACACATGATTTAAGAGACTATGCAAACTTTTGACTGAAAACACTCAAGCTTTTACAATCACGTTTCCAATAGTGCTTAGGTATTCACTTGGTTGGTCGCATGGCAGTAAGCAATATAAGATTATGTGTGGATACCACCAAAACATATTTGATTTTACAGATAGCAAACCTGCAGGAATCAGTATTTAGAGTCAGGGTAATCTGAGGAGATGATCTGCAATGAGAGTAACAGAGCCTGAAAATGAAAATGACCTTAATATTGTCTTGTCTCAGAGGCAAAAACAGTGATAATGTCACAACGTAATGAACAACTCACTTGCATTAGTACTTTGACCCTGTGGTGGGATTACACGATAAAAATCAGGGGGACTGTAAAAGTCACAGGGATTTGTCCTCTGGACTCTGTGGTTATATGCACCAAGTTTCATGGGAGTCCATCCAACGTTCGCTGAGCAATTTCTGTCCCGACCAAAGTGACAAACAGATTGACCGCTCAACAATCCTGTCCCTAGAGCCGTGCTGATAGAGTGGCTGCAAAAAAGGTGTGCTTTTAAATTCTTTAGTCCACTGGGTTATTCATAGTGAGAGAAGGAAAATAAAATGCCATCATTGCTGTGGACCACTTCCTGGAGGTCCAAGACGCTGACTTCTACAGAGAACAGATCCGTACACTCCACGGCCGCTGCACTGAGTGCATAAATGTAGGAGGGGACTACGCTGACAGATGAATGTGCTAGGCTTTCTAAAATCGACTTCTTCCACCTTAGGCCACCAACTTATCAATCACCCCTCGTATAATTAACCCTTCAAATAATACTGCCATGCAGAAAACTTGAATGCATTCCCTCATTGTTGGCTTTATTGGATAGAATGCCAGTTGAATGATTAATGCCACACCAACAGTGTCTGATCAATCATTGAGACTAATGGCATTTCAGTCAGATTTTCAGGTTGAATATAAGGAGAAGCACTTCATATACCATCATCCACTGAGACAGACTCCCATTCAGGAAGGTTTTCGTTCATAGTGTGGCACATATTGATGAAGACCTTGGATTCCTCAGTTTCCAGATTTAGCTTTCTTAAAAATCTGAGCTTCAGCAGCAGAGTTAAAATAAAGCCCTAAAAGTCCTGATACATAGAAACATGGCAAAAGGTGCTGGAACCTTTACACCTCATTTAAACAAAGCTCTGTTATTCCTGAACAGGGTTGAAATTAAAAACCCTTTTGTCATGCATACCTGCATGTCTTTGAGAATAAAACAAAGAAGCTGGGAAAAGAGCAGGCGTCTTAATTATTCTACAAAGATCTTCTAAAATGGCCCGGACAAAATAATTGCAAGCCCTTAGAAGCGGTGATAACTAAGTGGATTGTAGTGACATTTCAAGCAGACTGTTGTCTACAATTAGTCTCACAGATGTCTTCAATCTTACAATCAGTCATTCAGCCTTTTTGAACAGAGAGAAGTGCTCATTGTGTTGTTTTGTGTTGTTTTGTGGGCCTCACACTGAACATAGTGTGAACATGGTGGGATAGGAACTGAGGAAATTTTCAAAAAAGCAGACAAAGCCTGACCTCCAAGATCAAGCTACAGCGGTGTGCACCAAACTGCACACTGCCGTCTGAATGAAAATGGGCTCCATGGAAGAAGATCCAGGAAAACCACACTTTTTATAGACAATCATGAAACACCCTGACTGGAGACTGACAAGCCACAATGCTTCTGGGAGAAAGTCCTGCAGACAGATGAAACATTAGATCAAATAAATTAGAGCTTTGTGGTAAGTCCCATCAGCTCTGTGTTCACAGAACAAATGAAGTTTTCAAAGCAAAGAACACATATCCCCGCTGTGAAATATGGTGGAGGTTCAGTAAGGTTATGGGGTTGCGATGCTGCGTCTGGCACAGAGTACCTTGAATATGTGCAAGCGACAGTGAAATTAGAAGATTATCAAGGCAGTCTGGAGTGAACCATACTGCCCGCTGTCGGATAGTTCTGTATCAGTTGCAGGTCAAGGCTCCCACAAAAGGACAATGACCCAAAACATCCATCTAAAAGCACCAAGAATGGATGAGAGGAAAACATTTGACTGTTCTGAAGCGGCCTGCTGTGAGTCCTGATCTTAGTTCAACTGAACATCTATGGACAGAGCTGAAAGTTGCAGTTGGGAGTAGGAAGCCATCATACACAGAGAGAAGTGCAGCAGTTTGCTCAGGAAGAATGGACCAAACTACCAGCTGAGAGGAGCAGACGTCTCATTAAGGGCTACAAAAAGTGCTTGATTGCAGTGATTGCCTCAAAAGGGTGTGCTACAAAATATTAGGCTAAGGGTCCCAATATTTTTTGTCCATGCCACATGTGTTACATCAAAAATCAAAAGCAACGTGTCTGTTCTATTGAATGTGGAATAGAGAACAGTAGATGCCAATTCATTTTGTCAGTTTCTTTTGGGGCTCGGTGAGAAAGAGTTCTCAGGAGGAGAAAAAGACTGTGCTTAGCCTCAGCGTAATGTAAGTCAGTCTCCCTAATGAAGAGGGAGGTTGAGCTGGGGGTTAAAGATGTCTTAGTTTTGAACTGGACTGACCCCGGTGTCCACACCAGTCAAACTGCTCTTCAGCAAGATATTCAAAGCCTGCAGGCATGTGCATCTGCTCACTCCTGCCCCTGTGACCTGACCTCTTAGCTACATTGCATATGTATGTGTGACTTGTAGGAAGAGTCACAGTAATTAATTGGACACTGCAGTGGAATTAAGACGCAATTAATTTCGTATCATTAATCGTCCAAAAGTCTGAGACCATTTTAGCTACAACCTTAAAAAAAGAAGAATAGAGATTCTGGATAAACTGTCAAATCAAGAGGGCTGCATTTTTTAACAGTGGGGCTGGCATCATCTTATGAGCAGCAGTTTATGCTACACGGATCATCTGCATATTAAACTGGCAGCATTAAACGTTCTCATTATGCTATGTGTATACAGCACAGTGCACCTCATTGTGCCCTGCATCTCTATGAGGACAACCATTACCACGCCACACACCATTTTAGCCAAAGCGTCTTAACATCTGGCATTCCCCATTAACCTCACCCGACGTAGTGAATGAAGAACACTCTCCCCTCCCTCTCCTTGAGCAAGGCATTTAGCCCCTAATTGCTCCAGTGGAGCAATGAATAAGGAAATGAGATTCAAGAAGGAGAGCACATGCCTGTTTTCACTCTCTGGTTTGTTCACTTATGCCCTCATGTGCTGGTGCTCAGGAATAACACAACCATCAATCATACAGAGAAGATCAGCACAACATAAAACTACACTGTTTATTCCGCATGATGCAAATAGACGCCTGCCTCGGTGTGATGTGGGTAATTGTGCATCAGCAAACTGACATGTTGATTGGAGGATCTGAATGCGCCTGAATGTCAATAGATGTCAATGTTACATTAGACACCTTCCAAGCTGAGAAAATCCAACACTCAGATCTGGATGCAGGTTAAAAAGAAATTGCAGTTTTATATAAATTCACATTATTAATACTGTTATTTAGCAGGTTAGTAGGAGTAAACGTAGCTCTAGCAGCAGCAGTATTACATGCATGTTACCTTGGACGAGGATGTGCACCGAAGTGGTTCTTGGTCGACTGCTCGTCTGGACCGCGCACACATACTGCCCCTCATCTGTCATGTCCACGTTTTCAATCTTGATGGTAAACTCCTCTTGATTAAGGGTCACCAGACTCACCCTGGGATCCACCGACCATTTGTCTTCTCCAGCATACAGTATACTTGACCGGTTAAGCCATGCTGTGTGTGTGACAATGTCCCCCTGTGCACACCTGTAAAGGAATAAAAACAATGCTGAAAGTAGCGCTTTATTTATTTATCTATTTATTTTAAAATTATCTGTGGTACTCAAAGAAGTGACACGTGTGAAATTTATATCCAATATTCTTGCTTGACACGTTTGTCAAACACAATAATTACTCCTCTCCCCCCTTGTACATACACTCAATTGGCAGTTTATGAGGTACACCTTGCTAAAACTAATGCAATCTAATTCAGCAGTCTTGCAATAAATCCTCCCCTTCATGAAGGTCATAATGCTCAGTTAGTGCTGAAATTGTTTCAGAGAGGTGCTGATCCAGCTTTATGGTCCTTTTGGAGGCTGCAGTTTGAGGCGCTGTTGGACTGTGCTGCAATGAGCGAAGCAAAGTTATTTAAATTGGCATAAATAATTAGCTAGGTGTTCCTATTAAACTGACAACTGAGTATACATGAGGACTCTTCATTATTCATTGCAAATTCCTGTTCTGGTTTATTTTTTGTTTAGTTTTTTTCTGTCTGGCTGTGGTGGACACTCATCCCACTGATGAGCAAACCTTCAACCAGAGAGGAGGAAGTGATCAGTGAAAGCAGTTGGTGTAGTGTTGGGTTCTCCATTGCAAAGGGCTTTCAGGGCCCGCTGCTGTAAAACCTCACCGATACTGAACCTGTACCACAGGACAGCACAGTCAACAGGTCCAGCTGAATTTTACAGGCTTATTCTGAGAAAGCGTACTCACAGCATAAAACATGTACAGTAACTATCAGTTGGTTTGTGATAACTGAAATAAATGCTTTTTAAAAAAAAAAAAATCAGTTTCCTATTGCCTGGGGGGCATTATTAGGTACACCACCATGTGTCCTTTACTTCGCTACAGAATCACCTTCACTCAAATTTAGTCAATCTTAACAGCTTGCTTGAAATATTGAGTTTTGTTTTTTTTCCCCCAAACACTCAGTAACTAGATGCATTGTACATATGCAAACGCAGCTCTCAAACAGTCATCAGGTTTCTTTTGTTATTGCCCACACACTTGGTTTGTGACATTCAAAAACTGATTGAGACAATGAGCTGAAACTGCACCGCTGTGCTCTGTTGCAATTAGAACAGATTGGTTTCACCAGTCACAAAACGCAGCTTTGATACCGGAGCTAGGTCAATAATCTTTGACTGTTTCCACGGAGCAACACATCTGCTGTATTTTCAGACACAATCTTTAGAGGCTGCTGAGAAAAGTAACACACAAGCATTTAAAAAAAAAAGAAAAGAAAAAAAGTATAACTAACAAGAGAGCGAGCCAATGGCAGAAGAAAATCATACTGTGTACAAACAGTGCTTTTGGCTGCCAAATGTCTGTTTGTCATCTGGGTTTATTTATCTTTCAGTAGGCTAATTTTCCAATGTACAGAAGAGCAAGAGATTTCAAACATTCAAACAGTTTACAGTGGTGACAATGTAACAGAAGCTCAACACTTTACGGCTCAAAGACTCTCAGCTCCATTTACACTGTCACAGCTTTTGTTACAGCATCAGTCTCTTCCACTTCAGTGGCTGCAGTAGGGTCAATGGCATCCTTGGGGCATTTTGTGGTGCTATGGTGGGGAAAGAGGACAAAAAAAAAAAACTGGTGTGTGTATGTGTGTGTGCAATCAATACCCAGGAGCACTGGCCTTCAAAAATAATGGATCACAGTGTATGTGAGATGGTGAGGTTATCAATTTACTATGATGAAGTACATTCAAAGTACAGTTTTTATTTCTAATGGTTATGGTAAATTAATTTCTGAGCTGTAAAAGTATTGCACGGTGCAGACGCACTGCTAAATGTTAATCTTTATAGATATAACCAATAACAGCAAGGCTTGAACTGTACTTTCACTGTAACTTTCCTTTAAAGGCATACCTCTGGTATGGCTGAAAACAAGAACTTAGAGATGTTAAGGTCAGCCACAGACTTACAAGGACACATGCTTGCATATACATAGGTGCTCACTCAAGTGTAAAAACTGAAGGATGAAACATTTCTTGGAAGAGATCCAGCACACAGCTTCTTTGGTGAGTGGCAAATGTACTCTGTCAGCCTCAATGTCCTTGTTAGGCCATTACCTAAAGAGACAGGTTTTCATCAATACAGAAGAGGAAACCTGTTTTGTGATTTTTGATGTAGCAACATGACAGCTTCCTACCCCTCTGCTAAAAGGCAGGAAAAGCACAAGAACTCAAGCTTTCTCTATTTCAAACAAAGAAGGAAGGCACAAAAATAACATTTTAAAAAATTGGTTAAATCACATGACTGATGGTTTCATTTTTTTTAAGAGAACTTGAACAGCAGCTGTAAATCTTGCTTTTGCTTCCCTCTAGTGGTTTATCATGTGCGGTGATGTGGAAGTGTACCGTGAGATTTTAGTACACAGTGACATCACAGCTGGGCGTGGTCAGAGGTACGACAGACAAACTTTCAAGCAGAAAGGTCAGTGAAATACTGGTTTTCATTATGGTTTGAAATGACTCTTTAAACTCGGTTAGACATAATGCTACAAACCTACAAATCTAAGCAGCTTCTCTGCAGCTGAGCAGCAGAGTGTGAATAATTTAATGTTTTAACAGACCAGTGTAGGCCATGAGGTTTAGTATCTTAATGGTCATGTTTCATGATGTACAGTATGGGTATTATATTTCAAAATACAATATCTTTAATTTATTGCAGACTTCATCGTGCTTCCACACCTAGATGTACTGTCTTAATACGAAATGAAATGAATACTTTCCACTTTGATATATAAAGTCCCATGGTAACTTAAACCAACAAGCTTCCATGAGAAACCATTGCCTCGGTATCCTAGACATGCTCGAAAATAGAAGACAAGTCCACTGTTGTACTAAAGGGAACATTTTTCTCAGATGGACCATAGCATGAATATAATGAGCCCCAGATGCGCACCATTCGATCTACAACAAAGGTACAAAGTAGACACAAGTTGGTGCACATTTGAAAATACTGCTGTTTAAGCGGAGGGGGGCACTCCATCGAGTCTGCAGATTCACATGAAGAACAAAAACAGTTATATAAAGTCTTCTGTGGGGTGGGGTGGGGGGGGTTCACAAGTTTGATAAAAAAAAAATGATCCCAATGACATCATTTGGGTTCAGGTTCAGACAGACTTCTCAGACAAATGGAGGTGTCCTGTAAGAGGCTACTGAGGTGCATTAAGTGAAACGCAGCATCCACAGTTTCTGTAGCTTGACCCGTATTAGTGTCTAAAGGTCTGAATATCTCTGCCTCTGCTCGTTCGATACTGACCTTTTCTTTCTGTCTTCTTTTAAACCCCACATCTTTATGGAAGTGCTATACCAAATTGCTGCAGTATAAAGACAGAAGTACTTGTTCACCACCACCACCACCACCCACAGGGACCTGGCTTCAATCTGAGGCAATAGTGTTTTCAACCCTAAAACACAAACTCAGTGCAGTTTTCATGGGTAGGAGGCTGATGACGGATCATAGCTATGTCTGTCCACATCCTCCACCGGCCAAGTTACAGTATACACTCTTTATTCATTCTGGGCACTACTGTATACAAGTAAGGCTATCCTAATATGGCTATTGAGGGTTGTCCTTCCTTTAGATTTTGATCAACAAGATCTTGTAAAGGAGGCACACTGTCACTAACTCTCACAACACTGGTCTCTCGATGACAGTCAATGGGAAACTACTGTGTTTCAGCAGGTTTAAATATGGGCAATGTCAGATTATGTTTCCATGTTCTGAAATAAAACAGCTCAGACAGAAAAGATTGTGCTTTTGAGACACTTATAAAGAAGGATGTGTATTCATATCTTTCTACTACTACTACAGGTATATGGACTTGTAGTTCACCCATTCTTTTGATTTAGCTTGTGCATTTTGATACTCACATCACACTGATAATCAAAGTTACAGATGATTTATACGGTTTATTTTCTTACTAATTTTTCTAGCTTCCTCCTTCTTCTCCCACATCAGTGTTGTGCTGAGTTTTACCATGGCAACAGTACAACATACTAAAGGTAAGCTAACACCATCTTTATTCTGTAAATAAAATAAATAAAATTAAAAAGACTTGTGGTAAAATGTCTCCTGAAGTTACCGTGTATTATTATCAGCCACTACGATAGGTGGACTTCTGACACAGGCTACAGTGCAACAGAATCTAGGGCTAAATTGGTGTACTATGTTTAACAAAAGAAAAAAAAATCATGATTACATGAATTTTAAAGTGCTCAGTAATCTTCCTGTTTACTTATCAGTCTTTAAGGTCAAAGTCACGGTCAGTGCCTCCTACAGAAATGCCGCCTTCAGGGGTTTTCGTTTAATTTGAGAGGGTCACTGACACAGTTAAGGGTATCTCAGCACCGTGTGCTGTCTTCCAATTTCAAATTCATGAGAAACTCTGTGCAGTCATGTTGAGTGAGTGGGAGCGCTGCCTCTTTGAGTGCGATGAAAGAGTACAAAACAAGTCCTAAAATATAAAATTGCAGTCGCTGGTCTCTCGATAGTCATTAAATGAGGAGAAAAGAGAGAGTAAAGAAAGAGTAAAGCTCCAGTGCCTCTTCTGTTGAGTTTTGTGGCACATTGGTCAAGATTCTTTGTCTCCACTCTCATTCACAGCTCGGCATGAACTTCAGTACTTTTTCTTCAGCTCCATACTTAATCCATGTGGTGTTAACATTCACAACACCACATTAGAAGTGAAAATGTTCAGCAACTAATTGGAATGATGCTTGCTGATGTGTAATTTTAGAAGTTTATTGAAAAGAAAATTTGTCAAGTCAAACTTGTCAAGTTTGACTGTGGTTGATATTCCTAAAGTATGAAAAGAACAAGAAGAAACACGAAGGTAAAAATATTTTACATACCAACATACCATATATATGTATATGTGTATGTATGTATATACATATACATATACATATATATATATATATATATACACACACACACACACACACACACACACACACACACACACACACATTTCCAATCCTCCTAACAGGAGGAAGGGAAGGAGAGATTGAGGTGAAACTGTAGCCGTAAGGAAACAGCTTCTCTCCTCACGTTTTCTGACAGGAATGTGCAGATCATTAAAAATACATGGCACTTGTAGCAATTAGATGTCACCTGCAGACTTTGTTTGCACTGCAGATCAGTTAATGTTTAATGCTGTGTCATCAGTGGCTTTGCTTCCAGGAACACAACCCTCATCTCTTCTGACGTTCAGTCACTAAAAAGATTAACATCACCTCCTAATGATTCACATGCAACTGAACTTAAGTACAACAAAAACAGAAAAGACAAAAAAAAAGTCCATATCTTAATAAGATATTAACAAGATACAAGTTACATTTAGTTAATTTTTCTGTTTTCCCTTTAATCCAGGAGGTAAATATATCTGAAAACACATTTAAATAAAAAGCAACTATATACACATTAATATTTTAATTAAATATTTATTCTGACAGTAAAACACATGACATTAAGTTTAAATTCAAAGTGGTTTACTTTGCAAATGACATGTAACAACCTCCAAGTTATAAAAAGAGTGAGCTGAACTGAAATGCACATTAGTAAGAGGTCTTTCAAACATGGCTGAAATGCTCCAAGAACAATGGATCCTTCAATCAGTTTAAGTCACCACACAACACACAACAGCAACTCTGGCACTGGAGCTTGTTCTTCAGTGAACTGCAGGTAGCTGCAGGAAATCAAAGACTTCTGAGCTCCGACCTAAAATTTCCCATCTTTAATTAAGATTATACAAAAATCCAGTGCCTGGTTCTGTCAGACATGGGTGCTATTTGACTGAAAGGCCTGTGGGGTCGGCTGTGTAGCTGGACGTGTGGTCTGCTAATCTTTCCATGATCTCAGACAGGAGTATTGTCCAGCACAGTAACATCTTTGACACATTCTTCATTCTCATCCCTCAGTACTGCCTCTGTTGCCACAGAGAAAAGTGGAATGATAATTTCGTCTGGTCATAATGTCCCATGAGAGTTTCCCAGAGGGGACAGTAGACCAGTGTCTTGTGAGGACACTGATGTACCATCCATCTGTTAATCTGCCCTTGGATCAGTAGCAGAGCTTGAACTTGTCATTCAGATTGCTAACGTGTCTGGTTTTCAGTCTGAGTAGTCAGTGTGAGCACTATTGATGGAATTATCTGTGATTGTCCCCTCGTGTTTAATCGCTGGTAGAATGGAGTGTGAAGTAATCACCAGAGTCGTCGTCCAAGTAATGCAGCTAAAACTTTCAAGGCAACCGAATCCATCTGGACAGAAGCAGGAAAATCAACAAGTGGAATGAAGGCAGGTGTTTAAGAGTCAATGTAACGTTTCAATGCCACCATGTGTTTGCCTCCCACTAAATATGCTGCAGCAGGGTCTTATTCCCAGTGTGGTTAGCGAGAGAACCAGTTGATTCATAAGGCAAAACCATCCCAGCAGCATATTTAGTTCCATGGTGGATCAGCACATTGGTCACAGAGGTTTGTCCCATCATGACTTTTTGGACTTGTTAAGGTGAAATGCTGCTTGCAGATGAACATAATGAGACACTGAGCCAATTACAATGGAATTATGCCTTCAAAAAGATTGTGTGGAACATATATACCACAACAGTGTAACAGAGCAGGATTTCCCTTTACAGACTCAACATGTAAATCACAAGTCTCTTTGGATTTTTGGTGGAAAAGCTCCTGAAAGCACCTTTCTCTGCTCATGGTCAAAATGAACCCCAACCCAAAAACCTGCAGATATAATGTCCAGAGCAGCTCCAAAGCACCAAACTTGTCTTCTGAAGCACGAAAAACAGTACAGATACTCTGGTATCTGTACCAACCTGAGGCAAAACATATTCCTTCCTTCTCAAATGCTGTGAGATCTTTCAAAAGAGGCTCCAGAAAATGATTTGCTTTACAAAGGAGAGCCAAATAAACTGATGTTAGCTGTGATCTCTGTTGAGATGGAACATCCGCAGGTACCCAGCACAGTGCTGTGACTTTGTGTTTTGCTTTTTTTTTTTTTTTTTTCCACGATGTTCCAAGTAGATTTCAAAATCATCTTGGAAAGAGCGAAATGCTGAACTCTTAATTAGCATGAAATTCATTTAGCTTGAAATATTTACCATCATGGAAGGATGCCAACTGTGAAGTGTTTGAATGTTTACTCAACACATTGTTTACAGTGTCTTCATTAGTCAACAGTATTCCTGTAGGAGTTGAAGAACAGGAATATACTGATAGCTCCACTTCTCCTCTGGATTCAGAATATGTTCTACTAACTGGATTACAATGAGTTTTCCTTGGAACATTTCCCCCTTGTAAAACTGACACACAAATATCACAAACTATCTTTGGAATATCCTGAGTTGATGATGTGCCAGAGATGTTATAGATGCTTTCCAATTTTAACAAAAGAAAACCAGTATTTTTCACTCTTTCACTTTGACATATCTCTTTCACAGCCCAACTCTAACGTGGTGTCAATGTCCACATCACCATGTGGTCCCACGCTGGAAAGTGGATTAGTCTTTATCTGAATGGGATGTTCGTTTTCTGCTTCTGTGTGTCCTAAGAGTCCCTATGCTGGAAACTACATCATTCAAATACACATTCTATGGTTTAATATCTTTTCAAATAGAAATTAATATGTTGAAAATACTGTGTTGTATTAGGGTAAAATGAAACACAAATCTAACATGTGAAAAACAGCACAACTTCACACACACTTCAGTTTCCTGTGAATTGTGGGATCTATACAAGCGTGTGCGTAGGCCACACGTCTTAAATGAGCATGGACAGTTGAAATAATGACAGAGCATTGAATGTCCACGACCAAAAGTACCATTCTTCACTCGATAATGCTTGAGCAGTGTCCCCGTTTGATGAAGCCACAAATGTGCACAGCTTAAGTTGCTGTGATTTTTTTTTACATGAAATACATTTAAATAATAGACGCAAAATTATGACAAAACTATTTTTTTAGACATTTCATTTTAGTACCTCCTAAAACAGTAACTTAAGGATAAGTCCGTTAAGTGATTAACAGAGATATTTGTAAATCCAGAATTATTTTGGGGGGGTGTAGATTTATTAAGATGGTAAATAAGTGTTATTCATAATTAAGTATTAATGAGTGTTCTTCAATTAGAACACAGGAAGACAGTCTCTGGTGTGACAGTCGGTCACTTTGTACGTATGCAGTTTGCCCCAGCCAAAGCTCTGCTGTTAACAAAGTCATTAAAAATAAAAAAATGTCTCTGAACATAATCCAGCGACAGATTACCAATGAAACATATTTGCTGTTGCAGTTTAGTTGTAGATTAACATAACTTCAAGTAGACAGGGATGGAGCTGGAGGTGAGTCCTAATGATGTGTCTAAATAGAACATTTGTGCCGTGTTTTTCAGTCGTTCGTCGTGCACACATCTGACAGATTTAAATCAACCCAGCTGTCTACACAGGCTGCAGAGCGCCTCGCGTTTTACTCACGCTACACGCTTATAGTGACCTGAAGTGTAGTTTTATGCTTCAGATCTATTTTCTGAGTTTAACCGCAGTGATAGTGTATAAGACTTCCAAAATGCAGGTGACCTGTTATCTCACTGTTACTATGAATAAATACAGACACAGAGATGAAGAAGGCTGGGTTTTTTTGGGGGGTTTTTTTTTAATGGCTAATTGTCATAGTAACACAACGGTGCAGCACCTGGGTTACAGGTTTACTGCAGAGCAAGATTTTCTATGATATTATGCGGTTCTGATGACGTTAGCTCTGCTAATGAAGATGCATTTGAGGCTACTGATGATGAAATTTGCTTTTGTGCCATTAATGAATCAGATCAATTGAAAGCAGAAGAGGAAAAGAAAAAGACAGGAGTCATAATAGCAAATATTACAAATGCTCAGTATAGAACAGGAACACTGGAAACCACAGTATTTGTTTGTTCACAGCTATGAAATCATCAGCTTTTGTGAGAATACAAAAGTCAGCAGAGATAAAATAAAACATGTTTGTGTGATGTAATTGTAATTGAGTGATGTAAATATTCCTAAGTTAAACTCACAATAGAAAATAGTAACAAAACATTTGCATGTGTGTATGGACAATTCTTAGTGAGGAGCAATGCCTCAGTTAAGACATGCCCGGGTACTTTCTACACTGAAAACTACACAAAACAGCACTTGAGACAAGCAGTACTCATTCCCAACCACTGTGACTGAGAGTCATGCAGGTTTTATTGTAATCATCTGATCAGGAAGTGTTTTATATACTATGATATAATTACAGCAGTGGTAGGTTCCTCACAACCTGTAGTCTGGGTTGTGAAGTTACTGCCTTCAACTCAAGCCAAAACTTTGGTGTTTGGAGTCATGAAAATGTCAAACGCATCATAGTCTGTTTCCATTCGAATGACCTGTCAGGGCATGTCAGACACTGCTCTGGGCTTCTGGATGCAAAGTCTTGAAGTGGTTTGGCACTGAAGAATGAAAGGTGATGGAATGGTACATGTTTGTGTTTACTGGCTTACTGGCTTTTATGAACTTTATCCAGGATATTATGTAAATATGAAATACTGTCTCTAAATGATTCTGGCAGTGGCCAGGAATGATTTAGCTATTTTATGCAGGACTAAGCTTAAGCGCACTGTTTCCTGCAGTGCAGTCAGAAGAAATGATAAATATCTGGTGGGTAAATGTTGCCGTGCTGTACAAGAAAGCAAAAAAAAAAAGAAAATGAAAAAACATGACTGTATTTTATTTCAAAAATGTGAAAGATCTAACCTTTAAATAAATGTTAGAATAAGTGAGTCCTGCTTATCATATTTAAGATCGGGTATTGGTTCTGTCTTGCATTGATCACAGAGTAATTAAAAAGTTCCACATCATATTCATGAGTGCAGCAATGTTCATGAGAAGGACGAATAAATCATTTTTAAAAATACAGTTGAAAATGAACCTTTTCAAGAGAAGAAAAACTATTTGGGTGTCAGAATGGCAAGAAAAAAATAAAATGTCCGTGGTTAATTCTCCATTTATCAGAAATGGATGGAGAGATATTAAGATATGAGGAATTTAGTAATAAACACAGTAAATAAATTAATTAATCAAATAAACACAATCTTAATTGTTCATTCACAGCATATAATAAGAACATGAAAACCTTTCCCACTGCACTAATTATAATTGAACTTCTGGCAATTATCAATCATCTAAATTATAAAATGCACTGAAATCCTAAATGAAATATATCCACTCAAGGATTTAACCTGGATTAATCAACAGCAACTAAAATAACTGCAACTAAAATCTGCAACTAATCTGTGAATCTGATACTGAGACACCTTAACTATTTTCTATCAATGAATCAACCGACTGATCAATCAACTGATTGGCCTACTGCTCAATCGACTTATCGCTCGATTGATCTGTCTATCAATCTATTGATATACGTAGATATAGGTATATATCAGAAATATACCTCTGTATTTCCATCATATAAGACAGAAGAGAACTGTTCATGTTCTGGAGAACACTCAGACGTGATGCTTTACTAACTAAATACAAGATGAAGTAACCCTCTGCTTTCTTTTTTCATGAATTTCTTTGTTTTTACACCAACTAAGATCCACTTGTGACAGGCTGAGTCCCATCATTTATTATTTTTAATGCAGCGTCTCATGATTTTCCTCATGAAGGTCAGTAAAAGGCTCGTCTATCTAAATCTATGTCCTTACGTCCTTAGCCCACAATAACATAGCTCCTCTTAAGCGAATGACCAACTGTTGTATTCATGACACAACACACCTTTTTTAGCCTCCATTAAAGACACCTGACATATAATCACGCGAAGCAGCAACTGGTACTTTGCCAGGTAAATTTCACTAACGCGTTACTGGCTGAGAATATTCTAGTGTCACGAGCAGTGCAAACAGGGTAACAAAAAAACATGGAGGACAGGATCCAAATGCACACTCAAAGTCAGAGCCAACAAAAGGTTTACGGGGCAGTGAGACAGGAAAAGGTCAAAACCAGAGACAGCAGTCCAAACAAGCAAACAAGTCCAGTAAGGCAGAGGCAAGAATCCAGAATCCAGTAAACAGAGGGTCAAAATTCAGGTAAGTTGGGCAAAACATGAGGAACCAGGGCAAGAAGCAAGCAGCAGCTAAACTAACACAACATTCTGACAACTGAAAGACAGGAAGACCAGGCTGTAGATACACTAAAGACTAATTAACTAATAAGACATGGAAAAACAGCAGGAAAAACAGGTGGGAAGTGAACAAGTGATTTCAAAATAAAACAGGAAATGCTACACAAAAAGTCCAGGGGCAGATTGTGACATTTAGAGCGTTTTTAATTTCTTCAGCTCTGCTGTCCATGGGCGAGTTAATGAAACTGCTCTGAGTCAAACTCATTTTACAATATAATAAGTGCAGATATAACCATAAAGAGGTCATGACAACATTTAGATCAGAGAGTAATCAAGTAATGGTTCTGCTCATTGTGGCTGACACAGAAACAACCTGTTTAGTCTTTGTGTTTAATCAAACAGCTATGTTGTGGTAGCTGCAGGTGTGTGTGCCTGGGCTGTGACTAAGTGTTTTCCATCTCCATGTTGAACAAAGTAGATAAACAAGCACTGTCATGACCTGATGGAGAAAGAGCCACTTGAGCTGCCTGAAGTTCCGCCATAATCACAATGATGTATTGAGCCTCACCAGTTATGCTGATGGGACCATTAATTAACCCAATTCATGCATTCATTAGGAAACATTTCTGTGTCAACATACTCGTCTCCACCAACATGTGGGTGGAATAAATCTGCATGCTGCATCTTAAAGCCCAGCTGTGGTATTTTCACTGGGCTCTAATACGTAGCGTTCAAATTACGATGGACGGACAGAAATGTTTCCATGATAGAATGATAAGCATCATGGGGTGTAAGACAGTGAGCGGGCAGATTATTAGTAAGAAATTTACTATATTTTGCTCTTTTTTTGTAGGCTTTGTAAGTTTGTAAGTTTTTTAAAGTATAAGTTGCAAAACTGTTGCAAAACAATCTGACTAAATTATTATTTTTTTTTTTATGTTTAGAGTCTCAGCACAGAAAATGCTGCCTGTGAATGTCATCTGGGCAGCAATTATTGTTTCTCACCATGTCACCGGCAACATGAATTAATGGTATATAAATATAATTTCTATGACACAAGGCTCTCTGTTGAGGACGATCAAATGAAAGTCATGCTTTCAGAAGAACGCTGCTAAGGCAGGATCGCTGACAATTATGAGAATGCCTGCCTGGAAGATGTCGGGCTTGTTGTTGTCACTATGGCAACAACAACCTCTTTTTGAACATTGGTAAAAGCAAGGAACTGGTTGTGGATTGTGGGGGGAAGCAGCAGAGGAACTACACACTCCCGGGTTATTTGACAGAACACTTGTGGAGAAGGTGATCACCTTCAGGTACCTGGGAGTCCACATCACTGAGAATCTAACATGGTTCACATTCACAGATATGTTAGTGATGAAAGGTGATGCAGTGCCTTTACCGCCCCAGAGTCTCCCTGGGGGGGGGGGGGGGGGGTCTACACAGACCTGCTACTGTGGTACTGTGGAAAGCTTCCTAGTAGGGAGCATCACCAGCTGGTCTGGGAACTGCCCAACAGAGAGTGGTGAACCACTGGAGCTTCACTACACGTTCTGCAGGACTTATACAGCAGAGGGTGCAGAATCAGAGCTGGAGTACGGAGAAGACTACAGCTTGTGCACTCAGGTAAATGCTTCTCCACAGAGGAGGGAAAAAAAAAAAAAACTTCTTCCCTCACCATCAGGATTGTGACCTCTGTCCTCTGTCCTCTGACCTCTGTCCTCAGCCTTGTTTCAGCTCTAATTGTTTATCTTTTAATTTATATCTGATTCTATTCCACTGCACATGAGCATGTGCCAAATTAAAAATTAAGTTAAAAGAACAGTAGATAAAGTTTTCCAATCACTTTCCATTCAACCTGCAGTTCTGAAGCATCACTTACAGTAATAAGATAATGTCATATATTGTTACGGTATAAAGCAGCTGGGCTAAATAAATTGTATTATAGCGATGTGTGTGAAGGTCATGCAGTGTGAGAGCCATTGAAAAGATTGTGTAAATTGCCCCTGGATTATGTCCAGTCTTTTTTTTTTTTTTTTCCTCAGCACCGGTTCATGCTTTTCAGACTGCGGGCACCTGAACCTTCCAAACGGCCGAGCTGCTAAGTCACGGCTGAGACGGAGGGAATGAAAATTGACAATCAATGGCAATCTTCCAGTCAGCCAGGTATACATACTGTTCTGCTTTGCTGCTATTTCATAATTAGTATTCTGACACTTTGTCTGTACAGACCACCTGTTCTTTGTCTTCTTGATATATATTTCAGTCTTTGGGTTTATTTAAATAATTAAAAAAAAAAAGAGAGAGAGAGAGAGACCATGAGTGCAGCAAAGAGCTCAAACAGCTGCAAAAGAATGAATCAATTTCAAAGCAGACTGTAGCACTGACTGAAAAGATGGAGGCTTGTTATGTAATTTCTTATGCCAATACAAAATCACTGAAATTTATGAACAAAGGAAATTTTAAAGTCATACGTGCTGTAAGGATGATTAGAATATTTACTGGTAGTAAATGCTGTTGTCAGATGTTTGTAACTTAAACAGAACACTTCCCAGAGTCAGGGAGATGAGTCTACTTCAGCAGCTTTTGTATCACAACATCTTTCTCCTTAAGAATTGATCACTTCCATTGTCACGCGCATGAATTCTGATTGATTTAACACAGAAACAATTCAACCTTCTGCAAGTTCATGAAAAAAAAAATAAAATTATTGCAGCAGCACAATTGGTTTTGTTCTGAAAAACCATAAAAGGATCCTGACAGTAAAAGCAAACACAGCCACCGTGGCTGTATGTATGAAAAAGAGTGTCACTTTTAGAAACGCAGACTTTTACAAAAGTAAGAAAAGGGAAGATGCAGAACTGGACACACTTTGATTTATAAATGAATCTGAGCGGTAGAGTCCACAAACACCACAGTAATGACAGAAAAAAATACAGATATATAACTACTTTAACAGACTCTACTGGCTGTTTCAAGATCCAAAGCCAAGCAGCCTCCTCCTCATATCCGAGAGCAGCTTCTGACTCCGCATTTCTCTGATATAATGGCATCTTAATGTGTCAGAAAGCATTAACGTAACTGTCCTGGCCGACAGGAATAGCATATGTGAACTCTTAAACTGAGTGGTAATTCCACTTTAAAAGCAGCAGCGGCTAACTGAGAGTAATAAATAGTTATAACATATGAGCCTGGACATCTTCCAGGAAGCATCACTCTCTCTCTTTCTTCTCTCTCTTTTTTTGCATCCATAGTGTTACTGCTGAGCTGCTTGTACAACTGCGGCGCTGCCCTGTGTCTCCACTTACCACAGATTTGCAGTTAGTTAGATGTGTCAGCTCAGGTCAAAGCACTGACTGAGCAGAGAGGAACAATGTGAAAAGGGACTATTGTGCTGAACGAGTTCAATTTTGCATTGTTTATTGTGGCCTCCACTGTGCAGGTATTAAAGTGCTGATTGACAGGACGTCTGACTGTGTCGGAGGAGGATAAGGTGGCAGTACAGTCGTCATGGCGACTTTTTGTTCTTTCACTGTTTGTTGTGGTTTTTTTGAACCACCCTTGCATTTGTAGTCTTTGTGTCTGACCTTGTGCTATAGAAATGAATAAACTAGAAGAGACAACACGCCTCCTTATTAAGATGCAATTTGCATGATGTTCTGTTTTAGCCACAGTCAGCGAGTCCTCCAACATAAATGATAACATAGGTCGCCTGCCCCTGCCCTTGGACACAACTTGGGTTGCTGTGGGAAGGCTGAAGTTGTGGAACAGTCATGGATAAGAGAGACAACATTCAGTTTGAAACAGGAAACAAACAGCAGTCAACATGAGTGAAAGTCCTGTGTTTTGTCGTCTCACCCATCCACCCCTCCCTCACCCTAGCAAAGACTTTGCTGCTCTATATACTACGTCACCTGACTTCCTCCTTTAAGCCCATCATAATTTCTACAGCTGCTAGAGGTCACCTAACTATGGGGGCACTATGGATCTGGCAGTTCAGCACCACACTGAAATATCTCTGTGAACTTCAGTTCAGCTCAGTTGTACATTAAGAGCTTTTGACAGGAGAAGGAGCTACTGTACGACTACAGGTGCACCAGGAGTTCAATACAACTTTTCTCTACAGGCGGAGTAGTGCTGTTCATGAGCAGGGGTTAGGATTTAGCCATCCATTCATGCTCAGAGGCCCATCATCTCATAATTCATCTATGAGCAGATCACTGCTCCAGTTTATCTCCCCCTAGCTCGGAGGGGTCAACACAAGGGCCACATGGCAGAGTCAGGCTTTGCTCGTTCTTGTCCTGGAGTGGACTCTTAAATAAAAAGAGGAGGAAACACTTGTTTGGGGAGAATACGATTTGTCCCAGAAGAAGTCTTAGCAGGCCCAGAGCAATTGACATGGCCAAGAAATATCCACACGCAGGCATCCAGTGTGTCCCGAACTGACTCATGAAAATAGGAAAAAGAGAACCCCGCCGCCACCACCCTCCCACCCTCTGTTTTGACAAAGCTAAGAGAGAGAGAGAGAGTGAGGACACAAGCTGGGCTACAGCTCCTCTGATGATAATCGAGACTCAGTGTCTGAGAAAGTGTGTGAGCTTTGCTTAATTGCGCTGGACACAAAGCTAAGCCAGGGATAAAAGTACCCCTGTGAATAATACTAATGCTCTCACAGCTCTACACATCAGGCCAAATTTTTCTGGAGCACTCACTTTCAGTTGTCTTGTAAAAACGTTTTTTTTTTTTTTTCTTTGCACAGCATACAGTAATTGCAATAAATCAGATGCCACAGACCAGAGGAGTCCTTATGTTCCCCCCTGCAATAAAACGATCAAAAATTAAAGAGGCTAATTTAAAGTATTAAGTTTGCTAATGGCTAGAACGTGTCAGACATTTTTCAGCCTCCGGAGAGTCCGCGAGTTTGCCGGCCTATTTGCAGAAATCATTCGGTTCATTTATCAGCCCACACTGGCCAAAATTCATTAAAGGCCGCGATGCTCATCTCGAGGAGAGTTTAGTCTTATCTGATGAAAACGAACAAAACTCTCAAAAAATGTGAGACGTGAGAGAAAAGTCTCACAATGTCATCAAGAAAAAAAACATCATCGTGCTGCAAAGGCAGTTAATAGAATTTACAGGAGACGATGCCCAATAGGATTTGTTAACTTCTGAGAGAGCGTTCATGTGCTCTTTGCGTTCACATGTCTGACTCTGAACAGAGAAACTTTTTGACTTTTGATAATATCACAGAAACACAGGGCTTTGTTCTTTGGTTTATTGCTGTGGGAAACAAATTCATGATCACATATACCGACTGAACAGCCTACACTATGATCAGAGGAAAAGCACACAGAACATGAATACTTATTTTTCTTTGTTTTATGGCGAGCAGAAACTCTGATCAGATGTGTCTTTTCTAAATTCAATCTCAGAGTCTGAAGTCTTTATATGGATCTTTTTACAGTTATAGAAAACTTGGTTTAGAGTTATGTTTCTTGTATATCTGTTTGCAGGTGTACAGGCAAAGGCAAAGTCCAAAAGGCAGGCAGGTTGCAAAGCTACGACATGGAAAGCACAACACACAATGGCAGGGAATGGAACTGGGTTGGTATAAATACTAAGAGCTGATTAGGGAATAGCAAACAGGTCAGTGGAAGAGTCTGGTGGCTGAAAAGCGGGAAAGCTGGGGTTACTGCAGGGCAGGAGAACATGGTCCTGGTTTTAATTTTTATTTTATTTTGTATTTTTTCATGTTCATCAGTGGAAACTCACTTAATTAGAGGAAACTTTGTGTTAGTTTTAATTTTAGTGGGGAATTTGCATTGAGTTATTTTAAATGCGGGGACGCCTCAGTCCATGTACTGATCTCTCTTTTCATCCTGCCAATTCACTGTTACTTTCTCTCTCTGAAGTCTTGCCCATATGTACTTTGTACAAAGCAAATTAGACATCTGCCATATTGACAACTAATAAGACACACAGTATTTTGCAGGAGAGTAAGTTCACACATTCAGTGCAAAGCACTTTGAGATGTATTCATTCCATCCTAAAACTACTCTCAGCAGCATTACTTCTATCATCTCTTGTCAAAAGAAAGTCTTGTCTTTCTTTTTTCCTACTTGGACAAATGTCAGCACATCAGTTGCTACCAGCCAAACATACATATTTAATGATATTTGGCCATATTCAACAACAAAAAAAAACCCAAAACCTTGAAAGAGCTCAGAACAAGCTGGTCTGGAAACTGTAAATAATTGAATAAACTGAAACTGCTGTGGTCTGAATCTGAACACAGTTCTACTTCACCAGAGGAAAACCAGTGTCAGACTGAAGCTTCAAATCATCACACTCAGGACAGCTGCACAGACGCATACAAAGTGCCGTTTGCAAATAATACCCACTGGCCTTTCATTAACTTATTAAGTCATGGAGTTCAAAGATGGTTGTGGGGCTGGAAAAAAACCCCAAAATGAAGCTTAAAAACGCAGCTCTCTTGTCATGCTGGGGTATTTCAGACCTTCAAAGTTTCCTCATGGACCGAATCATCTCTCAGCTCAGTTGATAACTAGACTACACACAGCACCTTTGTCCTCAGCTCTACGTGCATTTACCAAAAGTTCTCAAAACCCGGATATTATCAAAGTATTTTTCCAAACTTGATGGACTTCCCAGACCTGGGTGAAAACCCTCTCTCCCCACACAATCAGAACTACACAGATGTGGACCAAACCAAACTTCATTCCAGGAGAGACATATAGATCCTCTCTGGGGGTCTTCCGCAGCAGAGATCTAACCGAGAAATAGCTGGGTATGAGCTCTGTTTGAGAGCGCAGCTTGGATTCAATCATGAATAATTAAAAGGGGCCATTAGAAGCACAGAGGGGATATGATGCATCTGCTCACAATAAACAATCTTTCTCGAGGATGTAAGGGGAAGGTTTGGCTCGTCTAAAGCCTAAATCTGCCCCTTTTAGAGGTCATGTAGTCTCTTCCATTGTGCTCGCATTGCGTACACTCTGCAGCGTGTTTGCTACACCAACCCTCCAGGGGACATTATACCGTAATCCAATTCTATGTGTTATTAGGAAACAAACACAGAAGTGTGCGTTTACTTTTGAAACACTGCTTCTAGCAGATCTGTACTAGGACTGAAGGATTATATTTATTTATTTATTATTTTACTCCTCAGGAATCCTGGTTTTCCTGGGATTATTCACCATAAATAAAATTTGATTTTGAACACATAAGTGCATGTAATGACACCCCCCCCCCCCCCCCCCCCCAAAAATGGCATTAATTCAAATTATTTTACATTACTTTTATAGCTTATGTGGCAGTAGAACAACAGCTGCTCTACACGACCTCTGAAGTGTAAAATAAAAGAAAACACAATTTTAACGATAGTTTGATCCTCATATTATCAGTTTATGTGTGAGTGTTTACATGTTTCCATGGGGGTGTATGACCATCTACTGTATATAGTGCTGATCTGAGGACTGATCTTGCCATATTTTTTTTTTTCCACATTATTATTAATATTATTATAGAAAAGGGTGTAGGGCCTGAGGACCAGGAGAAATGTTGTTGGAATTTAAGCTGTACCATCAGGTCTGCCTATAACTGACTAAAGCTGTCTCAGCTGTCTATACCTGTTTAGTTGCAGGTGTTTTTAATAATTTATTATTACAGTATAGTAACAACCAAATACTGACATATCTCATCTCAGCTCTGCCAACTTTTTATGTCTATGCCTCCACAAACTTTTTTTTAACAAAACAAAACAAAAAGTAAGCACGGCCAACTTCGCTGCATCGTCTTAGTTGTTTAAGAACTGTTGGTTCTACATCACTGAGTGCGGTTTGTAAATGGTGTGAAACTGCCCCACCTCGAACGTCAGCTGGGTTTGCTGTATCATAGACAACCGAGGCCCAGAGTAAATTTAGTGTGGATGGAGATAAATGAAAAGAATAATTCCTACAATATGGGCTGGCCAGCCATCCTCAATCTCCAATTTTCTCTAGTCTGGCACACAGAAACAGTCAGTGGCAAAGGCTAAGTGGATAGTTGGGTCTAATGGCCTGGTGATCCTATAAATAATAGCTACACAGTTTCCTCCCCATTGATCACAGAGCCTTGGCTGACTGAAAATGGGGGGGGGGGGGTTGGTGTATGTTGAATGGAGCTGACCTAAGAGCATGCTTGGCTGCCTTTCCCTCCACATGCTCCTGGTGCATGATCTATCAAACTGGGGGCCTGTACACTTCGAGAAATGACACAGCCTAATTGGCTGCTATGAGAGGCCCATCACTTAAGGCTAGCGTGGAAGTGGGGGAAGGACTGACTCTGGACAAGGTTAACTAACTCCACTGCTAAATCTCTAGCCTTGAAAAGTTTCTTGGCTTAAAAAAAAAAAGACTATAATGTGTGAACAAAGTTCAGGCTCAGTGCGTCTGGAGAAACAAAAAAAAAAAAAAAAAGGCCCTTTAGATCATTACTGAATGACTGTCATTATAACTGGCTGGATGATTTGTTCATCAAAGGTACCTTTAGTGTTTTTTGAAGATCTGACATCTTAATGTGCTCACACAGGACAGGTGTCAGGGTCACAAGCCCTCGCACAAATCTATCGGAAGTCTTCTGATTTCCATTTTGAAAAATCGCCGGGGTTGAGGAGACAGAAGGGCAAAGGCCGCACAGTCATCTGAAGTACCACAGTGTGTGTCCTTCACAGTGGAGAGAACGCAGCAGGGCATGACTGTGGGGAAGATTTCACACTGAAAGAAAGTAGAATATTAATATGATTTATCCGCTTATCTGCGTCACACTTCACAGAGGAAGGAAAAATTAGACTTTAAAATATTAAATATTTTTGGGGGGCTCTGATTTTTTTTCTTTTCTTTTTTTTTTGAGGTCGTCCAGCGAAATTCTTCTGACATTCTTCTTCTGATTCTTCTGTTTGAGGATACAGATTTGTTTATTTCAGTTACTTAATTGCTGCATGTTTCCCTCCCTCCCTCTTCTTTCTAACTACTGACATTGTGTTGTGCAGCAATGACTGTTCAAAGTACTGTGAGTTACTGAGAGTCTTCTTATGAGTGGAAGTTAAACTAGTTCATACCAAATTTAACTGAAGGGAGTATAATAATCCAACACACACAGGGAAACTGATAGAGAAATTTATATTAGAGCTGTACCTCTACAGAACCACAGATTCCAAAATTTGCTATCAATAATCAATAAAATCAAACCAATAATCTGTGGATCTGTCTGAGTAAGTATCTCTATATTACTCTGTGCATGTGTGTGTCAGAGTGTGTTAAATGTCCCTCTACTGAAATTTCATCCCCTTCGTGTTCAGCCTCAGAACCTGAAGAACCTTATAACTACTAAAGAGGAAATCAAAGAAGAAACCTGGGTGTTAAAGGGTTAATCACTGCAGCTATATACTGAGATATAATCTTAAAAAAAAAAAAAAAAAAAAACCTTCAGGTATATGAACTCTCCATCTGCAAGTCTCTGGTTTTTACAAATATGAAAAACACATCTGAACAAAGCTAAAGGCTTTTCATCTCCAGCTGCGCAAAGAGGAAACAAACCTAGTGCGGCAGAGCCTGTCATTGGTCGCTGAATGCTGAATAAGTCAGCCATTCATAAATAAATGACACGCGATCCACATTCAGATCTTCTGTCCCCCTCAAAACTGTGGAGTGAAAGAACCGGGATTTAGCGAGCGCGGTGGATGGAATATTGCTGCTTGGACTCAGATAATGTCTGTGTACAAAGAACACAAAGATCTTTTACAATGTAATAACCTTAGCTTCCTGAGTTGTGTGAGCTTTGCTTGTCTGCATATTAAACAAGCGTAAAGGACAAGTGACATTAAAACCAACGCTGAAACAGTTGATCTGAAACAGTTGTACAGTTTACTAACTACTGCAAAAAATATTATTATAATAGAATTATAATAATATAATAATGATAATACAACAGCTTGCAATTAATAAATGCAAACCATTCATGCTGTCACATGATGATTTATGAAAATTACAGGAATATGCAGAATCAAGTGAGTGGAGTAGAATACAGGGTTTTGGTAGAATAGGGTTTAATTAGTGGCATCTCTTAAGAAGTCATTATCATTCAGTTTTCACTTCTGTGACTTCATAAAAAATTCTTTCATCTCTCCAACTTTAAATCAGCCAGAAACTTGGCAGGAAAAAAAAAAAAGAAGAAAAAAGATGAGAGCAGCATTAAAGGTAACGCAGTGGGCCAATATATAAGTGGTAGTAGAACATTTAAAGAGGATTATGAGCAATGCAGAGCCTTTAGATCTGAAATTGCAGCCTTATTCAGTCTGATAATTGCCATCAAGCATTCTGCTCTAACACTTCACATTCAGGAGAGGAATTGTGGTCCTGCAGTCGCTCTCAAATCCACTCGAGAGTTTTGTTCTTCTCTCTCAAAGAAAAACAACAATTCAATAAACCAAATGTCATAAACTCCTCCACCCAATTTACCAAGACGTTTTGAGTAACAGACAAACAAACAAAAAAAAACCCATCCAAAATACAAATGTCCAAAAGTGTTTCCAACTCTCAGAAAGTCCAAATACCGACGACCTCACTCTCTGAGGCCTGAGGGTGACTAAGCAATGACACGAAGAGAAATAAATGCTGCTGGTCTACATTCGTCCTTATGTTTTACATCATGACCTCATTACCCAGCAGTCCATTATGGAGGAAGAGTTCAAATAAACAAGCAAGCGGGCAAACAAAAGAGTTGCTGGCAAATCGTATCGTCAGGGATTCCACAAGTCTCTGTTGTAATTACCAAGCATTCAGCTGGCTCTCACACACAGCTCCGCCTATCCGCTGCCCTGATGAACGCTTACTGAATAGTAATACTGAATCTGGGTCAGCACCAGGTATTGATAATGCCATGTGCAGTTTAAATTAGTCTGGGTGGATGCAAATCAATAGTGCACAATTGTCAGGCCTTTACAGTCACCCCTGGCCTCAGCTGATGAACATCGATTCAGACTTAAGTGGACCTAAAAGCCCAGGGAGAAGAGCAACGGTATCTGGGGCGGGTAAACAAAACTCCCAGAGAATAAACATGGCGGGATGGGGAAGAGTCTGCGTATTTATCTGTCTTACACCAGCGTGTTCCATTATTACGGGAATCAAAGGAGAGCAGGCAGCTGCAGGGATGGGCAGCAAGGCAGCTTTCTAGGCCACGGCAGACACACAAAAGAAGTGGGTGGCTTTGTTTAGTGTTTTTAGAAATTCTATTTATTTGTTACCTTAATGGGCAAAGATGGATACAAATGCGGTGACAACTGGTGCATGTCAGTGGTGAAAGCCAGAATGAAATGAGTGACACACAAGGAGGGTAAGTAATGCCATGAGTAAAGCTTATCATGGCTGTAGATTAACAGCTGACTGTCAATGATGCTACACCACAGAGCTGAGGGCGGGCGTGCCAATGTGACAGTTAGCTTTTTCATCACGTTTATATATCCTCTGTTAGCAGGATATACACAGTGGGGTCCAACAGTTTTGTTTTTTTTTTGTTTTTTTCTCCATTTGCAGAGTCAAACACCAGAGAGGCTAGGGAGGACAGAGGGAGAGGAGAAGGGGGCGGAGAGGAAGAGCTAGGGGAGCCACCAGAGAGGCAGTTTGAAGAGAAGGAGAGGAGAGAGTGCAGGTCCTCCACAGGGACTGAACAGAAGTAACAAAGGTTTGTATTTATGAGATCATTTGTATCGGGAGACACTGCCCTAGAGGTAAGAGAGAAATTGGTTTTTATGCAAATCAAATCAGACATACTTTTACAAGTCAGATACATGAAAGACTGAGTGTTTGTGTCAACGGGACAAACAAATGAAGAGCAAACTGCTCCAGAACCTCACCGACATGAAAGTGATGATGATGATGATGATGATGATGATGATGATGAAATCTACACCACACAAACCCACAGACATGCAGATGTGGAAAACAATTAATTAATTAGTTGGCCTCCCATGCCCAGTTGTTAACCCAGATTGTGCAGAAGAAATGCAGTGCTGCAGTTTACACCAAGTCTACAATTTGATGCAAACCCCACTGCAACATTGAGTAAACACAACCCTGACAGAGCTAGAGGTTGTCTGATTGCTAACTGCTGGTGTTACTCATTTAACCAGTGCAACAGAGTAGCAGCTGTTCCTTCATGAATCACTCTGGCAGGAAGAGGCTTGACAATTGGCAGTACCATTTATATTGTAAACATGACTAATTTCTTGATCTGTTTTCAATTTGCTAAAGCTTTGCCCTTTGAGAGGTGAACAATTTGTTATTGTGTGTGTGCGTTGTTTTTTTTTTTTTCTTTCTGCTAAGTAAAAGCCAACATTTATCTGAACTCCACATCCCATGTGTCCTGGGGCACCGCTATCACAGTGAAGGATTGATTATGATATGGCGGCAAGTTCCACTCGGTGCCTCAGGGTCATTGGATCCACCCATGAAGAGAGAGCTGTTGTTCTGGCCATTGAGATTGGAGACAGGGGGACGGTGTAGAGGGCCAAAGTGTGCAGAGAGCTGATAATGTGCAGCAGATCGAGATGAGAAGAAATAAAGTCATCAATGAACTGATTCTACTTGTTGCATTAAAAAAAAAAAAAAAAAATCCATAACTATAAGTAACGCGTCTCAAAAACAGGACTACACTTCCAATAAACCTTGTTGTGTACTATCAGAAGCCTGCGTGCGATGAAGCTCTGTCATCTTAATCTCTGTTTGTGCTATTGTTGATGTGCCGTGAACCAATCCAGCTGATGTCCTGCCAAATCTGACCTCATGGCTCACAGTACAAAGTCCACATGAAGCCCGCCAATCCTCTGAGTGATGCTCCGGTTTATTTATGGTAATTACAGTCCTGTCTCAAAGTTATGTGCTAATGATTTATTATTCTCTAAAAAGGACATCATAACACCTACACTGTCCCTGCATAAAGTTGTCATTTTGGTATGAGGACCTCTTAATATTTCCCTGTACTGAACAATAACTCAGAGTAACCTTTATTATAACATATACAGTAGTTAAGAGCCTTTTTAGTAGAAACAGTTTTTCTTTTCCATCTCTTGACAATCCAAATAAGTCATGTTCCCAATAACACCTTACAGCTTCTGTTAATTCCGTCTGTGGGATGCTTTAAAGAGTGTTGTGACTGTAGACTCTTGTGGAATAGATGGCTGCAGCTATGACGCTCTGTTTCCTGTTCCTGCTTCTGCCCTCAGACTGTGGTGAGGAAGCACAGAGTAGACTTTTTTTTACAGTTTCTGCCTGTGTTTGCACCTATGACTCTGGGGTTAACCTGTGGTGGAAATTGCTTGTAAAACACTCAGCACTCCTGAAATAACAGACAAAACACTGATGGGCTGACGAATAAATGATATATATTGTACAATATCGAAGACAGGAGTCAGAAGTCAGAATGATATACCTCTCAGAAGGGTAACGGATTTCAGTATTTATAGTATCCTAACACAGTGTTGCTTGTATAATACCCAATGGCAAACTGCCTAGAAAGAATCGAAGTCTACAACATTTTATGTCCTTTCTCTGTCCGGCTTAAAGAAATTTCAAAACCACTAATGGTTCATTATTTACAGCATAAAAGCTGCCAAACATTGCCGACGTTCATTTCTGTTGGGAGCGAAGCCACACAAAAGCTGAGCTGTTGTTATAGTTCTATTTTCACGTAACTACAACAATATTAGACCGAAAACACCTGACACCTAAAACCAGGCTGGTTAGAGAGTCAATGTTGCTTTCAGCAAACATTTGCTACCACTTTGCCCCAACCATGGTCCAACCATCGATCTGCAGCATGAGAACGAGCCCAAACACACAGCCAGAGTCATGAAGAACTATCTTCACAGACAAGAAAAGCCAAGGAGCCCTGCAGCAGATATTCTGGCCCATACAGAGACCTGATCTCAGCATCATGGAGTCAGTCTGGGATCACATGAAGAGACGCTGAGACAGATTTAATCCACAGAAGACTAAAACCTTGCTTCATTATGACTAAAACCATGATTGTGAATATAATTCACTCGTGCTCCTCATACACACCCTCATCCTAAACTCTCCTCTTGATTTGTTTTCCCGAGCTTTAGTTGAATTATCAGCCACATCCTGCGGCAGTTGATAAATTGCTCCTCACTCTGCTCCATTTTCAGGCGGAACAACGGCTGACCGCAAAGCAGCTGACAAGAGACGCTTAAAAAGTTTGTCTTCGTGTGACAGCTACCTTTGCTTAAATGCAGAGCGTGGAGAAAAATGACTTCCTGTGAGGCAGACGACGCCTCAGAAAATGACTAAGTGTGCGTTTCGCCAGCGAAGGATGCTGTGCTTTGTGACACGCTGCCGTCACTTATTTTTCAAAAACACACCAGTGTGTGGTTTATCAAACTCTTCGCATTACCGACTGAAATAAGCTTGTGCTGCAAATCACTACTTATATTCCCGGATTTATCTTTTTTTTTTTTTTTTCCAGCTGTCAGTTTCACTCTTCTTCTTCTACATAACACAGTAACAAAGAGACAAGAGAGTGAAGGAACGTCAGCTTATTTAAAAAAAAAAAAAAAAAGAAAGAAAAAAAAGATTGTAAACGATATTTGTTCATTTGGTGCAGATGAATCATTCATTTCAAGACAGAACATCACTGATCCTTCTCATTGTTACCGATTGAGGGTAATTTGATGTAGATCTTAAAATAGATTACATCTTTTATAAAACATTTGAAATTGAAGTACAATAAATTAGCAGACACCTGACAATATTAGGAACATCTTCTCTTAAAAGGTAAGAAATTTTACAAAGGTGTTGCTACTTTTCCTTCTTCACCTTTTTCACAGAGCAGAATCTGAATGTGCCTCGGCATAAATTAGAAAGGGAATGGTCTCTGCAGTGGTTTCCACATCATGGTGGGGTGGGGAAACTTTCACCTAGTGAGAATCTACGGAGTACACAGCCTCCCCGATTTAGAACTGCTACTAAATGCTGTTGTTTCAGTGTTTCCATTTATCAGTGATATAAACATAAAGATGTCAGATTTGATCACTGAACCAGGACTCTCCTGGCAAGGTGTTAGAGCAGCTGGGCCCATCTGAATGCATTAAAATAGAGGTCAAAACGCAGGGGGGCGATGCTTTATTTTCATGATTTTATATCAATCCACATCATACTGATCAAAGTGTTTATGCTATCTGGAGGAGGCTCTTTAAAAAATCCTGAATGTCAACATAATACACCACCGCCCCGTCACTGAAATTACTGTTATTAAATCCTCTCAGGCAAAGGCACCAACAAATTTACATTCACTGCTGCAGGATGAAATCCTCATATCTCCGCAAGATGACAATTTTTCAAGAACTGGCAAAAAGCAGTCCTGACAGCTTGACAACCATGAATTTTTCAGTCAATCCACTGGGTTTTTGAAGGCTTTTATAACCCCGAGAGGTCGGAGAACTTTCTGGAACCCACAGAGGGCCTGAGATCCTGGTAGCTTGAGGTCGTGTTTTCTGCTGGTAGCAGCAGTAAAATATCTTGGCCATACTGAATAGTCAAGTGTTGGTGGTTCAAGGCAACCACCGAGAGGAGTCAACCAAGCAAGACATACCTGTCGCTAAAAATTAAAAATGAAAAAAAAAAAAAAAAAAAAAAGAAAGCCTAAACAGAACCAATGACAACACACTGTACAAAGCTCTGCACAAACTGCAACACTACGTTCAACTGTACACAATCTCACAAACAGTTCACTTAGACCTCTTTCAAAATTACAGGAAAATGATTAAAAATGCAGGAATCCTCTGATCTGCTGCCTCAGTGAGACGTCAGGTAAAGTGCAGCGCGCTCAGTGTGAGGGAAAACAGAGCGCTCAGCTCAGATGCCAAAGTGAACTCAGTCGACACTGATATTTCAATGCTAGTCTGGTTGTATGAGAAAAGCCTGCTTTATTTTTTTATGAGGTGGTTGTGTAACTACAGCAAGAGAGCTGACAGCAGCTGTAAAGGAAGATAAAGACAGGGAGAGGAGAACTTGTGGGAAGAGAACGCCAAAGAAAGACATTTTACAACCTGCGCTTAAAATACTGCGTTACGGATGCCCCCTCATTGATATGCAACACTGTTCCTCCCACGTTCTCTCATCCAGGAGCCGTGGCGCTGAGCGCCGTAACGGCACAGAGTGTGTTAACTCTTCCTCTCCTTGACCCACGCATTTATCCCCTTGAACCATCGTCTGACTGTGTGCTATAACGGCACATTTTTACTAGCTACGACACCGGCTCCTGCTCCTCAGTGCATGTAGCTGTCTAACTGCTTTCAAACAAAGTGTGATGCGAAACAAAACTGTTGTCAAAAGTGATGCATGAACCGTGCAGGCTTTTCCGTTTCCCTGGCAATGCTTAACATTAAGGAAGATGGAACTGATGCTCCCAAACTGTCATGTTTATGAGTTCCTGAATAGCTTTTATCATCCCCCCCCCCCCCCCCCCCCCACCTCCCACCACCACCCTACTATGGTCATAATTGAATTGCTACCCTTTTGTCGTGTGTATGCTTTATCTGCCTGTGGGGAAACACAGCTCTGACATCCATTTTGTTGCATCCCCCTTGCCATTGCCTGATTGTGGGATTAAATTAAGACATAATTAAATTGTGATTGCCGGTGTACCAAACTCACACACCTCAGTGAAACATGCCCATGCAGACACACAACAAAGATAGCACTGTTGAGTGGTTTCACTTGTCTGCAATTAAGACTTTTTTTGTTTTCCTCTCTCGAAGCATTTAAAAAGTGGAATTACGTGGAAGGTTATCTGTATTCAGTCAGTATCCGAGGTTAGTTTGGGCTGTAGATATTATGGTGCAATTCACAGCTTGTGATTTACGTAGTCTTTTACAGCACGAGCTGGCTGGACTCCACAGTGCAGCGCTCTGTGTCCCAGCATGTCCAGTTCGGTCCAGCACAGCTAACATTTCATAAAGCTCACGGTTTGATTGGCAAGATGCCTAAAGCTGGGGTTTCCATCCCCTCCTGATCTCACATGAACAGATTCATCAGTTCCCCTTCTCACCGATGCTATAACCCCTCCCCGAGTCACTGACCGACTTCAAATGAGGTTCGGAAAATATGACATCAAAATATTGACAGTTTGATTGAGAGGACATGATTTAACTCAGCTCAACAGCAAGAAAAAAAATAAATAAATAAAAAAAATCATGTCAGACTCCTACAGCAGACAAATTCTTGGCAGCAATCAAAAGCTCATACTGTCAAATTAAAGCTTCGTGAGAGGTCCTGAATAGCGTTTTGATTTCTCCAAATCCCACACAAGCAATCTTGCATGTTAACTGTGGGCTGCATATCCACTGAAGTGACAGCAGCAAAAGTCGACGGCAGATTTCCAGTCTAATGTTTAATTACTGATATACATACTGGTAATATATAAACCAATGTAAATATTTTTGAGCTGTGTTCCAGTTGATTGCAATTTTTTCTTTTTTTTAATTCTGAGTGTGATTTGTAAACATGAAGCTTCCAGCGGACATACAGTAAGGATGACCTTTTCAGTATGTATGTATTTATTTGCATGTTCACAGATTCTGAATTTTTCAATAAGGGAGAAGGACGAGATAATGTCACATAATGAATTTCTTATGATGTTAATTTTCTGCCGGTGTGACGCGTCCTGTGTGTGCGACCACCATTAAACGCCGTACATAAAACACTGCAATGAGATGTGATGTGTGCCACATACCAGACACACATCAGAGAGTACCCATACAACAGAAATGTAATTAACTTGATCCAACACTGTTTTCTTGATGCACATCTACAGTGTGAAATAAGACAGTGTTGCATTGTGATGCCTCACACCATTTTCTTTTGTTTTTTTTTCAGATGAGGGATTTCTAAGGTGATTATAAAGCTTTGAACTTTCTGACTCTGAGTTCAGCACAGGCCTTAAATTAATACAGATTTCCCACTCAAGCAACGGTTGAGATTTAATAGCAACATACTGAACCTGCCAGTGACCTTGGTGTGTGTGTCTACTGTGTTATCAATAAATATCATACAGATCAAGGCACTAACTTTAACTTTAACTTAAACTTTAAGGTTAAGCTTGCCTCACAAAGGATGAAGATCAGTATACACTTTCTGATTTATTCAACTCTATGGGATTTTTTTTCCCACAACTTAGTAACTTCACATCAATAATTGCAGGACTGTAGGCATCATGTGCCGACATCAAACCAGACCAAAATCAATATCAACATCAACATCTACTATACAGAGACAATTCAACCGAGCATAACCTGAACCATTTTTATTGTAAATGTCAAGATGGGCTTTTTATCTCTCTGAAGATGGAAGTACGATCCTGTTGTTTGCTCTATGTCATCATATTTATCCGTACAATGTGTGAAGGGTTTTAAAACCTCCAAGATGTAAAAACACAAATTTGTTAGCAGAGTGAGATTATTTGGATTGATGCATAATTTGAAATGCCACACCAGGTAACGTTCCCTTCCTTGTTCGTTTAGCTACAAACCTATGGTTCTCTCTTCTGTCACTGCAGTTTTGTTCACACAATCTGAAACAGTCCATTGTGTGTTGGATGCTGTGTTTGTGTGCCCGTCGTTTGCTGGATGGGGTTTGTCTTATAATCGGGGTTCTCCTATATTCATGTAAGTACTGTAATAAGGTCGGGTAAAGACTGGATCGGTGCGTCTCCAACAAGCCAACAATCACAGCACTGTAGCAAATATAATCATATGCAGACTCCACCTTTGTTGAAAGACATACGTCAACTTTGTGTAGAAGATGTTTCTAGTCTTGTTAATCATCTACACACATACTTCAGCGCAGTGTGTAAAAAGTAGTTGTGGTAAATGCAGACATATGACATGACCTCCACAGATGGTCCTGACTTTACATGGTTAATAAATCCTTTAATCCTTTAACTTCTTTAAATTTGACACAAATGTCCCCTCATCTTTTTTCTTTGGTTTAAATGAAATAGGGAAATCACATTGGATCTGATGAAGGACACATGGTCTTACACATGACGAGCTGTACATGAAGCTGTGGTGACTGATGCGATGCAGCCCCGAACATATCACCTTCGGAGGCCTGCTGCTGGCTGATTTACTGCCTGAGGGCGGACACTGTGAGTACACATCACTGGAGTCTTTGTTTTACTACACACATGAGTCACTGAAGTCAGCGGTGAAAAAAACCACTTCTAGACTTTGCTACCTCATTCACAGCCTCCAAGGCACATCTTTTTTTTCTATATATAAATATATTTTTGGCATCTTACCTTTATTTGAGAATATTCAGACAGGAAATAGATTGAGAGAGAGAGGAAGACGGAGAGGGGGATGACATGAACCAAAAGGTTTCTGACTGGAATCAAACCTGGGATGATGTAAACATACAGTATCTGTAGTACTGTATGTGTGTATGACACAGTACAGTATCTGACGCTCACAGACCATCAGACGTCCATGCTAAGACTTTTTTTTGACACATCATGTGAAATAAGTGCTACTTCTGGTTCTAGTTCTGGTTACAAATACCAGCCGTGGTCCTGTGTGAACCACAGTCTAATATGCAAAAAGACAGAGACCAGACCCAGGACCGGTAGCAGAGTGTAGGGGAGTGACCAGCAGCCAGTCCAGACTTAAACTAGTTCACTTCATGCTCCACAGCTCATACTGAAGGTAGGTTCTATGTTGGGAGACAATCAGTCTGCCACTGTGTTCTAGTTAGAAATAAAAAAAGCCATCATTTTTCTTGCTTAAGGACTCATATCAGAGTAATTGGCAACATATCATCAGGCTGGCAAACACTGGAATATGTTCATATCTCACGTGTGTATCACCTAATGAGTCATTTGAGCAAAGTGAAATTTAAACAGTCATTAAAGCATCGAACATGCACAAGAATAATAAAAAGTGTGTGTGTGTGTGTGGTGTGTACAAGATGCAAGCCCCAGGCTGGCACAAAGTCCCCGGCCCCCCGTCCCCATTCACCATCCTGAAAGTAGAGCCCATACACTAAAGCACAGGCTCTTCTGGAAGCAGTTTGCCAAGTGCATTAGCAAGAACAGCTGGAAGTGTGATGTTTTCTGCCTGTGAGCTTGAAAAAGAAATAGATTTCCCTCCATTTCAAATATATACAAATCATGTTATTTAGAAATATTATATGGTAGATTTAGTGCTTGTGTTGCCCTTGCGACTCCTTTGAAAATAATCATCTATCCCGAATTAAAAGATTTTTCACAATTACACATGAGGAATGATGGCTTGTCTGATTTTTGCAATGATTACAGGAGGTTCAGAAGTGAGTGATGGGTTAATTAAGGCTCCGGGGAAACAGGTAAACACAGTGCATCTGATTGACACGGTGCACGTTTGAAGGTAACTTCAGCTGCCCTCATCTGCAGTAATTTCACAGAGGATTGTCTCCACATGCTAATTCTACCCTTTAATACTTCTGCCTCAGTTTCATCCCTCTTTTTAATAAGCTTGAAATTACAACGGCAGCACATGCTGGCCCATTTTTTACAGGAGGAACGATAAGGCCCAACAATGCGAAGAGAAATGAGTCAGGGGGTTACATCAAACAACAGCAATATCAAAGCAGGAGGTACAAAGGCACATTCTGTGGGTGTGAGAACTGATCCAGAGGTTAACTAGATGCTGATTCCATCACTCCCCGCTCTAAATAACAGTTTCATTACATTTTTGTTTAACTGTGGCTACAGCTCTTTTTGTAGAGTGAACCAACGTACTCTGCAGTTCAATACAGGCGCACATGCAGCGCCCCACCGGTTAACTATTATGGGGTATTTGAAATTAGCAAATAAACTGTTTTTTTTTTTAATCGCTTTCGTATTTGTTCAAATTAAAATAACCATAAAAATGAGTCTCCTTCTTGATGGGCGCCTCCATCTAATGCAAATAATTGGGAGTCAAAAGGAAACAGAAGAATTTCCCCTGAATACAAGAAACACTGGGAATAATGAGTCACTGCCCGAGTAGCCAATGAAGACATGAGACAAGGGAGACTGTCTCTGTCTGCACTTCTCACAGCATCAATAACCAACCCTGTCTCCTAAACATTACATGTCTATTCAGCTGAGCTGCAACAACAAATAGGTTTTGTAGGAAATATAATTGTAACTAGATTATGATTCTATAGAAGTGATGAGGAAATGTTCATTTATTTTATTTGGCAAGTTGCAAATACAAAGTATTTGTTTTCCTCCAAAATATCTGATTTTGTAGTACAATATCCACTTGTAGAGACTCCAGCATTACTAAACTGTTTTATGGTTCTGTTTAGACTCTCAGGGGTGTTAGTTCAGGTCAGGGAAAGATCCTGGTCCGGGTTAATACAACGACTTTAGATTCATTGTGTTTCTTCATATTTCGCCAAAACCACCATCTTTCATTAAACTTAATCTAAGTGCTTTTGTTGCCTAAACCACAGTCGAGACTGTGGATGTGAACCCTGGTCTCTGGTGTGACAGTCGTCCACCCCAACGACCTCCTGTTGACTCCACTGCCGTTGTAGAGCTTCAGTCATTTGAAAACAATGTTGCATCTGAGCATAATCCAGCCTCAATTATATTTCAAAACATATTTGCTGGTGTAGTTTAGTTGTACAAAAAAGAAATGTCTAGTTCTAGTTCTAGTATTAGATTAGGTCTAACATCTGCGTTATCGATACAAGGGGGACACATTGTGATACAGCTGCTTCCTGTTTACATCAAAAGTGAACATCTGGATGAACTCTGTCTGATTTTCTGATTCAGTTGTTGAGTAAATGTAACAAGTCAAAGGTTAGTGCACCAACGCACATATTGTAACAACGCTGCTAGTTCGTAGCATTCGTAGCATGGAAAAGCATTTGCATTATATTTTGTATCATATACAACAGCGTTCCATAGAATATCTAGACTGTGAGATGGATATTAACATGGAAAACATATATTTTGAATGGATTATGGATGTTAAACATCCCACTTGACGTTCAATATTACTTCTTCTTTGCAAAGTCACAAGCAAGAATGTTTTTTTCTTATCATTTATACAAAAACACGGCTCATTTGGTTCCTATTATATTTATCATTTTCTGTAGCTTGACGTTCTAAAAACGCTTGTTCCGTCGTTCCGTTACAGATAATTCTGTCTGACTTGAGGGTCCTGTGTAAACAGTGATAATACTCAACAGTAATTTGATAGCCTCATTTTCAGAGGCTGTTTGGATTTTCTTTTTTTTGTGCCGTGCTCCAATTTAGTTTAAGTTTTACAAAGTTTTTTTTTTTTTTTTTTTTCATTTCTTTTAACAAATCTCGACTGTGGCCAACTTGATATTCAGTTGGAGGCTGCTCTGAAAAATGAGTTTGACCACAGAACTCTGCAAATTCTGATAACGGTGATAAAACCATTCGATATCATTGTAAAGCTGTTTCCACTCCTGTTGCGGTTTCCATGTATAGTCACTGTCCACAGGCTATCAGGGTCTGTGTGTGGACCCTTATTAAAACGCTGTCATCCAGTGAAGTGGTGATAATGGCAGGATAATGGCCTATCATTACAACCATGAAATAAGATGATAATGGATACTGTTGTAAGGCTATTGTTATTCAGTGGATATAAATATGCCAGGGTGAAAATGTGTTGTTGAAAGAGCCCAGACAAACCTTGAAATTTTGCTCATATGATAAAATATCAACACCACCAAAAAGGCTTATTAGCTTCGGCGACCTTAAGTGGTGTTTCAATCAATAATTCAATGTACTGTATATTAACATGAGTGATCAATTATCTAGTGCTGTGACATTTATTTTAAATATAGCAGCAGTATAACTGAGACTGAGCCTGATAAACAAACTGTAATTTATCAATTACAGTAAGCTGAAAATTCATGCCTCCAGCGCTCTGCCAAAGACGTGTTACAGGAAAATTACTAAGGGGCAAAAAAAAAAAAAAAAAAAAAGCAAACACAAAGTGACAAGTTGCTCATGAAGCTGCAAACAAAATTATTTGTAATGGGTGGGTGTATGTTTCATGCATGGCCCCTCAAGTATAAAGCAGCACATCAGTGTGTTTTCATTAAGCAGCAAATATAAAACACTACAGGCCACAATATTCACGAGAGCAGTGGTTTATAAATCAGGATGGATCGGCTCCCAGTAAACACTGTGCAGTGCAGCTATCAGGCATAATTTTCTATAATTTTGTGTGACCACTCCAAAGCTTCTTTTATGTAAGAGAGACAGGAGGTTAATGAAAAAGTCCTAATCTTTTCCCTATTTAATTGAAAGAGCAGGAGGTATCACTTTCAATAAAGTCTGATAATGGAGACCCAGACATGCAGATGAGTCCCACATGACCCTCTTGCCACTCTGTTTTTTATCATTTCGCTGTGGTTAGGGTTACAACATTGGTGCACCAGAAGGAGCAGCTCAGCCCTGTACATTTATTGGCCTTTCTGCAGAGGCTGTCAGCAGCACACTGTCACTGCCTGAGAAATATGTGACCCACCCCGGGCTCCACTGTGTTCTATTGTCATGAACTCCAGAGAAATTCAAATGGTAATACTCCTTGTACGTCATCCTTCATATTTCACCAGGCCGTCGTCACCTCTTGACCTCAAGATGCCATCAGACTTACGATAATCTGACTCATCTGACTTACAGGTCTCACATCTAGCAACACCAGGCTGTGTCCCTGTGAAAGAAGTGCTTATTTGATTTGTAAAAGTCAAGACAATCTGATGAATAAAACACTTTCCCAATGCTAGCTTCATTACACTGATCACTGTTTGTTTTTATTTTTGCTAGGTACAAGGTTCTACCGGCATATTCATCTGTCCGTTAGCAGCATAGCTAATAATCCCGTCTACATGATTTATCTAAGGAACAAGGACACTTACGTGCCCAGCTGACATATAGCATTTGACCACTTACTGCAGAAACTGGACAGATTGTCAGTGTAGAAAAGGAAAAGCAGGTTTGTCCAATGTGCTTTATATATCTGAATTATATAGAAGTTATATTTTGTTATCTATTGTTCTTATTTCCTGGGAACTGTATGATACTTTGTTTAGTAAGATATTTATTCCATAAATATGGATGATGCACAAAGACTGACAGTTAAATTAGCCACTTATTTGAAAAAAAGACTGGGAGAAGGGAAGAAAGTCCTTTTGTTTATTTGTATACTGTTGCTGTTGTATTAGTGGAAGATAAATGGTTTGTAAAATAGCTGGATCTTGCAGTCTCACGGGGGATGGGCCAAATGTTTGGCATGACACAGAAATAAAAACTAAACTATGATTATTTGCCTTTACTAGTTTTTGATATTGAAAAAGTTTACACAAATAAAGTTATTATTAATGTCATTAATCCTTATTATTTATTCTGTCAGAGTCTCTACATGTCTAAAGCATGCCATATTATTTTAAAGAGAAAGTGACATTACCCAAATAGCATTACACTAGGATTAGGATTACACTGGTATTGCGTTTGTAGAGCTGCTATAACACGAAGCTTCTCATTTCTTCTTTTCAGCCAAGTTCAGATCGTCAGTTGGCAAGTAAAGCTCTGAGATACTCATCTGTTCTCAGTGTTCTTTTCAGCATCAGTGGTAAATGGCAAATGTGGGTACCCTATTAAGAAATACTCTTCTTTTTTTTTTGTCCCCCACATAATAAGTGTCTCTACACAAAAGCAAAACAGTGGCTCATGTCGATGCAGGAAATTAAATTGTAAACTCATGTACCGTTTCCACCACAGAGTTAAGCACAGCTAAATATACATGAAACAACCTGTAGCCCCTCTGATAGAATGTAATCTACATTTGTCATGGAAAAATGAGGCAGTGCATTTATCAAAGGGAAGCATAACGAAGCATAACGTTTCTCATTTATAATTATTTGATTATCTCTCTGGCTGCTTCATCAGTGTTATGCACCGTTGGGGTTTTACACAGCCGCATCGGCAGAAAAGGCTGGATTTCAGATAGGTGGAGGAAAACTAATGTCCCATTAATGATAACGTTCTAAAAATATTGTGATTCAAGAGACTTAACCAGACACCAAAGGTTCGATAACAATATCAATAGCAATTTATTTTAATTGTTTGTGTTGCGGAGAAATATACTTTCATCACATTGTCTATTAGTATCTGAAATGTCACACACAGAATGTGGTTCTAAAATTGGCTTTGAGGCTGAGTCAGTGAAGGGAGCAGAAAAGCAGCTGTTGTCAAACTGCACTTCAGAATGCTGCACTTCAAAATAAGTGTCAATCCTTTTAGGGTACAGTACACTTCAAATGCATTCAGTCTACTGGTGAAGAACAAACAAGAAGTGTGTAAAAGCACAGGCTGAAAGTGTGCTGGAAGGATCCAGAGTCTGCAGCAGTGGCTTGTTTGCTGTAGCAGCCTGTCCCACTAAGAAGGACAACTACTCTGAATAGCTCATTTTATTAAGTTTCACTTTAAGTGTTCTGTCAAATACAGATAAAGTAATATGTTGGCAGCTGAAATACTTGAAGGCGCTATATTGGCATCACTGCATTATAACACCATCTGAAGGGTATTAGTAGTCTCTGTGATGTCTTGTCTGAAAGGGCTGTTTGTGTTATTTGACACTGACAGTTTCCTGTCAGCTTGTTGGCCTGGTTTAGTGTAATAATAAATTTATGAAAATAAAACTTTATTTGTGTGGCACTCATATATCTCAAGTGCTTTACATCAAATTGTTTATACAGCACTTTGCAGATGGTCTGGTCCCCACAAAGCCCTCATCTCAGCACCATGGAGTCAGTCTGCCATCACATGAAGAGACAGAGGACACTGAGACAGATTAAAACCACAGAAGAACTGTGGCAAGTTCTCCGAGATGATGGAACAACCTACCATGCTAAACTGTCTGCAGGTGCAAGTTAATGGATAAATCAAAACTATTCATTCATTCATTATATTTCAAAGGTATCCTCAAAACAATAACAATAAATAAAATAATAATCACAAACATCTAAATTAATATAATGAAATAAAAATAAACTTCGGTAAGACTGAGATACACACTTAAAGGACAGATTAAAAAGGTGAGTCTTATGTTTCTTAAACATATAATATTATTTTATATATACTGTATAATATATTTGTGGGCAGGTTGATCCAGAGTTCATTATAAGAGTAAAGAGAGAGAGTAAATCTGCTAACTACGAAGGTGGTAAATCATTCAGGATTTTAAAATGAGTGCTAACAGACACAGGAAGCTGCTGTAAAGATGCTATAATAGATATAATGTGTCTGTCATTTGTTTTTGTTAAAAATCTGACAGCTGCATTTTGTACGAATTAAAGCCTGCTCACTGATTTGTACTGTCCTTTTAACAGAGCTCTGCAATAGTCCAGACAGGGGAACATAAAGAAGAGCAACATGTGGTTTGACTTTTATATTTCTCAGGTCAACAAATGCAGTCATGCTGACCTATTCAATAAGCTTACTGAACTTATGAGGACACCTCAGGACTGAGGACTTTTTTGTATCAGACTTAGTCTACTACCAGAGGTTTAACTCCATTTCTGTGCAGTAAAAATGTGTTTTTTGTTGTGCTGTTTTTGTGTGCATGTTAAAAAATAATTGACTGTCACATTAAAGGTGTTACATTTCATATTTTCTCTTTCTCAAAAGTTTTGTAGTTTTAGGAGCATTTGTTTTGTAGTGTAACTTTTGTGGTATAATTTTATTTTGCAGTTTGGGATACGGACAGAAATTTCAAGTTGCCCCATTAAAAGTGCTTAGTGAGTCACACAGTTATGTAAATCACATGAAATATGATTTAATAAAGAGCACCTTCTCTCCTAGGATTGGCGCTTTCACATATCAGACTGTGTCCAGAGCACACCCGTAGATGGCGATACAACAAAGCTGTTCTATCGGACCCAGAATTCTGCAGCTAAATCAGGAAAAAAAAAGCTATCAGTGTTTTTGGAAATTAATGACTATGGCTCTGTGAATTCCTCTACACTGTGGAATTTAAGACGGCTAATTATTTCATTTTGTAGTGCAAAGAAGGAAATAATAACTGAACAGAAAAACCCAGAGGCAGAATTAATGAAACGTGAACAGATGCACAAACAATATCCAAGAAAACTGAGAAACTGACTGTTGTTAGGGCTGCTCTTAATACTTTGATATTCCAAAAAGCAGAGAGGTTATATGGATAAGGGAATAAACCCGCTAATTTATTTTCAAAACTTTTTAAGTAGCCACACTAATCATTATTCAGTTGCATGTCTCAAAGATTCACATCAAAAATGTTGTTTTACATTTAAAAATCTACCAGGTATTATATATTATTAGATACATCAGAAATACATAAAAGCGACCCTCAAATAAATGCCTTTTTGGAACGCCACAAATAAGCAAGCAACAACGACAAGCTTTAAAAAGCCAAATAAATTTCCAGACATAAAGAAAGCTATTGATGACATCCTCTCTGGGAAAACTGCTGGACCTGATGCTTTCCCCCCCCAGTTATACAAAGTATTTAGAGACATTTTCACTCCACTCTTAAGCAAAATCTATAAACATTGCTTCCCTAAATCAAAAACCGCCTGAATAAACCCACATAGATGCCATTACCAAAATAATGAGAAGGTAAAAACACAGAGGAATCTTCATCATGTAGACCAACTAGTTTGCAGTTGCAAAATAAAATAGAGATTAGGTCCTATCCAACCCACCATCACTGGGCTTGATCAGACATGATTTGTTTACACATACCCACATGTCAATGGCATTAACAGTGGGAAAAGAACATCATATTTCCTTGTATGCAGATGATGTACTGTCATTTCTCTGAAACCCTTAACAGTCAATTCTAGCTGTGCTAAAAATGATCAATGAATTTGCAAAGTAGCTCAGATCTAGAAACTAGCATAACATCTCCATTCATTTTAGCTTTAAATATCTGGGAATCTATATCACCAACCAGTTGAAAAATTTGGCTAAGATGCTTAAACAAGTGACATTGGACTGATTGGACAGATACCTGTTATTCAAATAAATATACCATCCCAAGTTGCAGCTTTTCTATGAAGGTGACACTATGAAATCATTTAACCACTTTAAGGAAGAGAGGCACCTATGTGCATTTGTTATTATTACCATGGCAGCGAGGTCTGAGATGTCTGCTGTACATATGCTCCCCTGGGTTGTATCTAGAGGTAGGGATGAGTGACCAACACTCTCCAAGCACTTTATTAGGAACACCATACTAATACTGGGTACTTCCTCCCAGGATTGGAGGAAGTACCCAGTATTCTGATGTTGGAAACCTTCCTTTGAGATTCTGGTTCATGTTGACATGATTGCATCACATCCTTTCTGCAGATCTGTCAGCTGCACATTGAGGCTGCCAATCTCTAGTTCCTAACAGCAGAAACACAAGCTCCAACAATGTCAAATTAAGCTTTCTTGTAGACTCAAGTTAATAACAAACAACCTTAGCATTCTGTTCATGATTTCCATATTTCTGATGCAAAATGTCCTGGTTGGGATTCTTTTTACAAAGGATAAGGACTTCTCTCACTTTTCCACAGAAACTTCTATAATAAATAAAGACTTCAATGAACCTCAGCCTGAATTATAGTAACAAGCATCTAAAGATTCCACATTAATTTCTCACCCTATGTTATTTATTCCGATTTTGACATTTCTGAATAACAATTTTCTAAAATGATTAAAATATTACCTATTTTTGTAACAGGTTGGCCACCTCCAAAAAACGAAAAGCTCAGGAAAGAAGAATAATCCATAGGATCCTTATAGAGAAATTCTACAAAGGAGACAATGGGGTGTCTGGAAAATCCCTGAACCTGATGTCAGCTTACATGCTGAGGTCCTAAAAAAACTTCAAAGAGAAGAGAAATACATAACGGTGATGGAAAGTTAATTAAGTTAATTCCTCATTTAGTCAACATCTGCTCCAACTAACAAAAGCTCTCATGAGACATCAACAGCAATAAAACACTCACTATTTCAACATGTCACCTGAAATTACTTACCAAAGAAAGAAAATAAAAAGAAGAAGAAGAACTAACAGTCTGAGCCGGCAGTCTTAATTTGTAGACTCTTATTCAAAGATAATTGTCCATGAATATGTCAAACAAATGATTTGTCTTTCTTCACATCTATGCCTCAAATGCCAATTCACCTATGACCTTGAGCGTGCGGCTCCCTGACAATCTGACAATACACGTTTGTCAAACACAAACATGGAAACCAGAGGGAGGAAGGTTTAGAATAAGATTTAGGGCAGTTTTTGAAAAGAAAATAACTAAATCCAACTGTGCAAAAAGTCTTGATCATTTCAGTGGTTGTTTTCAGACACGATGGTGAGCTTCTCTCTCTCATCATCATTGTTTTAGCCTCGGCACAATGTACTGCAGCGTGGAGTGGCCATGCCATCCATTTCACTGCGAGCTCAATACTCAATCCTCAAGCCAGTGATGAGATTTCCATCAGCAACAAAAAGGTGTCATGACAGATAATAGAGAAAGTGACTCAAGATTGAATTGGTGAAAAAAATAAATAATCATAGAATGTTTTAAACACTAAGTCCTAAACTGTGGTCTGCTGCCCCCTGCTGAAACAGCAAAGTCGGGCAGCAACGTTTACAATGCAGATAGATATTCTCCAGTGTGACAGAAAACATTGTTTTCTTGGGTAACTTTTACCCCTGCGCCACCCGTATGCCCCTCTGTGTGGTGACTTCAGTAACCCAGACCCCTCAGCTCCTGGCGAAATTATCACTGATTTACCGCTATTGACCAATAACCATATGAAACCCCTCTAGACACATTAGGTCCATTATGAGCTCGGGGCCAGTACCGTACTTGCTTATTTCCCTGCTCACTTCTAAAGCAGAAGAGAATTCTATCCTCGATCCTAGCTCTAAATCCATTTTGACCTAGTGAAAAAAGGTCTGTTAAACACAGTCAAATGTGAATTGGTATGTAACTGCAGCCATCAAACACACATTATTGTCAGTAGCCATCTAAAAGACATTACCATCAGATGAGATACATTTATTCTTGTGTTTAGAATGCAAACCAATGCCCCTGCCACACTAAGAAGCCACTGTAACAAACAAAAGGCAAAAATAAATGCGTCCGTCATTTAGCACCTAATAATAATCATTTATGTGATCTTTACTCAACAGTCTGTGATGTTCAGTAGCACTGTGGATGCACAATATTTACTTTGACTTATGTATGTACAGCACACAGACTTAGATGTATAATCATTTCCAACATAACGATTTGCATTCACTCAGAATACATGTTTTGCTCCAGGCCAGTCTCACTGAACACTAGTTGCTCCCTGTCTTTAGTTGATCAGTCAAATCAGCTATTTAATAGCTGGAAGGAAAACATGCACGTTTTCAGTGTTCTCCTGTAAATGTTCATACAGCTACCAGCCATCAGACAGTATTATGTCCTTAGGTTGAAGGCTAGGTTCACATTTTTGTATGCAATAATTCCATATCTGAGGCTAATCTGAGGCTTCAGATCTTTGACTTAATCACACCAAGTGACAGTGACTAGTGAGTACAATGTTACTTTTAGTCCAAAAGCACTTTAGATGACAGCTGCTTCATTAGTGTTGGAGAGTTAAGCCAGTCCTGTTTCCAGTTTCCTGTTGCCCTGTGCAAGCATCTCTCATCTCTAGGTGGCTCGTTGCCTCTGGCCGTCTCACACTGAATTTAACAGTCACATCTATGAGATGGACAGACTGAAAAATAACTCTGCACACTGATCTGTTCTTTGGGTTTGTGTTTGTTGACCACTTATTATCTCTGGTTAGGAAAGGTGAAGCCCCGGGAGTCGACTGAGCGGTGCGCTGGCTCTGTCCCTACCTGCCGGCAGCTAACGCCAGCTACTCAGCTGTTCGCAGACAACAGACTGATGTCTTGTCGTGAAACACAAACAGCAGGAGGAGCTGAATTAGTATGCAGACAATACTGTTCTATCTGTGCTGAAACTGATTATTAAACTGTCCATGAAGCCGGTGGTACTGACAGTCCATAGCCATATGGGATAACCTGTCTTTTTTGGGAATGCATAACAATGATACCCTTGCACGTCACGCAGGTTGTTTATTATTCTTACTCAACTCTTTTGCACATTATTTCCTAAAAAAAAATCCTGCATTTTACAAGTTCAAAAATAAATAAATAAAAGATTAAAATTTAAGTTAAACCTTGAGTTAAACCTTGAAAAAATAACCTGAGCCAATGCGCAGTAATTCAGTGCAAGTAGTGCGTAGTACAGAATATATAAGACAGCAGCATATAAATACTCTTAGTAGTAAATCTGTATACACAGCACAAGGAACAGAATATATTACAGATATGTAGGAGCAATATGATGCTCATGGGAACGTGATGTGGAGTGGAGTGTGTGTGGTGATTATAAATGTGTAACTTTTCGTGTGTGTGTGTGTGATAAGCATGTGTCCATGTATGTGTATGCAGGGGCAGAGTTCAGCTGGATGATGGCTGTTTGAAAAAGATGCAGCTGAGCCTGGTGATGCAGACTCAACACAAATTTATTAGTCACACACATTTCACACAAAAAGTGTGTGTGAAATATGTAACGAAAATCTTAAAACGACCCAAAATGTAACTATAAACACTGGCAGGTTCATTTCCATGCACCCAGCCACTGTAGTTTAGTTTGAGTCATTCCCACATACATCATCCTACTGCCTGAAATACCCACCGGAGCTCCAAATGTGTAATAATCCACTGCTGGAAACAGTCCCCAAAAGATGCACTGTTGTCTGAGGAACAATTGGTAAAAAGTGTTTGATGAAATTACTGAGCCCTTTTTTTTCCCGAAAACGATTTTTTATGTATTTGTGAATGGTTTCTAAAGATGTACATCTTCAGTAGGAACCGGTGGTGCCGGAGCTGAGTGGCACAGACGGAGCAAGGACGTCAGAAGACGTGGAATTAGGGTGACATTGTTCCACTCGAAAAATGTATTAGGGAGGATGAAGGTTGTTTGCAAGATAAAAACTTCCTACAGCAAAACTAAAGTCTGTGAAAAAAAAGATTTACAGAGACAGAGCACACTGTTGCGGCTGTGAAGGCTCAGCTAGATGCAGATATGCCGGGGACTTTGGAGGCTCAAAATGTCCTGATGAGCAGCCAAGTGGTCAAATGACATCTTTTTCACTGATGTTTCCCAGTTTTACTAAATTCATAAGAAAATGACATCTGGATACAGCGCTTCAAATTAGCTCAACAGCACAGCTGCCATACACATCCATGGAGACGCGCTGTCAGTGAACACTGATGGATCTGTTACTGAATTCAACTCAGGGCAGAACTGAGAGGAGAAACATTTGCTGTGTCAAAGCAGTTTCTGGGCTACTGACACACACGTCACGGGAAATATTTGAGTCTAAATTATCAGAGGCTCATGTGTTCTTCCACATTTTACTACACTAGAGTGTGGTAGATGAGCTGTGCTATTGCGTTATAATATTTACATATTTCTATCATCAAATTATGGAACATGCTGGTTAGTAAACAAATTTGATTTTCATTCATTTGTGTTGAGTTACAAAGTCTTTTTAGCTTTAATGGCTAATCTTGAAAGATGCTAAATTAAAGTTAAAAATTCAAATATGTAAAGAAACACTACCAGTCAAAAGTTTCAGAACAGCACATTTTTCCAGCTGTTATTTAAATTTATATAATTCAGTGTCTTGGAGTTTCTGAAATTAAAGCACAGAACAAATAAACTACTGAAGACCGAATCATGGAATCTTAAATCCTAAATGTCATCTTCATTTTTTGACTCATCCAGCAGTGGAACACACTCATGTTTGGACAGTTTGTCCCACCACTGCTGCAGACTGAGCATCATGTGAAACCACCGTCTGGTTTGGGGTCATCATCCTGCTGTAGGATGAAGCTCTGACCAACCAGCTCTGTCTTCCTGTGCCTGTTTGGCATGAAGCTAGCACCTGACCTTGAGGATGAGTTGGGGTATCATTCATATGAAAACACAGACATGCTTGACATTGTTGCCCGCAAACCACAGTCCTGCAGACAATAAATAATTCCCACTGGGTTTCCAGATGTACACTTGGAGCTCGCCTGCCTGAATTACACTTTCCAATTGATAAATAGGTCCAAAGTGAAGAACTGCAAACTGCACCTTGGTGAAGCAGAGGGAGACAGATGCCTTATACATATTTAAATACAGGTAGAACAAGGGGAACGAGAGGTTAGAGATAGCCCTCTGGTGGATTCCGAATTATATCAGCTAATATAAGGCTTGTTGTTTGGAAAATATTTAGATAATGAAACATGCAGAGGACTGGGGGAGCCATTACAGAGCAGTAACAGAGAAACCAATAGATGGCATTCCTCAGCAGGATACCACGGCACATACTGACACGTAGTATGCCAACTGCTTCAACAGTATAGTGTATAGATTAAGAATATACAATCTGTATATAGTATGGAACTAGTATGGAATATGAGAAGCATGCCACTTGTGCTTACATAGCACCCATACAATCAAACCAAGCACATGTCAGACAGGGACCAGGCTTTATGGTCATGACAAAGCATCCATCCATGCATTTTCTATACCGCTTTATCCGTCAAGGTCACGGGGAGCTGGGGCCTATTCCGGCTGACTACAGGCGAGAGGCGGGCTACACCCTGGACTGGTCGCCAGTTAATCGCAGGGCCAACACACAAAGACAGACAACCGCTCAGGCACACACTCACACCCAGGCACAATTTAGAGTAGCCAATTAACTTAATGCGCATGTTTTTGGGATTGTGGGAGGAAGCCGGAGTACCCAGAGAAATCCCACTCAGGTACAGGGAGAACATGCAAACTCCACACAGAAGAGCCCAGACCGGGGTTCGAACCTGGAGCCCTCTTGCTGTGAGGCAGCACTACCACCGTGCTGCCTATGACAAAGCAAACTAATATATCCAAGCTAATTAGCCTAGCTTAGTTAAATTAACTAACTAACATACATACACTTGCCGCTGGTACACTCCGATAGGTCATACCTGAGGGCAGGGACAAACAACTTATACAACTGTTTAGGCTGCAGTTCCACACCTTTCTTCCATCTCACGGCCACTCACTGAAACTGGCTACAGAATCGGCCATGTTTTTCTCTGTTCACTTAACAGAGACAAAACTGATCTGCCAACAAAACCCCCACAGTCAACCTCCACTGGGTGGCTCCTCTGCCTCTGCTGTCCCCCCTGTATATATAAGCTTTTTACTCTAATAGGCCATTTCTACTGCATCCTCCCAACACACACAACACACTGTGTTTCTGACCACAACACAAGATCTGGTCTCAGATTAGTGGTAACTGTCTCCCGAGGACCTGTGAGCTGTATTCTTTAGTCTGCTCTCATGTGCTGGTCCTGTCCCTCCCTACAATAACAAGTGGACCAGATCAGCTTCAGCCACTTTACCTACTGAAGCTCTTTCAAGACACCATATGTTTTATGGTTTCTTTGTGAATTTTCCTATTAAATCCCTATGATGTTAGACTCAAAAGAGAAATGCAGCAAGCTCAGCAGTTTGTTTGTTTTTGGAGAATTTCCCCAGTAGAGTGTGTGCATGGGGAAAAAGCATGTAATGAACAGTTAATGCAGCAAATGAGAAAGAGTGCAGAGTTTGCAGACACGAGATTCTCTGACGATGAAGAGAAAGCAAAGATGGCCTTTTATCGCAAGGTCATAAGGAGGAGGACAGAATGCTTCACCAGTGAGGGCATCAATGATTAGAAGCACTCTGCTGGGGCTTCTGGGCCTTCATCATCATCTGCATCAGGCACTCAGTGTGTTTATTTGCAGTCTCAAGAGCCTCTGTGATGTGGAAATGCCTAGATTGATTTTTTTTAACTTGTGAATTCTCCCTTTTTACTGCCACTTTCTTGAAAGAATCTCAACTCAATTAGTATTGCTGCCTTTCAGCTGTTTTCCTCTGCCAGCCAGTCAAGTTACAGTTTAAATCCATGTCTGTCCAGATTCACATAACATTTGTAGTGAAGACTTCTAAGTAATTTTAAAGATGGCATTAATTGTGTCTTCTGGCTAAATTAAATTCACCACTGTACAGTCACGTGTGATTCCAGTGTATGATTTCCTGTCAGACTCTTCAGAATCCATGAGATACGGTCCTGAGTTACAGTGTTGAACGACGGCCGAAAAGTGTTTGTGCAGAATGTTACAATGTCAAAGAGAAGCTGACCTTTGACCTCTTTGGTATAAAATGTCATCACTTCATCATTGCATGCTATTAGACATTTGTATGAAATTTTGTCATAATCTGCGTATGAATTTTTGAGTTGTGTTTTGTGACCAAACCATGGGCATTTGAGCTGCGCCATCTTGGATTTTAGTGGGAGTGTACTTTCCATATTTGGCGAAGAGGCGGTTACTCTACGGGTCAGCCGGGTTCAGCCGAGAACCCGGCCACTTAGCTCGGAGCAACAGAGCTAGCCTAAGGCTAATCAGCTAGGCTAACAAGCTAAGCGGCAGCTACACGCAGCTACATCCACCACACGACAGTCCCCGAGTCCGACCCGACTAGCTTGACCCCGTACGACCGCTACACAGAGCATACAACAGAGACCATAACGTTGCTGCTGTGTTCTAAACATGACTGTTTCAGATAGAGAGGATTTAGATGGAGCTGCAGGATTTGGTGGAGTTGTGGGGGGAAATTTATTTCTAGCCTGTTATTTAACTGTGGAAAAAATCATTATTATTTCATATTGATAAAATATATTATAAAGTTAGTTTTTAAACAGAAAAATAAGACGAAATAAAATTGTAGCCTCCCGCAATAAATGGACTCTGAGAACACAGAACACACCTCAGCAGCGTTCCTAACATTAGCTGCTCCGGTCCTCTATCTGTATCAGCAGCGACCATAAATCGGCAAATAAGTCATAAGCCAGCGGCAAAATATGCCGGTACATGCTAATTAGTGCAAATATCCAGGTAAAATAGTGAGAAATTTACTTAAAAAACTGCAACACAGACTCCTTCGACGGTCAGTTAGTACACTCTACAACAAGCCATACTGTCACAAAAACCTATCCGAACATTGGCAAACAAACACGGACACTGCAGCCCCTGTCAACCGTTGGAGGTAGCCGGAGGCTGTCATGTCACAATTAACTGGTTAGTAAGTTACAATAAACTATAAGTTGCCATGAGTGAAAAAAAAAACAGAATTTATATTATATTTACTAGATATAATTAAAAAAAAACAGCTTTTATGACGAGTACAGGGTACAAACGCCCCTAAAACAGATTCAAATAGCCCTCACAAATGGCATTCAAGGGAAGCGCTGACAAAAACCACATTTTCTCAGGCTCTCTCCATTTCTCTCTCTTTCACACACACACACACACACTGACAGACAGGTACAGCCATCAGAGACAAGCTTCCACTCCATTGACATCGACAGCTTGTCAAACTGTGGACCGGGTCTGAGAGGACACACCTTGCAATCAGCCCAGCATGCAAAAGTGGTGAATCAGAATGCATTATGGGAGACAACATTGACAGAGACACTGAGACGGTCTCTGATTTGTGGACAATATGTCAGTTATTAATATATGACTTATATCAAGTATGAGGAACTGCCTGCCACAGTCGGGGGTAAAGTTCTGGATCATGCAGGAAGCAGGAATTTGTAAACCAAAACACTTATTCCCTCCAATTAGACTATAGTATTAGCTATAGAGGTGTTCTACAGGCCTTAGTTTTACCTCTTGATCAGATTTTGAAGCCTTGGTGACTGGACAGTACATAGAAAACTGTTAGGAACAGTCTCAAAAGGACATAAAAGACAGCCTAGAGAGCTTTCAGGCTTATTTTCATCTACACCTTCTCCAGCTGCTGCAGCCTGTTCAGACTGACTATTAGTGCTGTCACTTTAAAAAGAAATTATGTTCGAACGAATCTAAAAAAAATCCGTCATTGTTCGAACATAATCGAATCCCCCCCCCCCCCCCCCCCCCCTCCCCACCTAACACCCCGCCACATACACACTCAAACCTCACCTCAATACACTACAACACAGTAATTGCTTTTGTTCATGTGTTTTATTCCTTGCAAAGCCTGTAAAACATTCACACGGCAACTAAATGCATATAATCAGTATTTTTTAAAAACATTTTTATGAACTTATTCCTTGCCTGTCACCGTGAGTCTCAAAGTGTCACAGTATAACCAGTGCCTATATCTCAGATAATGGGAGGCACTTCGACAGCTTTGTAGCAAGGTTAAACAGAACAATAGTCAAACTTTACTAACCAAATCACTTTCTCATATTATTTTGCAAGAAACACGAGTTTAACAACATTTATGGGGCGCATATCCTTGCAAATAAACCTTGTTATCTTATCGGTGATGGCCTGTTTATGAGCCTCTGGCAATGGGCCCGTTGTGGTCGAGAATGCAGAATAGTATGTTGTCAATCGAGGCTGTACATTTATCGCTGCTTTGCTTGTCTTTGGCGTGTCTGCCTCCGCTGCCTCGGTGGGATGGTGAGCTAGCAGGTGAGCCCGTAAATTTGTTGTTGCCGAATGGTACGATAGCTTCTTTTTGCACAGCCAACAAACAGCCGTATTTTTGTCCGTGACTTTACCATCCATTGTGTAAAAACCAAAATACCTCCACACGCCGCTTCTCATGTGTGTTGGCGTCGTGATTGTCCGCCCAGGGCGGCTTTCCTCGTTACAATCCATTTAGCAAATATCAAGTTAGCTTAATGTTCCTAACCTTTACCGCTGAGAGGCTGCAGGTCAAGAGGGGCCCAGTGATAGGTCAATAATATAGTAGCGCCCTCTGCTGGAATACAATGAAAACTACTTCAAATGGTCTGACGGGTTGAGGGAGATGACAGCCTACAGTCGAATGGGAAATTACAGTTCGAATACGAACTTTTCACCCCTCGTTCGAACCTATGTTCGAATATCAAATAAAAACTGACAGGCTTACTGACTATATGTTCATCTGGCTTCTGTTGCATTTTACTGTAAACTCAGCATCATTTTTGCAATTTTTGATGTTTTACCAACCTAACAATTCATTGAGATAATAATCAGAATAAGCAACAATGAAGATAATCCATTTTAAATCATGTGCTTCCCAAAAACTCCAGTCAGAGAACTCATAGCATTCTTTATCCTGCTGCTGTAACCTGTTCATGGCTGCCATATTTTCACTTTGGCTATTTTCCAACCAGAAAATGAAGATACTTTTCAAGGAAGCAAGTTGAACTAAATGTTGAACTCTAGGACTGTATATTGTATTACAGGGATGAATAAAAACACCAGTAGTGTACTTCCCTCTGAATGAACAGAAAGCTGCTGCTGCAACTGCAATGGCATATTGTGTTACACCGTGATGCAGGCGCTCGCAGACATGAATGAAGAGTCTATGAACAAAAGTAGTCGTGAGCAGGAACATCCCTGCCTCACCTCCTCTTTAAAGCTCCCTGGTGCATTAACGGTGAAGAATTCCCTAATCTCCAGTACAGTGGATCTCGGGTTCCCACTATAGAATCAGACTTCTGAGTGCTTTAGGTAAGTGAGGTGAACCGCTGCTCAAGGGAAGATAATCTGCTTTGAATACCACCTGATTTCACTTTATCCTCAGGAAGACTCCAGTGCAGTGCATCTCTATTTGGCTAATGGAGCAGTGATGCCCAGGAGGAACAGAATGCATTCTTGTTGCAGACTGACTCGCAGCTTGGAAACAAATTGCTGACTTATCAACTGCCCTAAATATAATTAGGCCCCAAGGGGCATTGTACATAACTGGTATGTGTGCATGTGGAACAAGTTTTGGCATTTAGGAAAAATCGGTTTAAGAAAGAAATGATGGACAGCTGATATTTGAGTTTATTTTTCACTGAGCACTAAGCAACTCACACCAATATACATGCTGTATACATACTTCTCTCTACCAATGAAGTTCATAGGAAAGACAGACTTTCTGATGTCCCGATCTTGTGATCCCACCACCAGCAAACCAAACTAGTGAGCAAAAACAGACTGAGGTTAAAACCCTATAACCTAGTTTTCCCTTCCTCCCACACTTGATGAGCGTGATTTACTACACTGAGTGTATAACATGTTTATGCAGCCATAGTTAAATTGCCTGTCAAATAAATCTAACTGTTTTATGGTATATTACACCCAGTACCTGATGTTGACCTTGGCCCCTCCCCAACACAGGCACTCCTATCCACTCTTCCAATCACCCAAAACCCTCAGTGCAGTGACGTCATCACATCCAATCCACTAACCCCCCTGACAACTGTGGTAAACTGAGACAGGAAGTGCTCACAGAAAGGACACTCACACTATATATATTCTAGCTGATTCTTAATTCCTGTACCTTTAAACACCAGTCCTGATGCCAGAATGTTTGAGCTCTGTCTGTTCATCCTTTCCCTAATTCTAAGCATAACCTTATTTACCTTCACTCAACCAAATCTTAATCCCAAACCTAAACTAAGCGGTTGTAGACAAGCAAAATGCTGCAACTCAGCTGAATTTCCTCACTTGTGTAACCTTTCAAGGATATATATATATATTTCTATGTAGATATGGATATATAACTACCAGCACACACACACACAAGCAGACAAACACACACACTCAGGCAGGCAGATAGTTTCTGATCAGCCATGAAGGGTATGCTGGAGCTTCAGCCCGGAGCCCTGCCTGTTCTAACTCCACTCTCCCTGTCTCTCCACTTTGAAGTGTAAAGTCAGTGAAAACTTATTTTAGCCAGAGGAGAAGTTTGTTGGGCACAATTACAGCTGAAAAAAAAAATAAAATAAATAAAGCTGTTTTGTTTTCCTCCTGAATGCCGGCTGGCTCTTGAGTGAAAGCAGAGGTAAAGTATTCACATCGATCAGGTGCTTTCATTCAACCACTCGTTTGTTCTCACTAATCATTCATGGCAGGAAGATGCTGCAGCTACAGTGTATGTTTACTACTGATGGAGTTTATCATCCAATCACACCTTTTATGGAAACCCTCACAAACACAAGTAGGGGAGAGGGGGAGAGGGAGAGCGCTATAAAAAGATATCAAAAAGAGATAGAGAGAAAGAGAGAGCTTTTTTTCTATTTTTCAGTGTGCATCATACTCTGGCATATGTAACCTTGAACCATGCACTAGGGATGACAGTGTTAGTATGTCCGCTTGGGTCCAGACTAAAGTATATCAACAAGCATTAGGTATCAGTAAGAATAAGCAAGTAATATTGTGAAAAGAACTGGTGACAACATAATGCTGAAGTTTCAGTACTGACTGAGGAATTTCAATGTTTTTGGCGGTTTTTTTTTTCAAAATCCTCCAAACTTTTCAGCTGTGTCAGTTTGTTCTGAAACAAAACTTTGCCAAAATAAAATATAGATTTAAAATAATAGAGTGTGAATATGTAAACAAGATCAAGAACATGACCAGGCATTAAATACCAGACACACTTAGTCCAGCAGTCACGGTGCATTCATCTTGGACCTCCAGGAAGCAGACAGTGGTCCACAGAAGCAACGATGTCATAACCAAGGACCTCCTTGGTGTCAAAGGTAGCAGGTGACTGCACAGAGGCCAATGTGTCTTACTTCACTCAAAAACCTATCAATCACCCGTGTCCAGTATATAAACTGCACATGTATATAAAAACATAACCTGCAACTATTTACTAACTACTAATTATTTTTTCATCATTAATTTATCTGAGACTCATTTTCCTGATTACTCAATAAAGCCACAGAATATCCACAAAATAGAGGAAACAGCTGTTACAGCTCCCTAAAGCCAAAGGTGTTGCTTTCAAATACCTGTACTATTAACTGTTAATTCAGTTCCTTTGTTGAATTCCATACTTTAAGACCTAACTGTCCCACATGTTTAAAGCTGATAGGATTACTTATCCGCATGTGTCTGGAGTAATTAATGTGGACCATGTTCCAGTCTGTTTTCAGATTGTTGCTCAAACTCTGTTCTACCTTTACACAAAAGAACTGTTTGTTTGTCATCGCTTTAAAAAAAAGATGGATTCTTTTTCCAATTATGCTTCATACCTTCGCAGTTTTCATGACCTGTGTGGGAGCTCTGTCTATCGCACCGAGCCTGTGTCTGGTCTGCCAAAGCAATTGTGAGGTATATCCATAACTAATCCTTGTGTTGGTAAACAGTGCGCGTGTGTGCCTGTGTGTGTGCGCGTGAGCATGATGCCCTGCAGTATTGATATCTTGGCGCTAAAGGGGAGGTGGAGCTGAGAATCTTTTAAGCACATAATCCTGAGCACTCCACCTCTCTCCCACCCATCTCCCCTTCTAATAACCAGGCAGTACTGGAGCCCTGCTTAAGTCGAAGAGACGCTGCAGCAAAGCTCCACTCGTGCTGCCCATGGGTCACTCAGACTCTCACACTGTTTACTGCAATCACACACCAAAGTGAGCAGTGGTTTAAACCATATCGGTGGCACAAGCACACAGAGCCCCAAAGTGTTCAACATGAAATAAGTAAATATATTTTGAAATGAATGCTGATATGAAAACATAACATAAAACAAATGGCCACACATTTGTTACATTTAGACTATTACATTATTATGAAACGTTAAGCTTGTCTGTCTTATTTTTATAATAACAGGATTTTGTTGTTGTTTGTAGCACTGTCACCTCACAGCAAGAAGGTTCTGGGTTCGAATTCCCTGTGTGGAGTTAGCTTCCGGCTTCCTCCCACAGTGCAAAGACAAGTAGATTAGGTTAGCTGGAGACTCTAATTTGCCCATAGGTGTGAATGTGAGGGTAAATGGTTGTTTGTTTCTATATGTCAGCCCTGTGAAAGACTGCTGGCCTGTCCAGGTTGTACCCCACCTCTCGCCAAAAGTCGGCTGGGATTAGTTCCATCCCAATATGCAGATTATAGATATAGTTTTTATATCATAGTTGCATTCTCACCCAAAACATCATTATTTAATAAAGGCTGGTAAATTAACCAGCTAGGTGCTGCAGCATACACTGCATAGCACTAGTAGCTGGCTCAGTAGGTAGCATGTACAGCCTCATTAAGTATGATAAAAAAGAGACAGTAGTTACTCTGTTGTTGTCTCTGCAGTGAGTTTATATACAGCTTAAGCTTCTAGCTGGTTAATTGACCTGTTGTTGCTGTACCTGACAGGAGATAGCTAAAATTTTTAGTAAGCCTGCTGTGAGTCTGCGGGGCAAATGTGATTGGCTGAATGGAGATGAGGTACACACCGGTGACACCGCTGTCATGTAAAATAATATAACGAAATAGTAAGCGACATTAAGCATTAAGTATAGGTTTGAAATGTAACATGAAATAAAAGTGTCATGACATAAAAACCTTTTGGGGGCTCATTGGGGTCCCTTCAGGCTGGCAACAGAGCTCGTGTACGGTATGTAGGGACATGATTTGTCTCAGAATGTTTGGAATAGCTTGAAGATGACAGCACTTTTTTACGCAGAACAGTTTATTTGCAGTAGAACTGCCAGCTTAAGCTGTTTGAATCGACTGAAACATCAGCCCAACAGCCCTTTCATAAGATGATCAACTCTACAGAATTGAAAGTTTGGAATTGCTGGAGGTTAAGGCTATAAAAATCAATCTGCTCTATCCAACCTGCCCAGTACTCATTTCAAAATTCTTGGATAGCCGGAAAATGAATGTTCACACAAGGGCACTTGTCCAATCAGCCACACTTCATTACAGTGGCTTTGTAATTTCCTGGACAGCATTCAAGGCGGAATTAAATCACTTCAAAAGAAGACAAGTGTGAGAGGGGAGACTGAGAAAAAAAAAAAAGATACCTTCCAGAAATTACTGACGATGAACCACAGTTGTTCTACAGTTCAGCAAGTCCTCACTATAATCCACTGGATTAAATGTAGGCCAAGCCGTTTCCCAGAGCGTCTGCACTGGTTAATGTCATGAAATCCAACTCGAGACACCTACTTCTCAGTCTTCTCCATTTAAATTTGTTGAGGAAACCTGGCTTTCATCTACAGTTTCCAGCTACAGTTTACTGCTGTCTTTAATCTTTGGCTGCCTCAAGTCAAATACGGTACGTCAGTTGACACAGAAATGATAATGACCTTTTCAACTTACTTCAAATTTCTTCAGCTTGCTTAAGTTAGGAAACTGTATCTTTAATGGCTGCATTATAAACCAGCTTCAGGTCACAGGTTTGCATTAACCCTCGTCACACAAAACTCATTTCTCTCACTGACCAATAACCCATAGGTTTCAAATGAATACTGTTATCATCAAAATCTTGTTTCAACCAGAAATTGATCAAATTAAGAAGCAAGATGAGATAAAAATGTCATTTCATTGGGTTTGACAGGAAAGAGTTATATAAATGTCCAATATAAATGGCTATACATGGCCTACTTGCCAACTAATCATCCACTAGAGTTAATACTTTTATCTTCTTATCATTTACTACATATGACTTCATATAAAGGCAGCGTGAAAATCAATATTAGTGTAATGTTTTCAAATCAAGTCCACAGATGTTTGATAAAGGTATCCCACAAGAATCAATATCAGGCCCTCTGCTATTTATGCTAAACATAAGTCTTATTTATTTTCCAACTGAGCATTACAACGTCCACATTTATGCTGACAATGCCATATTTTATGCCATTAACTCCACCACTCCCTCTACCTTCCAAAAACACCACATACCAGGCCCTACTCGGGTTCCAGTCTGCTTCATACCTCTTTCATTCATTTAAAGCTTAATCTAAACTCTAAACTCTTAAAAGACTAAATGTATGAATTTCACAAAAGCACAAGGCTTTAATGTTCCTACTTTGATCTACTGTAAACCCTCAGTGGAAATCTAATGGAATGTGAAATGAGTTACTCATGCTGATTAATCTACAGAGATTTATCACCTGAATCTGCAGGTCTCCTTGAAATAACAGGGCTATAAATTGAGTGTCAGCTCATTGTTTAGCTGTTCACCCCACAACTTTACTGTTTTGGTTCGCTCTTACCACTCAGTGTCATTTATCAGCAGCAGCAGGTGTTTAAGGCAAAAAAAGAGCTCTAAAACCTATTGTACATTATCTAATGAGAACCAAAGTAACTAGCTGATGAACAGTGGAGCATTTAGTAGCTAAAGGCCCAGATATTTCCCTCACAGGAGCTGGTAGAGACCAAAAACAGAGCTAAAAGAGAGGGAAGACACAAACAAACACAACTCCAGTGATAAAGTTGCTCTGTAACTGATGGATGTAAATAAGCAACTGTTTGATTACAGGTTTGCCATATCAACTTAAAGGGAGTAAATGTTGCATTGACAATTTGTTTCTGCTGCCCCCAAGGGGCCAAAAAAAATCTGTTGAAGCAGTGTTCTCTTCACTGACGTTTTAATTCTGTTTGTGAACAGATACAACTTGTTCTCTGTTGTAAAAGAGATCTCAATGAAACCAGAGTAAATAAAGCTTACCTGTCACCCACCTGTACCTGTACATTCTGAGCGTCAAAATAGATTTGTGCCATTTTGCTGATAACATAAGCAAGGAGAAGTAGTCCTATTGAACGTAATCCAAATATCTCAGGAAGATTTCAAAACTGCACCGTGCCTAAGTCATCACAAAATCCACATGCTACACACAAACAAGCAGAGGAGCCATACTGCACTCTGCTATTATCCCCTCATACTGAACGACTGAAATAACAGACAGAAGGAATCTATGATTTATGGACTGTGCATGTTTACAGCATGCACATTTCACTGACTACACAGACTGACTTCAGTCTCTCTTTGCCACTTAGGCTAAGTGATAAACACTAAGAGAAAAAGGAAAAAAATCCATCTCCTAGAGCTTAATTAAATGAGAAAAATGCTTTCAGCTGTATTACAACTCTATCAGAAAGGACTCTATAAAATCTTGTTAACGGATGAAATTGTATAGCAATCCTATTCTGCTGCCATTTTATTTTGACGGTGAAAACTCTTTTCTGGGACAATAACACTGAAGACAATAAGTGAAAATGCGGGACTGATGGATGGCAGCCCAGCTAGACGATGCAAGGTGAAAGAAAATGGAATTACAGAGGGAATCGTTAGCTTCCCTCTGTGAAATCAAATTATCAGCTTTCCAATCTTGGCCCATGGCATATGAGGGATAAAATGAATGTCCTCTTAACAACAGAGCTGCTTTAACTCCTAACATGGACTGGATAGAAAAATCTTCAAGGATGACAGCAAAGCTTTGCCCATTCATTACATCAGTACACTAAACAAGCTGCAAGCTCCACGTACGAAAACAAATTCATACATGTGTTGAGTACAGCATTTCTAAATGCAAACTAAATATCAAAGCAATTAAAAGCCCCCCTGTTTGGAACAGAGACTCATCCCTGAAATATTTTAACCTGAGTCACAGTTGTGTTCGTCAGGTAGCTCGGAGAGAAAGGAATAAATGTTAACACGGTATGATTCTGAGCCCAGAATGGTCTGCGCAGGTAGATAAGCGTCTCAGGAGGTTGTCGGCCCACCTCGGCCACTGTGGTGACATTCATTAATCACAGTCTCAGGAGGCAGCTTGTCTCTTTTTAAGTCCATTTGAGTGGGCAGAGCCTTGGGAAATTAATGTGCTTCTTATTTAGTCCAGTTATAGTCTGTTTTATGCAAAGCACAGTGCTACCTACACGCCAACATTCAGTAAGCTCAACCTTCCGCTGCTCAGAATTTAGTGTCATGCTAGGACTGTAAATACTGAGCTGTCTTGCTTGTAAGGAAAACTTTCTTCACGCTCTCAGTATCTGTGCATTTAACTGCCATACTTGCATTTCATGGAGAGGACAGCTTATTGCACATAAGGAAAAACAGAAAATCCCTTGAGCCGAGAGCGGCCAATCGACAGAGAGCCAAGAAAGGAGAAGGAAGAAAAATGTAGCCATTCAACAAAGTGACAACACAGACAGCAGTTTAAGCCTCATCCATATGCCTTTTCACATTTCCCTTTATTGTTATGCTTTGAATGGTTTTATTCCACAGGGCTATATAAACCAAGCCATGGTATATCATTTTTATGGGATATACTGTATATATTACCTTAAATAAAAAAAGTGCTATGTGTACCTGTTTTTATTATTCAGTAATTAAAGGCTATTTTATCTATTTGCAGTTTACTGAAGCTAAATGTTTTCCACATCGTAAGGCGGTGTAACTTGTTGTACTACATTTCACAAAGCACATTTACAGTAGACCGATTTGGAGACACTAATTGAAAATAGTTTCTAGTTTGCTTTTGCAGTGGTGATGAGGTCTTTGTGGAGCAAGCTCAGCTCAGTCAATCAGACAGAAACACGTCCCTCATCTGGTCCTGGGTGCAATCAAAGTGCATCAGTGAATGCTAAAAATCATCTTCTGCAGACAAGATCTGCTCCTAACTAATCAACAACAGGTGATAGAGTTGCAGTCTTTTTTTCTTTGCAATATTTAAAATACTTAAAATACTTCGTAGAAGACTTATACATAGTAGAAGTATTGGTTTTTATGTAGAGTGCGTGCCTTTTTCTGTAGTTTTGCTCTTCTCCCTCCCCAGGAGGTTCCAGCAGCAGCTCAACTGGGAAGTGAGAGCTCAGATCACAGTTGAGATAAACTGATAATTAGTGTTATTTATACCTAATCTCCACAAATCAGGCCACAGTGCCGAAAACAACACCATACAAAGGGAAATGGCAGCTCTAACTTCCTTTAATTTAAAATGTGACATCACCCTCAGTTCTGGCAGTTGTCAAAACGGGCAACGGTGTGTGTGTGTGTTAGCGCAGAGCACCGCGGGGGTGGCGAGTCCGACGACTCTAACATCATTTGTGCCAAAGGAAAGCAATACATCCAAATTTCCTAGGAACTATAAAGGTAATACAAACTGGCTCAGGTGGCTGATGGAGGGTGGCCTACCTGCTTCATTTATGCTACTGCTGCTACTTTGGGCTTCTAACAGTACCTTATTTCTTATGCGCCTCAAATGTGCTGTTGAATTTTCATGTTGTTCCGCTGGTGCAGCACCTGTTTATTGTTATATGGGACGTGCACATCTGCGACATTCTTTAATTTCCACGTTGTCTCATTTCTTTGCAGTTTTTTTTAAATCCCTCCACCTTCCAGAAAACTTCAGTAAATGCAGTGTTGTGTTTTAAAGCACTATATAAATACAGCAGGTCATTGTGTCACTCAGGATGTCAGCTGACTGCATATTTACAGAGTGAGAAGGAGTTAGCAGTCAGTGTTGAAGTAAAGCTTATTAGAAGCTGTCTGGGTGGGAGCTGGAAGAGAAGCCAGTGCTGTCGGGCTGGCAGGCAGCCTGATCACATCGACTGAATAGTCCCCTGTCCCACTTAAAAAACTGGCTTCAACCTGTCTCAGGGGTACGTGGAACAATACAGGAAAAAAAAGGAAAACAAATCTTTGACCATAATGTCTTTTTTTTTTATGAAACTTTGAAATTCTCAGCCTATCAGTGATGCACCCTGCAGCCAAAAGCTATGCACAAATGATTTGTTCTATTATTGACATCAAAATTAGGCGCAGGCCTAAAATAAGGACACAGCTCAGGCATTACAATCGCCTGCTTGTTCAGCAGCTGCAGTCGTCATCCATTGTCTAGATCAGAGGTGTCAAACCTGTTCCACAAAGGGCCGGTGTGGCTGCAGGTTTTTGTTCCAACCAAGCAGCAGCACACCAGACTTGACTCATTTAATCAACTGATCTCAGTCTTCAGACAGTTGATTGGTCAAACTGTGTGCTCTTCATTGGTTGGAACAAAAACCTGCAGCCACACCGGCCCTTTGTGGAACAGTTTGACACCCCTGGTCTAGATCCTGTCCATCTTTGAAAATAAAGGAGCTTGACCTCATGGGCAAATCATAAGCTTTAGAAATTGAATTCATTCAGGAGCAGCCATTATAGACAGCTGGACAGTGGCGTGAGTTAAGCATCCAGCCTCAAAAAAAGCACGTGGTTTAGATTCAAATGCCTTTATCAACCCATGTGACAGTACGAGCAGGGCACTCAGCAACAACATAAAAGTACAGCGCAGCAGCAGAATGTGTAAATCAATTTAAGACTGAAACAGCTATTACTGCTCAGCCTGCAGGACTGATGTACGTCACAGCAAGTCCAGACTTGCCAGCGCCATTGACGTGTGCAGGGCTGAACTGTGGAGGAATAATGGCATCGTGTGCCAATTTCAAGAGCGATAAGAGCAAAACTGAAATGTGATTTTTTTTTAATTTACAGTACTAACTGTCGTCCAGGCTTAGGTACAGCAATATATTAATGAGCTTTTACAGTGTAACATACAGGAGAAACACAGGATTTTCACTGACTCGGTCTCATCATTGTTAGTACTTGCAGCCTGTAATTACAGACATGGTAGTATACTGTCTGTGGTGCTGAAGGGGCTCAGCAGTGAAGGCTGAACTACTACTGCTTCAGCTCATTGCTTCCTTTGCAGGTTTTTACTATTAGATTAAAATATATTTATTTTGTCCCAGTGGGGATGAAGTCAACTGAAGAACTTGAGGCATTATTTTTCTTTAAGAAAATCGTTAGAATATAGGATTTTTATTATTATTATTATTTATTTTTTATAATTTTGTAACCACATGTCTTTGAAGGCTAGTGGCTGCTGAGCATAACAACCTCAGACTATTCATCATACGGGCATTTTTACAGCTGACCAGATCTTTTTTTTTTTTTAGTGACCTCAAGTCCATCAACTGAAAAACCTAAAAAAAAAAAATACTGTCAACAAGAGCGGTGTGAACAAAATGTCAATCATGGTGTCTAGACAGCCTCAAACAGGGCTCCCTGCCACTTCTTCTTCAACTCGTCCCTGTACAGGTGCATCCATAGGAAGAGAATACACAACAACACCAACTGTTGACCCTGCTCCCATGCCCCTTCCACCTCCCACGCATTGCATGTTGCCAACTCTGGTATCAAAGCAAATCCATCCCTTTAGCCATTGTGATTATTGTCCCCTGTTACACTGGACATTCCCGACGGCCCTTGAAGGCAACATAAATCCCTCTATGCCCAGTAAGCCTCTGAGGGCGCAGAGGAGGGGAAAGGTCACCGCAGACAATCTCCCATTTTGAGGAATTGCAAGTCAATCCATTTCTACCACTGCACTATTTACTGTATGTGTTTTTATTTATTTATTTTCTTCTCTTCTTCCACCTGCACCACCCTCCCTCAGTCCTCAGCACAGACTCTGATGACTGTCCCCATGTTCTCCTTCCAGAAACCCACCTTGTCCCTGCACCTTTAGTTCTGCATCACCACACAACAATTAAAAGCGCTAAGTCTCTCGTTAACAGCTGTTAAAGATTAGCAGAGTATCGCTTCTGAATTGAGTGTTTTCCAGAGACTAATCCTCTAAAATCCTCACACCCCCCCCCCGTCCTTTTTTTTTTTTTTTCCAACGGCGGGAACATGATAAAACAGAAAAACACTTCACTCATGTTTCTGGTTCTCTCCACACTAAATACCTCAGTTTCTTAAACCTGCGGGGCATCGCTCAACTTTGGGAATAGAATCCAAAAAGCACCAGCAGCGGGAGGAAGAAAATATTAAAAAACAAAAAAAAGAGAGAGAGAGAGAGGGAGAGAAACAGAGAAAGAAATATGTTGACTCACCTGAGAAAGACCGTCTCTCCTTGTCGGACGGTGATATTGTCCATCACTTTGTTGTCGGATTGAGAATCCCCTTGGCTGCGGACTGGCAACCCTGCAGGCACAAGAAGCAAAATCCTCAGAGAGAGAAGAACTGTGCATTTGTAGAAAGCGACAAAGTATCCCCGGACAGACATCGTCTTCAAGCCTTCAGAGGTGCACCAAACAAATCCCACAGCGAGACAATGAGTCGGTTTTCGCTCCCGTGGAGATTATTTTACCCCCCAGTTCATTAGTCTTAATCCAGATCTTCTCGCCAGGTAGCCGCGGTGCGCCGGGGAGGAGAGACACTCGACCCTATCTGCCTGCACTGTAACACATCCACTCTCTACTGTTTAATAAAGGAAAGGGAAAAACATAATGATAATCATTCTCACTGTCGCTCCGGAGGCTGATGCTGTCCCTATTCCTTTACCAAGTTTTTTTTTTTTTTTAAGTCATAACCAAGCACAGATATAAACATATGTATCAAAACTGTTAATCAACTGCATAAATGAGCCTAAATACCAGGCGATCAACTAAAAAAACACGAGAGTCATGTTCAAAAGGAAAGAGAGAGGTGGCAAGTTTGCGATTTGCATCGGTTGTCAGTGGTTTTCTCTGTCGGTGCTCTGCGTTAGGAGCACTGTCCCTGTGACTACGTCAGGCGCGCACAGCTGGGGTAGCGGTGGGAGCAGAGTGGACCCGCACCGACTGTACAGAAAACAATAATGTCTCATATTCATTTTGCAGGCGCCGTCTCTGCGACTCTAAAGGGAGTTGGTGCCGTTTATATGGATTATTAGAAATGATCTGAGCTTTACTGCTCCTATTGGTCACTTTTATTTCATGGTACAGCGGTTATATTTCTATACAGCACAATCAAGGATGCTGCAAACACAACCCTCCCCCGGTATTTTATAATATATATATATATCATTAAAAAAACAACAACAGTAAAATAAAGTAGAAACACTGAGAATTTGGCCGCTACGAATTATTCTAATTACTTATCTATTTGTTGATCGTTTATTTTCTCAGTACATAAGAGAAAAAAAAATAAAAGATACTTTCCAAAAGTTGCCAAGTTCCAAGTTGACGAATTCAAACTGCTTTGTCTGACCAACAGGTGAAATGACACATTCCTTCTCATCCAAATCAAAAGTTGAATACACAGCCACCTTTGTCAAGTTAGTGCCATCATATGCCACTACAGCCTTACTTGGTCTGGTATGACCAGTATGGTGGCAAGTGAAGCCCAAATCATACTTTCCACATCCACGTAGGTGCAAGGCTGTGCTCAAGTCCATTCATCACCCAGACTGCATTAGCTGGATATACAAGCATGCAAACTGCTGCTGTGTGGAACACGTCCACGTGTGCAAATACCAAGTGTTGTATACAATAAACTGGGGCTGAATACTGTGGTTTTCTGTGGTAAATCAGAGACAGGCCGAGTTATTTTTTTCTGACTCTACTTACACTACAATTCAGCATTTACTATCATCACTACAATTTCCTCCACTGGTCAAAGTGGTTGCTTTTTAGCAAACGTTACATTGTCTCACTACAAGGTCTGTGGTTTTAATGGCCTTCACCAGCGTACATGAGAGAAAGGAATACGCTTTGGAAGAGATACACAGAAGGTATTCTGACATGCGACAGCAGGAAAAGCACAAGGCTAAATAATAAAATCAGTGAGGTCTGAATCCCATTTAGCGTGCACTGTCATGGCCACCTGGAACACTTGAATAAAACAGAAACACTGTTAATGTTGTTAGTAGCACTGTGCTTTGCGTACTCTGGGTCAAAGTCTGCTGTGAAAAACGCCTGTCATTGATCCTTTGCAGACAAAGACGGGGGATCATGTCACCAAACAAGCTCCCTTGAAGGCATCGCTTTGGGTTTCTAAATGTAGTGGCACTGAAAATGACTAAAGTATTAAAATCGTGTGTGTGTTTAAAATAGTGTGAGTAATGTATGGCATAGATAGACCACTTTATGTCATCACTGCATTCATGTATTCCTTAGATAAAACATAAAAGTAAGTGTTTATTAGCTGCTTTAAGATGAGTGGTAGTTAAATCAAAGCAGCCGTTCAAGTCAAAGAGCTCTGTCAGAAATAACCCAAAATGCATTGCTGCAGATGACTCTGCCATATAAATATCCATGTTGTTAAATCACATCTCTATTTCATTATTGAGCAACAAATGATGGCGGGAAAAGAAAAGGTGCATACAGAGACAAACTCAAACACTGAGTGGCTGCAGTTCTCTGCCTTTGTCTCACACACACACACACACACACACACACACACACACACACACACACACACACACACACACACACACACACACACACAGTGCATATATTACTATTCATTTCCACTTCCTGCTCAGTTCATTTCCAGTCTGAAGCCATGCTGTTTGTAACAGAAGCAGCTGCTAGCCTGAGATGAATATGCACAAACGTTAGCTAAGTATTCAGCGTTTGTAATCCTGTGCTTTTAACACTTACGCATTCATGTTGTGATACATCTCCTTTCATATGTGTTGGGCATTTGCTGTGTTGCTGTGTGCATGGGTGCATCAGTACAGGCTCCAACTAGGGTCAAAAAGATTTGGAGTTTGTGAAGTGATGCCCACGAATAATTCCAGAGTTTGTAGTTTTAAATCAACCCTTGTGAACCTGTAACAAATCTGCATGAGAAATTCAAGTCTGTACATGTGTTAAAAAAAGGGAGAGAGACTGTGTGAATAAAATAAAATCTCTGAACAAATGAAATCAGCGGTGAGGTTACACAAAGACAGTGAAATAAAAAGTGCCTTTATGAACTTCAGCGTACTGATACTGCAGGCAGATTTATTTCACAGGTTTACAGAGGTTTATTTACACCGACAAACTTTGGAATTATTTGTGAATTTGAGCCCATACATCAGGGCCTCTCTGGCTCTGTCCTAATCAATGCTTGATTACTCGGATTTCAGTTTAACAACCTCAGAGAACTGTGTCATCTAAAGATCGTGAGGTAAGCAATAAAAATAGTTGGTTAAAAAGGGCTAAAGAAACTGAGAACTTTTTTCTCGAAAGAACAGGATAATGATAGTGTCCCAATTTAAAAATTGTCGACGGGGAAGGAGGTAAGACCCAGAAAAACATTTTTATATAGGTTCCTACTCGTGACCCCCTGTGACCTGTGTTCATTCTACAGTAACGTACAATGTAAGGATACAAATGTGTGTTGCCTACTCACAGCAACATGCACCAGGCAGCACCAACTCACCAAGTTCTCTCGAAAAGTAAAAGCACATACATATACATATACCACTGTAAACAACTCTGAACAGGTGTATGCTGCTCATCAAGATGATGTTAGGATAAAGAGACAAAATGGTTGCCATGGCAGCGCTTGGAAATTGCATAAAAGAATTGAGGGGATGTGCTTTATTATACATTACTTCAACAAAGTAACCAGCCCCCAGTGTATTGTGAAGTACAAGGTGCTGAACGTATGAAAGAGAAACCTACTACTCTGTATGGGTTCATAAGCATGTTCAGGTGAACTGAACGGACTATTTCTAAGCAAATGAGTCACATTCCATATATAGGTTAGTTATCATCATACCCATACTGTGCCACAATGCCACTTTAATCCACAAGCAACTGCACCAGCCTGAAGGATTACACTGGAGCCATGACTAATATTTGATCAAGCCTGGAAACACAAATGATGTCTGACAATTAACTGTCATACAAATTGTAAAACATTTGGGTGTAGTGTAACAAAATACACAGACTTTCTGAGCAGTTTAGCCAGTTGACTGATCTCGATGCCGTTATACTCTGACTGAAAGTTAAGGTAGTCAAAGAAAGTTTTTTTTCCTGTCTCCTCTGGCTCTGCTTTTTTTTTTTTTAAACACAGAAAAAAATACTGTTCAAAGCATATATTATTATTACAAAAATTATTCTTACAGTAAATGTTAAAGCCCCCACAAACTTCTGAATCAAATCATGTCCTTAGATACTACTTTTTTTTTTTTTTTTTGCATTGCTGGGAGAATTTGAAGCCAAAGCAGTGAATTGCCAGCAATGACTACCATCCCTGTAATTGCTGTGCATTTGTTACAGATGAAGACCTTGGACCTTGAACCTCATCAAATTCTCATTCAAATGGCAGAAATCTCTGATTGGTTGGTGCCTGAGGAGTCCGGCAATTTTAGAGAGAAAAGAACAAAAACACAAGCACGGACATCTTGTCATGAAATAAGTCAAACTGCTGTAAAGTCGGCAGGGGGACGGTGGGTTTGTGGGAGACCTCACTGCTCATGGTGAGGAGCTGTTTGAGAAAATAGGCTGTAACATGTTACATTAACATAATGTTAAGTGTGTTGTACAGTAATGACAAGATTTAGATGAGTGGTTTTATAGCCATCAGAATCTTACAACGTCCATGCAGTTTCAACAACAAAAGATCTTTGTACTTGTAGTATTTAGAGCTGTTCCTTTTTTTTTTTCATTACTCCATCTTTTTTTTTTTTCATTGACAGGGGAATTGAGTGTCGTTAACCAGACAGACTGATTGCACTGCTGAGTCATAATGACGTTCAGAAGACTGAAATTTTGTCTTCAGTCTTTGTTTGTTGCCACTGTGTTAAAGCACATGCACACACACTGGACACAGCTGTCCTGCGGACGCAAAGAGAGAATTATGGCACCAATCCACTCGTCAGGTATAAACAATATGGCCAGTGAGTCACTACATTCAGCATCACAGTACCCAGTGCTGTTAGCAGGAAGAAACATGTATTTACCGTACCTCAGCTACCTTGTCTTAATCTCTCTATGAGCAGAATTTAAGAGTCGTATTTAAAGCAAACTGCATAGGGAGCACATCATTTCATACCTTTAACACCAAAAGTTGCCTCTTTTATAATTGGATTGGTAAAACATGCACTGCATTGTCAAAGAGGTGATGTTTCTATTGTGGATCCGTATTCATAATGCCTGAAGGAATAAAATGTTGGAAGGGAAGAGAGACTGCTAACGCCAAAAAAAAAAAAAAAAAAAAAAAAAAAGCATGCCTGCTCGGTTTAGTCTAATTACTGTAGGCTCTCTGGCTTTCAGCAGCCTCACAGCACTCTCCTCTGCCTGGTTCCGTTCATAACATGACACATGACTACCCCCCTGGAAAAAAAGGTCCTCAGATGATTCAGTCCCATGCTCACAACTGCTTCTGCTTTCACTCATTTAATCCCAGCATTCACCACTGCCTTTCAATACTCAATATATTACCTCTCAGCACTTTTACTTCAACTTGTCACACTGTGGAGTGCAGGTAATGAATTCATACGAATGTGAACCACAAGAGCCGCAACGGTAAACATATCAGTGGTGAATCTGACTTTTTCTTATGCCATTCCATTCGAATGATTCACACACTTTGATCAGTTTGACTGTCATTAAAGTCTTAAATAATCTGCTGTACATCCAGGTTTTCTAATCTTTGGGTTGGTAATTATAATAAGTTTTAATTTAGTTAGTCACTTGCGTCTGTGCCATGAAGCTCTCTGTCTGTCATATAAGCATCAACCTGCAGTGCAGATCTGAATGTGACGACCTGCCTTCATTACTGTATGGAATTCAAAGCTTTTTTGACAGCTTCTCTCTCCGATCTGCAAGAGCATCATTTAGCACAAGGCTTTCATGCGCGCTCTTAACTGCAGACTCCAAATGTGAAAACGTGTCATGTTTTGCTTTGCAGTGATTTTGTGTGGATAATATGGATACCATACTGAATGATATTCCTCCCCCTCCGGGCCTCTGAGCAGTGTGTGTTATGAGGCCAGAGGAAGTGGGTGCGCTTCAGGCTTGACAGCATCTGAGCTATTTTATGGTCCAGATCTTGAAAAGGAGAGAATGAGATGTCACCATCCAGAACAATGAACCTCCAGGCAGCCCATTCCCAGGAAGCCGTACAGTCGCATCACTTAAGTTGCCAAGAGCGCTGCAGCTCCCACTCCAGGCTCCACCTCCACACAGACTATAAACGCCGCTGCTCTGCGGCCCTCTGAATGAACTTATCAAGTAAATGAATGAGCGATAAACCCTCCTGTGGTGACATCCAATGTTCCCCATCTGAAATGCCTATTTAGTCATTCACTAGCACGTTTGGATCAGTGCATGTTAATTCAATAAATTAAACCTAAATTCATGAATGAAAATCAATCACCAATCAATATTTTTATATTAACAATGAACTGAATTGCTGTGTGTAATGTTGCCCTCAGCTCTACAGAGAGTTTTATCCTCTTTTAGCTTATTGCTTGGTTTTGAGGCCTTCTCTATCAAACTCGTCCTCATCAAGCCAAATTCCAGCTGCAGCAGGGAGATATTAAAAAAAAAAAGAAGAAAGAAATCTGTTAAACCAACTGTCCTCTGCCCAACAGCAAACAGCAGACAGACACAGTTAGAGACCAGCTGGTGAACATAGTTGAGCATTTAGCAGCTGAAGATGCATATATTTCTTTTCAGGATTGAGATGGAGACCAAAAACAGAGCTAAAAAACAAACCTACATTTGTCAGGTGGCCAGACGCACAACTCCAAATGAATGCAATTAATGTTGCTCTGTGTCTGCTGGCAACTTTCTGTAAGCACAGAGTGTTACTGTCATCAGTTATTCAGATTTTAAAGACATCCATCCATCCTTGAGCTGCACCGCTTATCTTTTATGAGGATCACAGGGTCTGGATCTCAGCTGACATCGCGTGAGAGGTGGGTTACACCCGATTCCCAGTCTCATCACATGGCTGACACTTAGAGACAAACAACCACAAGCACATTCACACCTATGGGCAATTTAGAATGTCCAGTTAACCTGCGTGTCTTTGGACTGTGGGAGGAAGCCAGAGCACTCGGAGGAAAACCCACTCAGGCACAGGGAGAACATCCAAACTCCACACAGACAGGCCTCAGCCCAATTTAAAGACAATGATTAATAAACAGAGATACTGTGGGAAGTGTGTCTATGGTAGCTGGGCTGAAAAGTAATGAAGTAAACAAAGACAACAAGACTGAAAACAACACCCCCATCTACTTGATGATGGCGATGTTTAGCTAAACTAATGGTAATTACACAGGTCTAATTGGATGGTTTGAATCAGAGGACCACAGGGACAAAGCTGGGTGAAGGCAGTAAATGACACTCTCCTTCAAACACTTTCAAGATGTCATTGAGCAAAGTGCTTCACCTCCAACGACTCCACCGGAGCAGACAGGACAGCTTCCTGTCATGACTTAGTGTGTGGCGGTTTACTCAGCACAGCCTCACATCTTTACCACGAGGTGGACTGACAGATTCGACATCTTTGGAAAACACTAGATTTCCAGTGTGCCTGAAGGTCACAGAGGACCCTTCTATCTGTTGTTGTTAAGTGGAATGAATGACAGAATGAAAGAAGACTGACATGAGGAGCGTCCGTGAGAAAGACTGACAGACAAATGTCGTCGACGTTTAATGTGTCACTGCTCATCGGCTCTCCATAGGACTGGCTAGCTAATCACCGATATCAGTGTAATGACCACCATTAAGCAATCCTCCACACATGTCAATCAAACTGTGGAATATGAACGAAGATATTACAGCGCAGTTTCAGCAGGCGATGGGTTCAGCAGTCAAACCCATTACTGCAAATCCTGAAAACTGGTCAGGTTGACCACAAGTGCAGGTCGCGTCTCCACATTCAACGGTGTTTATCTGTACAGATCATCCGCTGCAGGTATGCACAGGTGATCACATTTATAGAACGCTATCAAATCAGCAAAATGGCTGCCAATCTATGCCAGTAAGGGAGAGACAGATTCCAAGGTTTATGTGCATGAGTGGATGTGAAGAGATTTATTTCAAATAAGATTGTGCTTTACATGACACAAGGCATTAATGTTGGAGCTGTGCTGATGTGCTGATTGAACAGACAGTACAGCAGACAACACAATGACCTGATTTGCAGCTGAAACGCACTGCAAACAGCAAGCCAAAGCATCAGCTACATGAAAAAAAAAAAAAAAAGAAAACACGCATAAAAAAATGCTGAGCACGCAGCTTTGCCTGTGTAGCTCAGTGTTGTGGTGGCTATCCAAAAACCAAAAACCCACTCTGACGCAAAATGGACACTGTAGTTTCAACAATTAGTCTCAGCTGATGGTGCTTTCAAAAGCATCTCATAGTCTTCATAAGCACATGGACGTTTTTTTTTTTTTTTTTTCAGTTGCCATGGAGATATCTCAGTTGTTATCACATGAACATGTTTTTATGTCAGACGTGAATGCCCTCATTGAAAGTTGTGAAATTCACGACAGTGCTGTGACACTGTTATGATACTTTGGTGAGTATTCACAGACAGCAGAGCCATCTCCACGACAACTGAGCAACCTCTGTCACTGTCAAACTAGTACGCTAACGTACCAGTTAAGATAATTACTCAAGAAATAACACTGACATAACACTGACATTCTGTTGGGAAACATAAGTGGACACAAAGTGCTACATGTCTGTCACAGGGTGCAGTCTGGGGATATGACAGCATGTAAAAACACAAGACTTTGACACCAGAGACGAAGGTTCAAAATCCGAGGAGGCGGTTTAGTGTTAAAGCAGTAAACATGTTCTCACATGCTTCCAGTCACTGTTGACTTTTTCAGATTGAATAATTTGCCACTGGACATTTTGTAGATGTGAAAATTTTGCAGCGTTGCAGATATAAGAGATTCATTAATGTTTCCTCATTATATAAGAAAGTACATATTTCTGCACAGCGTTATGTGTCTCGCAAAACTGTATTTGCTGTAGCAACTTAGTCGTATATAAAACACAAAGTTTCAAGGAGATGAACAGTCATGTATAGTCTGCCTTTATGGAAGGCAAACTAATAATTAGGTCCTGGCTGTCTTTTCATCCATCTCCTGTCTACATTCAGATGTGGTTCCTTGTGAGAAAACATATTGTCTATAAATGCTGGCTTTAATTACTGTGTGATGCTTCAGACCGCAGGATGCTTTCTTTTTTAATATCCTAACCCTTTTTTCCTGCAAACCTATCAATTAGGATATTATATAACAAATGTCCTCTTCATTTTCAGCGCCAGTCTGGCATCATAACAATGATTCACAGACCTAGCGACTGTATTTATATGACAGGTGCTTCGCAATCTTTTCAAATACCATATTATCACAGAGAGCTAAACGAGCCGAACGCCCCGTAGATGATACCGTCGTTGGTTGTCTTGGCAACAAATGAAAGCGAAATGGGAGAGAAGTTTTTAGATTGTCTAGAAAGAAATCCACACACGGATGATGCTGAGGAAATGTCAGGTACAAATTCAATACAGCATCACACGACAACACACAGCAGCCCCGGATCAGCTGCGGGAGGCAATGCTCTTCACAGTATAATTCACACTGCAGTTGGGAACCGCAGGCCAGATGTGCATGAAATGGATCACGCTGGTGTTCTGGACAGCAAGTTAAACGGTTATCTCTGCTGCTCTGCACTGTGATCCCTCCTGATGACTTCCAGATGGTCATCCGCCATCTCTCTTTGTCCACAAGGGAAGCTCAGGTAATGAGGTCTTAGTCACTGGCATTAATGAAATATCACTTTGCAAACTGGAGGGAGGATCTCAGCGAGGAAGTCAGCTGGACACCTCAACCTACTGCATGTGATCAAAAAGCAAGGATAACACCTAATCGCCATGATTTAAAATGCCTGATAAATTGTTCACACATTAATCACGCATATTTCTCAGTGTGGAATTAAGCTCACAGTATAATTGGATCTCCAGAGAGCCTGAGAAAAAAAAAAAAAAATTAAAAAAAACGACATGAATGTGTTTTTGCAAGATTCCCCCATTGTACGCAAGTGATTGCACGTCTGAGTAATTGTGCTGGAGCACTTGCAGATGTGTGGACAGGAAGCACTTGACTTGGGGGTTTGGGCTCTTAGAGAAAAACAATAATTAAGAGTCAACAAACAGTAGTGATAACAGCTGTGAGAGAGGCACTGCGGGTGAGTGGCTGTGAAGACGGCTGGTTGTGGTCTGGGACAGGTTTCCAATTGGCACCGAATCAGAGGACAATCGCGCCTGGAGGCTCGCGCTCTGCTCCACCCCTCAGCCCCAACACTCACCGAGAGCAAGCATTTGCCAAGATCTTAATCACGGTGGGCTCAAGCAATCAATACCAAAGTGGCCCTTAGGTGTTCGACATCCCCGGGTGGAAGTGACCATTACTTTCTAATAAAGAGATTGATGCTTGTGAAGTCGTCTTCATCACCTCTTAGCAATAGCTTCCTGACTGCAAGGCATGTTAAGTGCACTTTTGCAGTGTCATGTCCTCAGCTATCAGTCCCTGCAACCCCACCCCACCCCACCCCACCCCCCGCCCGCCTTAGGAAGATGAAAAAACACATTCCATTCACCTCCGCCTCGCCACGGAGGCAGCAGCAGCATTTTCACAAACATCTCATTTTGTCCTTAGCTTCCATACGAGAGCTGTGTGGGGAAGGGAAATGGATTTGAGGCCATATATCATACAGCAACATATCCATGGAAACAACTAGATATGGTCACCCAGAGCAATGTTTAAAAAAAAAAAGTCAGGCTCCAGGCGATGGACTCCCTAATTCATACGGGTCAAAACAATATTAGGCGTAAATGCACAATATGAAGACAGCGCTTTATCTTCCACGTCTTAATAATCTGGAGAGCTGGGGAGCAGCTCAGTAATTATTAATGGCAGTGGTGTGGGCTTGTTTGTTTATTCATCTCAGCAGTTTTTTCAAGGGGGAGACACACGCTGATATAACAGCTGTTTTAAAAGAGCCCCCCCAACACACACACACACACACACACACACACACACACACACACACACACACACACACACACACACACACACACACACTTTGCTTCCCTTGAGTAAAGGCACTTTAATAAACACATTTTCTGCTGCTCTATGGAGTTTTTTTTTTTTTTTTCAGTAAAGCTTTATAACATGTCAGCTTAAGGCGGGAAGGTGCACACGTCTAATTATTATGTGGTTATATTCTTTTTGTTGACAAAATCAAGCCTCTACGAGCTTTCCTACGGGAACGGAGAGAGGAGCTTACTGTGACTAATAATACATTAACCAAAGAAATATGCAAAGCCTCGTGGCCCCTCCTCCCAAAAAAAACTTTTAGGCAGAGGATTTTCATGCATATTCAAGAGGAAAATGTCATTGAAAAGTGTGTGAGAATTACTGTAGGAGATGTGCCTCAGAAACACTGCAACATTAGCCTAGGTCTCAGTACTCTGTTAGCATGAAGAGCGTTTGTTGTCCATATTGGCTAAACAACACCTGAACTGTTGAATCTGAGCCGAGATTGATAAAACACCGCCGTGATGCTCGTGCAGCGCGTGGCTTTTGGCTGGTCTTTGACCTTGACTACAGTTCACATAACACACTGTGTGCTATTAATGCCTTCCTCCCACATGATATATTTGATTGTTTATCTTCTGCGGCAACACACTCAGGACGGGGGGGTGGGTGTCCCTGGCACTTGATGCCCAGCTGCAGTAAAAATTATGAACTCCAAATGCAGTACAGCATCAAAACAAAGCAAGATAAATGGACCTAAACTGCCTCTTGATCCGATACTGACTGTGTAACACCTCACAGTAAACAGCTGCCCAGTTTGCTGTTAGATGATGTAACGTCAACGGGGGGAGTCTCATAATCTCAAATTGCAGCTGTATGGAGGGTGCTGAGCTTTCGACCATGTTCAGATCATTTTGTTGTTGCAGTTTCACATTTATGCCATTTTTCACTTTAACTAAAGGCAGTGACACGACCTGCCTGATCTGTCTCAATCTGTCATAGCCTTTTTGACTTTACAGGTAAAGGTGGGCGCAAGCACAATAAAATAAATAAATAAATAAATAAGTGGCAGCCTGAGTGCTACAACGCTTACACATCGCGAGGTCAAGGTCGTGGATTCAGCCGCCCACCCCCACCCCCCCCACCCCACCTTGGCTTGCCTCAGCACTGTGAATTCTCTATGCTGATCCAGCTTAAACAGTTGCAAAGATATTTTTGGTAGACGAGTGACAAGTGGACAAAACATAAATATATGGGCCCAGACAGCAGCGACAAACCCCACAACTCTCTGCGTGTGTACACTGGGTGTTAGAAACAAAAGAAATGCCAAGTAAGAGACAGAGAATGGGATGATAGCAGGAGAGTGGCAGCAGGGCTAGACCACACACACACATACACACACACAAAACCTGGACACTTCTAGGCTACCCATCAATTCTTCTCTCTTATCTAAAGATGATACAGCTGCTGTGTTGCTTGCATCTTATGCCATGGCAGAGGGGTCACCGAGATTAAATGCCAACCTCAGACCTGCCTTTTAGTTGATGAGGCCTGTCAGAGCAGTGGGAGAGTGAGGGATTGTGCAGAAATAGGAGCACAAATGTGTCAGATCCCCTCAGCCTCCCAGCAGAGACCATGGGCTCTGCAGAGTGGAGTCAGGGCAGATGCTCCTTCAGCACATTAGGCTCTTGAGCAGCTCTGGACGTAGGTGCCCCACAGGATTAAGTGGCTAATTAAAACAGGACTCTTGAGGTTAGGGGGCTTTAAATCAACAAGAACCTTTAATCAGTTCCTATCGGTGCATTACTCTCACAGCCAGTGTGTTTTCAATTCTTCTTCCTTTTTTATTGTAATAAATAACAAAGTGCTGCCTTACACCGAGTTAAGGTTTGGCTCAGTTTTGATGGTTAAGTTTTAGGTTAAACTGACTGAGTGCACAAAGTAGTACATAAAGTATAGTGAGTGAAAGAGGGCGTTCGGTTCTGTATAAATTAATCTAACTTTTCAGTGGGACCACTCAGGTCTAAAGCACAGGGTAAGGTAGGCTGCAATGGACATATTATGTCACTGCCCCCTCTCCACCAACCCCCCCCCCCCTCAGTTTTGCTGTGTCAGCCACCTGTCAACATATAATTCCCCCCAAACACCCCCAGAAATAATTCTCTTGCTCAGTCAAGTAGTGAAGGGCACACAGACACCTCCTAGGCAGGGATGCACATACAGTATGCAGTGCATTATTTTACTGTGTGTGTGTGCAGAGAAATGTGCCTTTACCTTCCCTGCCCTGGAGAAGTTCATTTTCTAAATGAAGGAAGCTCAGCTGAGACAGATGGGACTGTGATTAGCTTTGCAAGTATCGTCATTAACCACTGGGCAAATGAAAATCTTGACCTGATGGTGACGCCTGATTAAAAGCCAGGAGACCACAAAAGAGCATTCTCTAGAGACGATGCATGTCCGCACAAAAAACAGAATTTCCTGAAAATGTATCCATTAGTTGTTGAGATATTTCAGTCTGGACTAAAGTGGTGCACAGACCAACAATGACATCCATTACACAATCAGTTGCCTGAGGTAGGTTTCGTTTTCTGTGCGTGCAACAGCAATTTCATCATTTCATTCAATCAGTTGCTACTTTAATCTGTCCGTCCTGAAACGTGTACGCATGCATGGACAGGAACAATGCCCACTTTAGCGCTGTATTCATATATAAGACTGAACACTGGATGCACATGTTTTAAACCATATTGCAAACTAACTTTTTTTTTTTTTTTCCATCTGTTGGTCCATCACCAGAACGTTCAATACGAAGAAGATTAGTGTTTCAATTTAAAACAATAACCTTCAAATGAAAACCTACACTTTAATATGTGACTCCACAGCTTCGATGACATTTAGATTCCAAAACTGAAAGTGCAGTTTTATTGCTATCAGATGTTGTCATTGGAGCCGAAACAAGAGAAAGGGCAGCGCCTGGACTGGTGACATTTTCTTTCAAACTAGCCAAAGTTGATTAAAGAAGCGACCAGCTCCTGCTGATGGCACTGTGGTTAAAAACATGTGAGATATATGCTCTGTGTTAGTGAAGTGACACAGAGAAAACTAATGTACTTTATGTTTATTTACAATAATAGTTCATACTCGCACACTTTGTGATTTTACTTTGTGGCTTTTTTTTTTTTTTTTTTTTAGACATTTACCAAAGATGAGGCTTTGCATATTAGGCAGACAGATTTTAGGCTTTCAGCTGGTGAATGTACAAAACTCCATCAGAAAATCTTCTGTTTCTGGATAAACTATTTTATAAACAACTAGTGAAGAGGTCAAGGGTGAGAACCACAACCACCCACAGAAATCCAGACAATGCTCCTGTGTATCTCACACACTCAGAAATACCAGGACGCAAAGACAGCAGGAAAGAGGAACAATAGAATATACTGCAGTAATTACCTGATTCACTGCCGCCGCTGATTGACTTCTCCCTTTCTGATACACTATAGTGGTTAATGGTTGGCTGTGGCAGCTATCTCAATGTGTTCAGCTCACTCTAAATGTTTTCCCTTTAGTTATCTTTAATAGGGTCTAAATGTACCTGTGCTGCACGGTGTCCTTGGGTGTTCACACACCATCTGTGTGAAATAACACTGTCTGCTTCAAATGACATCTCAATAAAGAAAAAAAAAAAAAAAAAGATGTGAAATCAGCACGGGCTTATCCAACTGTTTAACTTCACCACTTAAATTTATTTCTTGAACAAGGCAACTGTAAACATGCCACACCCTGAAAACCATGCAGTCCTGTTTGGGGCAAATTTGTCAAATTTGAGAATTGAATATTAGTGTGTTAAATATGTAAGGACAAATACATTTACACAAGAATATTATGAGAAAATTGGATTGGCTCTTCAGCAGGATACATGGCTGTACAAGGAGACATTTCCCAAGCTCCATCATATTTAGCCTGAAGTACAAACCAGGACTACACTGTTTAAAATTCTATTGATACCTTCACCCACACTACTGCTCTGGTTTCCACATACATCTCTGTGTCTGTCCTGGTTATTGTATTCGTGCACACGAAGAGTTAAGTTGTGACCGAACTGAAATTCCATTGCATGTAGCTTGTGTAAGCTCATCAGTGCTGTCTTTGTTAATGTGTTTTATCCTTGGAAGGATTCAAAAGAACACATTTTCTGGCTCAGTGGAGGTAATGTCAGTTCTCAGATGGAGACGGTAAATAATGGAGCTGCTGAAGCCGTAATTGCATCTGTCTTAAATCTGACTTACTGCAACTATTTTAAATTTCTTTTTTTAGAAACAACAGAGTTTTCAAACATAGCAGTCCTCACCAACATTACCCAAAATTAATGGCTTTGTTTGTGGTGCTCCAAACATTGAAAAATGACAATTAACCCATGTGTACTTTTTGAACCCATTAAAAGAACGTGCTGGGTCAAACTGACCCTGGACATTGTGAGTAGAAAAAACAAACAAACAAAAAAAACATGCTTTTTCTTTTTAGTAGCAAATTATATCTGTCCTCTCCTGTGGAGCCTCCCATGATGCTTGCCTGGGTTTAATGTTATGATCTGCAAAAATACCAGCATGTTGTAAAGAATCAGTGGTGGTAATTGTAAGATTTCTCTACAGCAGCTGTAGAATCATGAGAGAAGTCTAAGGCAGAATGATGAAAACGTGTATTGAGAGAGAGAAAGTACTGTAAGTTGTTTGAAGGCATGATGGTTATAAGAAAATAGAAATAATGTAATCCCTGTTTTACCAAAGACTTACATTCATGTTCTGCAGCACATGATCCAAAGTCAGTGTTCAGAGACAGTGAATGAAGCCATTATTTTGCACAGCATGACATTAAGGCCATGAAAGTCAGGGCAGAGAATAAACATGTAGCACAGCTGATTTTCATGTAGTCATTTTGTGATGTGGTTATTGTGTAACTATGATGTTCATACACACGTACATGTCTATGTATAGTCTGACTCATTTCAACTTGGAAAAAGAAGCAGCAAGAAGCAAACTGTGCTCAATTTTCCTAATAACCCACACAACCCTTGACACTTACAGGCTTTTATTTATTTTATTTAGACTTTTAATTTGGTGAAATTAACCATGATTATTACCTTGCAGTAACTTTCTGTGGATTTGAAGGCGACTTGGCGGCATTAAATTATGTGGTAGGAAATGTTCTGCAGCAAAAGGCCACAGCAACGCCTCCTCTTTAGCTCTGACAGACAGCGGAGCATAGAAATGCTCGGCTTTAACAAGCTCCAACTGTAACATTTGCAGCCTCCACTTAAAGGAGCTTCATCATCAAAGATATTCTCCCAGACAATTTGGAAACAAAACATACCTCAGCATCATCGCTCGCTAAACAAAATGTGACGGCAGTAATTATTCTCTTTCATTTGCATCGCCTCTCTGGCTTTCTTTTTACTATTTACGGAGAGCTTGTGACATGCACACACACTCACACATACATACACACATTCAATCCAGGGCCGTGCTGTCAGGACAAGCAAAGCAAGTGGTGCTTGACCAGTCAAAGCTAAAAACAGACATGAATTACAATGATACCACAGTGGAAGTGATTTGCATTCATTTTGTAATTTACTGCCCTCTTGTGGCTGCACTAGCCTTTTGTCTATGGAAGCTCGGTTGACCTCCAGCCGCTTCCATCTATCACTTCTGTCATTTTCATGGCCGTGTCCCATTGGGGGGGGGGGGGGGGGGGGGGGGGGGGGGGGCAGCGGTTTTTTTTTTGTTTTTTTTTGTTTTATTTGGACGTTTGCACATGTGCATTGTGAATAATCCTTGGATATTTGACGGGTGACTAGCTATAGCTAGCTACAGACAAGTGTGCTAGTCAAGCTGCCCTCCACTCAGCTTCCAGTGATCTGTGTGTACACAGGTGCAGATGCTTGTGGGAACTACTTGCACATTAGAAAATGACTTCAACAGTCTTCCTTTGTGTATATGATAGGCAGAGTGCATTAATGTGTTTACTATTGTGTTTGAAAATGTTGGAAAGCTTGTTATAAAATTGCCATTGAAGGAAAAACAAAGCAAAATCAACCGGTTTGATCAAATTTCCACTGTATATATATTATAGTGATGTATGTGCAGCAGTGGCTCCTTTTTTTTACTTCTAATAACACACCAGAGATTTGCAGGGAAATGCCAAATGTTATTCACTGACAGTGTGTAAGAGGATGAGGACATTCCTGCCAGACATACTGCCACATTTCCAGCGCCTACATACAGATATATATACAGCCCATTACTATTGGCTATATATAGTAAAAGGGCTAAGCCATGATGGAATAGTAATATGATTAGCTGTGATTGGCAGTACTGTAAAACACAGACATCAGCCCAGGAACATCCTTACAAACAGTCTGGGACCTTAAAAAGGACAGATATGCATGTAGGGCTGATAGATTGGGGGTAACTTCTACTACAGCATGTAATTAAATTCTTCCAGTGCAAAATAAAGATAAGGATTCCATTAGCCCCTTAAAACATTCTGGGATAATGGATTTTTGTGGTTGATGGAGCACCTCATGTGGGACAGGTGGGATTTACTCCCAGGCTTGACTCGGGAGCGTGGCAGGCAGGCAGGCAGGCACTGCACCCAACCACGGGAGCCAGTGACGACATTTGATGCACCATTGGCACCAGAGGCAAATGAGATTACAGCAGGGGGAATGGAATTGACTCTCTCCTTGACAGATTTACAGATCCCCACTGGATAGAATACAGGCAAAAAGGCTGTAAAACCCATCATCTGTGGGGTGAATTACACACAGCTTGGAACAACTTGTTTGGTTTAGGAAATCCACACACCAGCCTCTTTTGATTTACCTGCATCCCCACCCCCACCCCACACACACACACACCTCACCAACCCCCTTACTCCTCACCCTTCGTCCTGGAAGCATGCATGGGTGACAGTGTTTTGCTGCGGCTGTGATTCAGGGATCTCTTCTTCTTTTCATCAGTTTGTTGAATCGCTGTGCTGAGCTGTCCTTGGCCTTTGATCTATTAGCCGCTCACAATAGAATTATTCCACACTGTATTCATAAGTGCACATCACAAGACTTGTAAGAACATTGATTTCTCTGTTGGTCCAATAGATACAATCTGAATATGAACATCTAAGACCACTGGCGTCTCTTGGTCCCTAAGCAATAACATGTGGAGGTCAAATATAGCTGCGCAGTCGATTTTACAATAAAAGTGTCTTCACTCCACTTTGGGAATTCTGAGACAAACTATAAAGACACTATATTAAATATTTAACCGTCTCTCAGCTCATGTTGCAGTCAGTCCATCACCTTGATCTACATTATATTGATGCACACATGTACTGTGTTCGTTTAAAAAGGCAGAGTCTGTGGATTAAGAGTATCTAACGTATCTGTACAGAGGAGGAGACCCTGCACCTAAAATTTAGCAGGGAGATACATTCTGGATAATCTGCTCTACACGTCACAACTACCTGATTGGATGAAAACCACTGATCTCAAAACTTTGCTACCTTGATGGGTTCCAAAATCATAAAAATATGATCGTTAAAAAAAAAAAAAAAAAAAGGTCATAATAATTCAATCACAAAACATCCAGGAATCATCCTGCAGTGTATAATTCATGACAATGATTAAAATATGTGTTGCCTCAGTTTGTAAGCAAACTGAATGCTTAAACGAGTGTGAGCCTTTTCATCAAAGATTCTCGGAGGTTGATCCAGAGGAAGCAGCAGCAGCAGTAATCAACAAAACAATGACAGATTGTTGTCACTGTCATTGACTATGGGATTCATTATAATTCACAGAATGCATAATTCATATGCATATGCTCATTACAATTATATTCCAATCAAATACCCTTGATTCAGGAGATCTCAACAAAGGGCCACATGCCTTCTGAGATGACGTCTTGCCTAAACGAATTTCAGATGAGAAAGAAACTATAACTAAACTAAAAATATATATTTTTTTAATCATCATGAAATCATGGAATAAAAATCAACTAATTAAAAGCTGCAATTGGCAACTTTGAGTACTGACAACGGGAAACTAAAGAGAAAAAAAATGTATTTTCAAGTCAGTATCTTATATATACTATATATATACTATGTAAACAAAAGCTATAAAAGCTTGTCTGACTTGTTTTCACTGTGGGCTGGATCATGTAGAGCGGACTATAAACAACAAAATTTAAGTAAATGTCACTTGTCTTAATTAGAAATTTTTATCTAGCTTGTGGTTATTTTTTTCCAGGCACAGGAGAAGACATGCTCATGATCCTCCAGTATGCTTTAACACATATTTCAAGCTCTGAATTTTCAACAAAAGCATTTTTTTTTTGGTCTTTTACTTTGCATGAGAGTATGTTACCAATTTTTCCTTTGATACCAACTTGTACAAATGCGTCTCATTTCAAGCTTGAAACTTAATTTGTTTTGCACAAGTTCGATTTTTATCTATTCAGTGATTCTGATGGTGAATACTATATTGAACTAAACTATACAGTCTCATGATAATCATTAGCTTTAACATTGTACTGTGGGCAAATTAAATATATGTTAAAGGTGCGTTAAAGAAGAATTCCTTTAAATTAGATTTGTTTGATCTTTTCTCTGGTAGCTGGACACCCTGTCTTATTTAAAGGAAGCCAAATGTGCTTATTTTAAGATATGTTTCATATCCTGTTTCATATTTAATCTCTGATCCTTTATCCTAAAAGAAAGCAAAGTGTTGAGAGAGATGCAATCAGAGCAATCATCAGGTTTGCTTACAGACGCCATATGAACAGCATTTTAGTGCTTTTGAAAATGTCACGTCAGTGGCTGTTTTAACTAATATACAGTTATCAGTGACATTATTACATCATAACTAGTTTTTTTGTCCACATTGGTTAAAGCACGTAAAAGGTTAAGACTTAAAGGTGTTTACTTTTCAGCAGACATGAAACAAAAGGCAAAATACACCTCTCATCATTTTCAAACTACAAAGTGCTGCAGGTTCCTGCAGTTGAACACATAGTTACTGGTACATCCACAGAGCTGCTACCAATTTCCTGTCATTACTTCATTGATCCAGGGTTCTCTAGCTGAACATGAGCTTAGTCCTGAGTGGACATGAACCACAGAGCTGTCAGCTGTTTGCCTGTCACCTCTCATATCTGAAGACATTTACACATTAAAAAAAAAACTAGATTATTGCTTAGCAAAGGCTGCATTACAGAGCAATCTAACCTTCTTTTAAAGTGAGTGCTTTGACTAAAGGAAGCAGATGTTGCATAATTAGAAGCTTGGCATTGACATGAGTAATGAAGTAAACTCTCAGACATCAGTTTAGGTGGATGGAGCTAAGCATTACCCTCTCACAGAAAATACTGACTCTTGCTGAGAACCAATAAACCTTTCTGATGAGGCATCATTTATAAAGGGTTTATAAGCATGTTATTCTTAGGAATGGATGCCCATTAAATCATCCATACACAGCATTAGTAAATTATTTTTAACCATCAATGAAGTCATAAGTTACAGCTTATAAACCGTATCAGAAAGTGGTGAAAACCTTATATATTCTTATCCTCCTAACAGCTGGATATCATGGTGGGAGTTAACTAGACAATTGATTTTACAGTCACTGCCCTGATAGAAAAGCAGTCAGACTAATTAAAGCTTCCATTTTGAATCAGCTCATTCAGTAAGGAGGTGCGTCGATCATGAACCCGGGATAAAAGTTCATTTTATAAAGTAATAAAAAAAAAAACAACAACAACATAGAATACTGCTATTAGTATTTGTCTCAGTAACTTCATTATAAGGCTCTGTGACCACTAAGCTCTACAGCACTAGATGGTCTCTGCATCCCAGTCTGTCTTTTCCCATGTAGAATTTCACATTACAGCAACTGTATTCTTTGGCTTTTGTGAATTTTTTTTTTTTTCTTTTTGGCAAACTGATCAACAAATGAGTCAAGATGCAAAAACTGTGCCCTCCTGGACTCAATACTTAGAACACCCACCCAGATTGCTCAGTCTCTCATCGGTTATGGTGGACCACAGACAAGTTTTCATCAGCTTCAGCGTAGAAAAGCTTTGCTCACAAGAAGCGGTTCTCTCTGGAATCAGGACTGCTGTTTTGCAGAGTCTGATGAGCTCAAAAAACCCTCCTTTATACGGCTTAATGAACAACACCACATCTACTGTACTAGACGGGTCTCAGCATCCTGTTCTGTATTCATCAATCATCAATATTTCAATCACATCACTGAGCAAATGAAAACAGAGCTGTCTCTTTCAGAGATGCGCCACTTTGGGGTTTAGAGCTTGGATGCTATTCATTATGTCACAGTTTGTCTTTGAAAACCATCTGTTAAGCTCACTGCGCGTTGGGCTAAATAGGACATAATGTTCCTTTTTCTCTTCGATTTGATGATAACTATACAGCAAAGACAAAGGAGAGGTTGCTTCAGCAACCCAGGGTATTAATGTTCTGTGGCTGGTTTGCTAGAAATGAGCAGTTGTGTTGTGGCAGCATTTGTGCTTACATTTCACGACTACCCAGCAAAACCGATAGAGACGAATGTGTAGCGTATTCATGAAGAGAGAAGTGTTCTTCCAAAAACTATCGCAAAGCTTTTAAGAAGAATGAATTCAAGCAAACTCTTTGCTGTAGCTGTTTATGCTGACTGCAAACTAGTCAACAACATCATTTCCTGACCAGAAGTTTGACTATGTAAGGGTTAGGGCGGGGTTTCTAAGATCAGTGTCAAAGGGGCAAAGCTGGCTTCTTTCCAAAGCTGCCCACACAAAGCAACGAAGACAAACAAGTGCTCACTCAAATATAAGTAAAGTCGGTTTAGGCCAGCTGAATAGCAGACAAAGAGCTGTAGCCGGAGACTTGTGGTCTGTCCTGACACTCATTTAAATGGGTCTAACGTTTGAGACAGAAGAGAGAAAAGACACTTTGTCACCATTCACATACTCAGTTATTAAGAGCAGATTGTGACAATTTCCCTCAAGAAACAGTCCTATTCAGGTGTGGAAGGGAAAGAGCTAAAAGCGGTAAAGGGGCATTAGTCTTAGAAATAAGGCCAAGCTAATGAGGGTTAGTCAAATATCACTGCAGCCCCCTATAAAAGACCTTGGTACGAAGGTTTGAAGGTGCAACGTTCCCCTGGGATATTTCTGTCAAATATACATGTGGAGATGGAGCTGGAAAATGAGGTTGCTATCATTGGGATGAATTAGGCCACCTTAAACATGAATTACAAATTAGGGAAGGAATTGTCTCAAACTTACTTTGACCTGCAGAGAGGACTCTGTGTTTCAGGTTCCACACAGAACCCGTATCATAACATATCATTTGTGTCGCAAGACAATATAAGACACATCCACGGTGCTGCAGCAGGCTGTTGCTGAATGCAGCTGAATAAATCATTTAAAAATATATAGCATATGCTATGTATTTATCCAATATTTGTGGTCTTCATATATTTTCTCTCTGTTTAACAATGCAAAATGGATCCCAAATAATCCCCGTGCTCGCCTCATTCTCACCCTCCTCCTTCATATTAATTAACTCAGCAAATGAGAATTGACTAGACAAACACAGACAGGCATCTTACTTAAACGGTAAATAACAAGGACTTGCCAGGATGCATAGTTTTAGCCTCATAAAGGGAAAGCAAAGCGCTGGATACGAGAGTGAACCGAATCAATCTTGATTAAAAATGCCTTTTCATGGTTTTGTACCAAAGTGGCATCTCAAGAGAACATCTTTAGATCCCTCACAAAGCAGCAAGCGCAGGTAAACCTTAATGCACATCTCTGTGTTTTAAAGTTCAAACACAGCATCTGAGTCCCAGCTGACCTCCCGCTGGATCCCACTATATGCTGATAAATCGCAGAGCTTCCCAATGAGATGCTAACCTTGGTTTTGCAGAACACAAGGTAAATGCTGATGCGCTGAGTTGTGGAGTTGTGCTTATTGTAAAGCTCGGGTCAAGGCTGGGCGTTTTCACTGAATAGCGAAATGGCTTCTAGCTGATTATGAAAGCATTCGACGCCTCGACGCTCGACGGCACGGATGCTGGCACAACACTGCAGCATTATAGTGTGTCAAAAAGGGACGACCTACCTCCGGCAATGTGAACGAGTGCATGCCTCAAAGCATACAGCGATGGAGTGAAGCTAAGTTGTCAAAAACTAATACTGTGAAGGTTTTTTTTTACTTCCTCTTGAATGTTTAGGCCTAATGGTAAAACAAGACAAAATGTGACTGCTGCAGATCCTGTAAATGAAAGCTAAATGGCTTTTGACATCCTCTTCAACTAGAGAAACTCCCCCTCTCCAGTCCCCACTAGTAACAAGCTCTCATTTCATACTAGAGTCCACCATATTACACGGGGGCCACTGGGGTCAGCAGTGCCTGTCTTGCTCTGTTGGCTGTTGTTGATAAGCAGCCTCAAATATCTCCAGCAGGGAGAAATGTTACCCTTGCTTTTTTTTTTTTTTTTTTCCTGCTTCTGCTCAAATTGATCTGGCGGCACAAGTTGGCAGGATGATCAAGTGGCTCGTTAAGCAGAAGAGGAATTAGGTCTGCGTCAGATAGGAGAAAGTCGTGGCTGCCCCCGGGGCATCTGTTTGGTTTCCCAGTGCATGACACCTGTGCTCTCAGAAGGAGCCGCGCTCGTTCCTGTTACTGGCCGGGGATGTCTTGTCTCAAAGGCAACCGGGATGAGGAGTGAGCTGAGATTGGATATTTTGTGTAGAGGTAGTGGAAATTAAACTCTGCACCAAAAGACAGGAAAGAAAGGTCAGGTTTTACATGAGAAAATATGCAAAAGTCCTAAAGGAAGAAGAGATTCATTTTAAAAAGGCACCTTTACCACAAGGTAGTATCCTGCACTACTGAACTTTTTTGTGCTTCTCCATATATAAACATTTCCTTCCAAGGAAACTTTAAAGGGTTAAAGGAGAAACAGAAATGTGGAGGGGAGGGGGGATTACTGCAAGATTAATACCAGGCTACACTGCAGGTCACAGGTCTCCAGCATCCTCGGTAAGACTCACTGAACTCGATTTAGGGGAGAGAGCTTGTGTGCAGGTCCTCCCATTCAACAAGGCAACATTCTCCTCTTGCTGTTACTGGTAACATTAACTGTGCGGTCTATACTCATCTGCCATCTCCCAACACAGATACTGAAACAAATTCTCTCAGCAATAAAAACATCAGCAAGCCTTTCACTTCTCTAAGTGCAACATTGCCAGACCAATAACACCACTGTGTTACCAGGAGTAAAATAAACAGACACATAAGACATTCATGTTGTTGAAGAGATGCTGCGAAGCGACCTCGCTGAGAATCCTCCTCGGAATATCTGGAGAATAATTATTCTGTTTAACTTTTTGAGCTGGAGGGCCAGACCTGCATTGTAAATACACTTGCTACATAATTGCCATCTTGAAAAGGAATATTTCTCAAGTATCTGGCAAGTAAACATGTTGGTTTCTCTCTGAAGCTAGCCCTACTTGGTGGCAACTGTGAATCACACACACACACGCACATACATACGCTCGCACAAGAGTGAAAGAGGTAGCCAGACAGCCGAGGCCGACAATCTCAGAGTGTTCTTCCAGCTATCTGCCCTCAGATATGGACACAGAGGCAGAGGGTGGCCAGCAGAAACCTGGTGCACAGCCATTCCCGCTCTGACAATATGTCTGATGTCAGCCCAAGATGCACAAAGGATGAAGAGGCTAAAACCCTCAGCAGATGGGGAAAATCCATCTTTCACAGCGCAAAGGCTGCTCGGAGAAAAATGAGTTTGGGAGAAGTTTTACTATTGGTTAACTTACCTAAGAGAGTTTAGACACAGTAATCTTCTAGATGGCTCCAGCAGTCTACTCCAGTTTCTTTTAGCACACACCATATTAAATGATAAGAAGTAATCTGTAAGTAATACACAATTATTTTTTACAATGTGACTTTTAAATTCAATTAATAGGGAATTTAAAACATCAGCTCAGTGCTGCAGTGTTGAGGGATAAGAATTTCAGATTTAAATTACAGTTTTAGCACGACTGAACTCTTCTACTATACTGCTCTATTACTACAGTGATGAAAAGCTACTGTCTGCATTTCAAAGAACCAGCTCTTCCTCTCTGCCGATTAATGTGCTGCTATCAGAGTGTCCAGCCAACCACAACTTCGACATGAAGAAGAGGAGACAGACACGTCAGGCTGCTGAGTTTTTGTAGGCTCAGATAAGCATGTGACACTGTTTTTACACTGATCGCTATATGACAGAATCATGGGGTAATGTGTGTGTGCTGAGCTCACACATTTGGCTTCTATTACTCACAATGGTATAATGTATGTTAAAGTGTTAGAGTGATACTGTGGATGTACCAGTAGATGCACATTCTATAAAGGATTTGATTATTATTTCTTACTTAGCTAAGATGACTGATCAACACAAATATTCTATATTCATATGACAATGGTATTTGGAAGCTGAACAGCTGCATTAACCTCTTTAAGGGTTTCCAGGCAACACATTAGTTGTTGGGCCCCTACTGACCCCTACTACGCACGGCAGTTCCATAGCACCATAGCATTATCATCATCATCATCATCATCATCATTTCCCCTGGCAACCAGAAACCAAGAACTCTAAAGCTGAAATGATAGCTGATTAATAGATTAGTTGACTGACAGAAAAGAAATTGGCAACAAGTTTGATGATTAAATTCCTCCTTGCTCGAAGTTTTCAGTGTATAAGACATAAAACATCACTTTAAAACAAAGGACCACTGCAGGTCTCAAAGCAAGGTTCTGGCACAGAATCCCTCTTGAAGTAGTTTCTGTATTTCAGTGCAAATTCAGAACAAATTGGCCATTCATCATATTACGTAGAGCCATTTGATATGGAGTAAACCTCTGGCTTTTGGGGGGCTGAGGTGGGGTCTGGGGCCAGTAGGCAGCTGCCCGTCTTGCCTGATCGGTGATCAAAGGTGCACTAATGTGCACTGAACAACTGAACCTTCAAACTGTGCTTCTATTTAATTTTGGCATTTTATTGTCCTTTGTTCATTTCATTTCTCTTTAGAAATGTAAGGATGTACAGTTCCTACTTTGATTCAGTGCAGTGTATGTGCTTCAGTTCTCATTGAGTCAGCTCACAGCATGGCCACATTCAGTTGCTGAATGTCCATTCTTTGCCAGGTGGAGTATTATTCTGCGGACCTGTCCCCATAATTAAAGCTGTGAGAAAGCCTGATAATGGTGCAATGAATTAACAACCTTTAATAACCCGCTGGAACTTGATGTATCGTTTAAAAATGGCCTTGAGAAAGATTTTTTAAAAAAGGTTACTAGAGAGTTCAGTTGTAGAAAATTAGAATATTCAGCAGAATTCAACAGTTCATTGAATAGGATCCACTGTAATCTCGGTGGTCTGAAAATTCATAATAGAAGTCATGTCTTTGCCTTTGTAGTGTAAAAAGTGAAATATTCCCACACAACTTAAACAATGGGCTGAGAACAGTTCTAACCCTGGTACACAGGCACAACAGGAAGAGTAAAAAAACAAAAAACAAAATGAATATTTAATTCTAAAGCATTTCCTCTTCAGAATTCAGCCAGCACGGCACACAATATGCCAGCTTTCTTTAACACTCAGCTAACAAATATAAATTTCACTGCATGGGGTAACCACTTAATCTCAGTAGATGGGAAATGATGAGAGCCAAATGAGCCATTATACTGTATAATGGTTGTAACCACAAGCATATCAACATCGTGGCTGCGGAGATTATCTGCTTGACAAGGACTAATGACACAGTTCAAGGGCAGTGCAGTTAAAAGGACATTATAATGAGCTACAGGTATCTCTGTCATATTTGAGTGAGCATGCACAGTATGCAAATGTAATTCTGCTGATTTGAATTATTATTAAAAAAAAACAAAAAAAAACCACTGAGGAATAAGAAACGTGTCGGGAAACTGCTGCAATCTTCCACCTCCAAACATCCCAGCTCAAAATTTCCCAAATTACTCATCACTGATGACACCAAATTCCTCTGAAACGAATTAGCTCAACCCATTATGCATTAAATGAGGGAGAGAAAGAGGCGGGGGAAAAGAAAAAAAAAAGGAATTAGTCCACCCATAATTTGGGATACATGTGGTGGACTATCAAGGATGCATTTCAATATCCCAAACATAGACCTAATCAGTAGTCATTACAGGGTGAATTTCCTGGGGGAGGTCACACATGTTGCAGAGATAACAAGCTCTCCTCACTGTCCCCGGCAGTAATAATGCATAAACCGCAGCGCATCTACCTCTGGGTACTGCAACTGATACCCAGCGCTGGGCTTTTTATTTCCAGCTTTAGAGGAGAAAAAGACACTGCAACCCTTGTTTGACAAGGAAACCAGCTCTGGCTGTCAGAGCTCAATGGCATCACACACACACAGCATCTATCTTTTAATACTTGCAGTCGCAGGGAAGACGAACACTTTCTCTGATTCCCTTTTCATTTGTTTTTTTTTTTTCCTCCACGTTCTCAATATACGCTAAATACATGCTCCTTTTTTCCTATAACCTTGGCCCAATTTATATCCTTCTCCCTGCTTTGCTGGCTCCTGGCATTTCCAATGGGGTGAGCGAGGTCACGGTGGTGCTCAATTAAAAATATGAAGTCATGTGCAATCTCTCGGCAATCGATCCAAAAACAAAGTCAGCCCAAGGTGACGTCCGACACCCTGCAGTTGTGTTTCATAACCACGCTGGTCTTTTCTGAGTTGATCACAGCTCCTTCCAAGCCAGTGAGCTGGCATGATCCCTGACAGCACTCTCAATGTCCCCTATTGACAACTGTTAAACATCCCAATATCTTACACTCTGTTTCACAAGAGGCCGTTTAACCTTCTGTTTAAACACATTTTCTTCATTTCAACTCTTTTGGAAGCTGTTTTGCAGAGCCGGACTTGTACTTTGTGCTCTACATTACTGAAAAAATGATTTGCATAGTGGGGTGTGTTGAGGTTTTCTTTGAAGAGATCAAAGAGAAATATGTCATCAGAATGAGAGATGTGGACCAGAACAAGTTGCCGGGTGGTTGAGCATGGTAAAGCCTTGCACTGCCGATGGATCACAGGCGCCGAGGTGAACGTTTGTCCCCTCCAGACACATCCCAACACCACAGCAACTGCCTCACTCGCTAATTGAATTTGATGTTCCTTCCTTGCTAAAGGTTTCCTGCTGCTGATAGATACCGGTCCAGCCTTTTTCGTCTGTCATCTAAGCACAGAGCAGGAGCCCATTTACATGAAACAGATCCCGCTGTATATGGTTATTAGGCGATCTGCAGGATGGAGGCGGGTAAGTCAAGGTGACACAGAGTGAGAGACACACAAATTTCGAGGTGCACAGCAAACGCAGGCGACCGTTTCGCAGACGAGGAGCTTCTTGTATGTCAGAAAGCCATCAGGGGCTGTTGCTGTTGCAGTTACTGCTGCTGCAGCAATGGATCACTGAACGCAGCCATGCAGAGGAAAGTCACCTGCACTAAGTAACAACTCCAGGAGCTGCAAAGGTCACTGAGACTGAGTGCACACAGGTGAGGACAGATGGATGTGATGGTGAAGTTTATGGCCTTATAATTAAATTAAAGTGTTGGACCCTGAAGAAAAAAAAAAAAAAACGAGGCTTACAGTTCAAGAAAAAGGCGGCAGTTAAAAAAAAGGCTTAATTGTGACACTCAGTAATGAGTAGAGAGGAACTGTAAAACACGAAGATCTCATACAATTCCCTGAAGCAGAGGTCTGCCCTCTATAATACATCTTTCAGGCTATGAAAGGCTGCTGGAAGTGTTGATATAATACAGCCCACCAGTGCACAGTGAGCTCTTTATGTATTGATGATCAAATTTTGGCTTTGGAATCAACATGATGTCTTACTTCTGCTTTCCAGAAAAAAAAAAAAAACATATTAATACTCCATGACATTTGCTCTTTTCCTGTTTTGCCAATAGTGGATCATTTCTGTTCCACTGTTCCAACCGTAATTACTGTAAAACCCATTGTGTTACATGAAAGACAGAACCCTGAGGCGCGTTGCCTTTGTTCAACATTTACATAACTGTAAATCAGAAATTCCTCATGTCTACACAGACCGCAGCCACTGTGGAATCCGTCAATACCCTGTAGCTTGTTGCGCTCCGCATTTTGATTTCAAACAAATATTCAATTATGAACTGAGACACACCATATGGCACAGTGGGCTGTGGACTGTCTGCCCCATATAATGCTACTGCCTATGATCGCCACACACATGCTATGTTTTATTCATGGATCCCCCAGGGTCCACTGGCTCACTACGGGCCACTTGGTCTGATCTGAGTTGAGGGTGGCTGATTTTAGCCTCTCCTAATATGAAGCTGTCAAACAATGATTGACCACTGAACTGCTTTGCTTGAGAGTTTCCTGTGCTGATGGCAGGACCTTGATTTGTTTAAATCGTCTTCACAAAAAGATTTTTTATTTGTTATCATTATTATGGATTTACCAACAGTGGCTCAAGCTGTTGCCAAAGATCCTCAACAGCCACTGACCAGTCTTTGGTTCTTTCATGGCAATAGGCTATCAGCTCTGGTTGCTCATAACTTGGCTCTTATCATCCAGTATAAACATTATGGTCTGGTTGCAGCAAGGCTGTGGTCCCAGATCTCGATGTTTTGTTTGGTGAGTAATACAACCACTGACCCAATAAAGTCCCAGGTTGTATTAATCCACAACTATCAACTATTCCCGAATGTGTTAGATATTATTTTGATAAGATACTGTGTTGGGAGTTCAAACCAGGAGCTGCCAATGCTAGAACTACAACTTCATATGAAAACTCAAACTGGCAGGTAAACACAGAGATACACTTTCTCTTTCTCCAAAACCACATCACACAGAGACATACAGCACAAGCACACACACACACACACACACACACACACACACACATGCAACACATTTCTGCTGCTCACAGTCTGCACTGGTGCCGGACGTCTCGGTACCACACCGAGCAGTGTGTGTTTGTGACAGTGACATGACAGCATTCTTTTATAACTCCCTTATATTCCCCTACAGTGACAGTAGGGGAACGGAGAGAGGTGCCAGGAATCATGGAGAGGAATCCCTGTCAAGCATTACCCTCAGGCTTCCCCTCCCTCGTGTCAAGATAAATAACCACAGGAACCTCATGGGAAACATAGGGAGACAGAAAGAGAGAGAAAAACAGAGACAGACAAAAAAAAAAAAAAAAAAAAAAAGTGACACACACAAAAAGTGCTTTCCAGGAAGACTAGATTATGTCACTTCTTCTACAAATGTCACTCTTTTGATTGTTGGGTCTGGTTGGGTTTAGTCGGAATGGAGTTCAAACTTGAGTTAAAATGGACATATGGAGATTTAAGTGTTAAATCTGCACCATCTGATACTTTGTGGCAGTTAATGGTAACTGTTCTAACAGCCTTTCCAGCGTGTCCTTGACTGTATGTTTAGTGTCATATCCCCTGCCATATGACTAAAAGCTCTGATCTTTTAAGTGAATGGGGAAGTCTAATGGAGGATGGTAAACTAAGATGCCTGACATTCTTAAAACCAAAGACATTTGCTGGACATGTCGTGTTGCTGTACTTATTACTTTAGATTTTTTTTTTTCTTCCCATGGGACTGCAGTATTGATTTTTGATTCTTCTCTTATTTCCCAGCTACTCTCCAAATGTGTCTTCATTTGTGATCTGCAATTTTTTTTAATAACAGGATGATTTCAAACACACAACCAGGGTAAATTACTGCCATTGGTTTTTTTTTTTTTTTTTTGTGTTTTTTAACTGCTAAATTCATGCTGCAGGGTGGTGAGAAAAAAAAAGGAACTAGTCCATAAATTTTTTTAAAAAAAATTAACAGAACATGCCCTAAATCATCAACATGGCCTCCATTGTTGGGAGAGGATAATTTAACCCAGAAATCTAAAAGGAGGTGACTGAATTGCACATATGCGCTCTCAATTTCTTAAGCATTACCGCTGGAGAACATTTTCTGATATTTGTATGGCCATCATCATCACAACCGCATTATCAATTTCAGTTACATTACCCTCAGCGCCACAGAGCTATGTGAACGGCACATGGAAAAACAGGAACTATCCTTTCAGTTTGCCTCAGACCTCGTTGCCGAACAGCAAACGGGTCAATAACCCATCATTATAGAACTTCACACTTCGCTGGCTGCAAATTGACTGCCTGAAGGATTAAGGAGAAAGGCAATGATGCCAATGCTGGAGATGAGACAACATTGCTCATCTTCTCTACCTACTAAAAAACCCGGGGTGCTCTGAAAATACCGGAGCTTGGCTTAAGAAAGAGAAGGCAGCGTGACAGGACATAATCCTGTCACTCAGGGTATTGTTGCTAAAATGGGAGGGCATATACTCACTTGGATCAATATCCTGTCAATGTATAATAGAAAGTAGAGCAAAGTAGCAAATGGGTCAAAGTTGATTGTCCTCAATGAGATCATTTCAGGTAAACTGTTGAATTTAATTTTTTCAGTTTTCCGTGAGGTCCCACTCCTGACTTTGCCCTTCTGCAATTGGTTAGAAGGCTGTTCAATCAGTCTGGGTAACAGGAGCCATTCAACCAACTAAAATACTATAAAACAGCTTTAATATCATGTAAACACAAATACTTCAGCCCTCCAAAGGGCTGCCTTTATCACAAGCACTCGTTTTTCCTGTGTGCAGTGAACAAGCACATTTTTAAAGCGATACTCAGGACCATTTGTGAACCACGCATGAGCTTCTATGTGAATTCAAATAAGATGCTCGTTCTAGGAGGGGGTTTCAGCTGTAGGCAGGTCATACACCGACACTCTGCTTTACCATCTGACCTCTTGTTTCAAAAATAGCAAGTCCTGATAACTTTGAATCTTAATCTTGATTCATTATGAAGTGAGAGGGTTCTGTCAGTGTGTGTTCTTTAGTTGGGGAATGCAGGAAAACTTTGACTCCATGAATCACATATTAAATCCATGTTTCTTTCATTTTTAACTCAGTGTTATTAAATTTGTCCAAATTTCTCCATTCCAAGTTTAAATGAATCTGTTCATCACTTTTAATCAGCTTACAATCAGGGGTTCTAACTTTACTTAACTCATCAAATTAAGTTATTTAGAAACATTGTCAGCTTATTCACATACTGAGAATAACCTATGGAGAGATAACAATGAGTACACCTTTTAGATTATGAGAAAACAACATCATTGTATTTCTATATTTATATACATTTAAATGATGCTGTCAAGCAATCTAAACAAATTCTGCTATTCAACTGAATGATTATGAACAGATAATTAAAAAAATGACATTAAATTTTTTTGTATTACTCAGTTAATTGCATGAAGCACTGATCTGACTTTTACTTTGCATGCTTTTGCAACATTTTAATATTGATATTGGGAAAAAAAATACTGATTTAATTTAGCGTGTAGTCATTTAAACAGAGCAGCCAAGTCTTATTTGCAATGTTTTCTTATTTACAATATTATACCTACATCTTTAAACATCAGCAGTTTGAATACAGATACATCCATATCTGCCCCTAGAGAATAGTGTCAGCTAATCCCTTCCTGTGATACCACTACTATGATTCCACAGCACTCATATGTAATCACGATTAGAGATTTCTTTTTTTTTTTCCATCACATCCTGGAATGAAGAGGCATCCTCACATCATAATGGCCCCGGTGTCAAAGTGTACCTGAGAGCTGTGTGTTGATGTCTGTACAACCCAATGATTACAAATCTAAGCTCAGGTCTTTCTTTCTTTCTTTTTGTCTCTTTCCACAGACCCTAAGAAAAGTGGCTGTGCTGATGTGAGGGGGGGGAAAGAGTGGGAAGAAGCAGAAATATTTCATTTAGGAAAAGAAAATGTGAAAGGACAGAAAAGAAAAGTAATGTCAGCAGCGTATCCCACACAAGACGGAGGGGAGTGGTAGCGGTTGGAGGGAGACGGGAGCTGTTTCTGATTCGCTGATACGGTTTTATTATCTTTTGAGTCCCGAACAAGGTGCTGGCTGGCTGACTGGGCTGCCTGGCGGTATAGCCAGGGCTGATGGGGCTAATGGAATTCGAATGCCGGGGCCTCATCTCTCAGTTGTGATGGCTGGGTGACAGGTCCTGATGGATCGCTAGAGCTGAAGGCTCGCCTGACAGTCACGCTCGGCTGATGAATTGTGAAATGAGACAGACGTACAAAAGCTGTGGGCAGCCCAGACCTGGGCTGACCCCCCAACACACACCCCAACCTTCTCCTCAGTCAACTGGTATACTCTATACGACAGTGAGCGCCATGACACTCGCATCCATCTTCCACCCTGACTTGTTGCTGGGGTAATGTGGGCAGCTCCTCAGGGTGCCACGGATACATGTGGCCCATCCTTGGGACCCCGCCAAGTTTTGAAGTCTTTTAACGACAGCCTGTGGGCATCTATCATGCTGACATTTCTCCTGAATGTAGTCCTTGCAGTGTATCCCCTTCTAGCAGGAGTGTGTGATCTACTTCACATCAGCATCTACATCAGGAATAAAACCGGGTCATGAGAGAACTACTAAACTACAACATGAACAAAAACTGAAGGACTTAGTAATGAAATTTACAAGGCCTAAACACTTTTGATGAAACAGGTCGCTCCTCTCGTAGAGAATTTGAAAGAAAATAAAGAAAATAGAGGACAAGGACACAGAGAGAGCTGCAACATAAAAAAAAAGAGAATGATAGTAATGGGAAAGATGAATCCACCAGAGGGGCTGTCTATAGCAATAATTACAGAGTCCAAATCGTAATCATGAAAAGGCATAATTTTACAGTTTGATGGTGTTTCTTTTGTTAACTAGTCTTAGCAGATGGCAGTTGAAGCATCCGAGAAGTTTTTTTTTTTTTTCCAGGCTCACGGCCGAAGACTAAAGGAAATAAGCAGCGCGCTGAGGGAACGTCATGAAAACTGCTGCCTGTGGACATTAAAATGACTTATTACATGTTTATATGAAGGCATATTTCTTTCTGTTTAATTATCGCTCTCGGTTGCTTCCTCTCCCCGTCTCTCTCTCTCTCTGTGCTAATCTGCCCACTGCCAGCTTTGGGTGTTTACGTGACTTGTAATTGTGATCAAATTCAGCGAGGTGATACTGCACCTCTCAAACGCCGCCTGATGTCGAGGGCTCTCCTCGCGAGTGTTTGCCTCCTGCTCCTCAGTCTGTCTTTCACATGTGGGATTTTATTTGGACTCCCCCAAAGTTCTTTTCTCAACTAACTGATATCCAGTGGTGTGGGCACTTCAATCCTAATTTTCCTTGATGCGCAAAGTAACTGGCCCCACTGCATGATTTCTATGAGACTGTGATGATGATCAACTTTGCCAATTACCCATCAGAGAGGCTGATATATATATAAAAGAACACAGAATTCTCAGTTAACTGTTTTAAGATGAATAGGAGCATTCAAGCGTAGCCTGCCGTCCAAACATTCAGCTTTTATAAGTCTTTTTCATAAAGTGAATCCCAAGGTTTACTCTCATTACTGAACACCAGGGGGAAAACAAAAAGATGTTTTGAAGTTCACCTTGATTTTTGTTTTTTTTAGTCTCTCTCTCTCTCTCTCTCTTTTTCTAAAGTCTCGAGTGAATGCGCACTGAGATGAAATAAAATCCATTTAAAACTCAACTGAACTTCATTTAGTGCTGCAACAGTTGGCAGCGCTTGAATGCACGAAAAGTCAAATCACCAGGGAAAAGGCTTCCACCCCTGCTGTGGTTGTAGCTATGTCTATATGTTTTCTATTAGTCTTAATACTCTGTGATCCAACCCACCATTTGGAACTTAAAGTACAACTTCATATATTAATTTGTATAATATAAAATAATACAATAAAAGTTATTTTGCAAGCCAAGCATATTTTATACACAATATAATATAATATTCACACAGTCATTTTTGGTTACTTTCTGCTGTAAGAGTTGCTTTTGAGTTTATGGTCGGCTGGTCGTCTGAAGGACTCTTTGTTTTTGGGTTTTCTGCACATTTAGCTTTGTGAAAGCGGAGTCAGCTTCCAATCAAAGACTACATATGATTTCATACACCGCTGGGAAATAGAAACAAGTAGCAGCAGCTTAGACCACTGACCTCAGCGCGCACTGCAACAGAATTCTGTTCAGGAAATGTCAAAAGTCACTATGTTCTCTTAGTGACTAGAGGAAATGACTGCATGGTGAAACGACAACAACAACTCACCACTAAACAAAAACCCACTGAGCTGCAGTATTGCAATCTCATCGGTTTTGCCCACCGGAGGGCGTAGCATTTAATTTATTTGATTTTTTCGGAGATTGATGAGACCACAGGTGCACGGTAATCTACAGTTTCACAAACGCACCATTACAGATGTGCTTATTAAAGGATGTAGGTTGTAGTACAGACAGAGGATAGAGCTGCTACACTGACTCCCTCAATGCTGAAGAGCGATACAATTCCTCGACATTGAATATTTTCCAAAGGAATTCAGATTCTGCCTTCACATCATGATGTTATCACACCAAATTGATCTACCGCAGCAGAAGCAGCTAGTGAATCGTTTACCTTGAGGTGTCATCCACACTCTGAGCCCGCAGTATAGAACAGCTGTGATCTGTGTGAGGCATCAGTAAGTAGGCAGCAGAGTTAGGTTTAAACATCAGGAAGTGATTAAAAAAAGAAAAAAAAAAAAAACAGGTGTGCTGTCATTTGTTCACATTTAAAGGTCGAGTGCCTTGATCTCCGCTGAACTACTCTTTCATCAACATGCAGCTTTCATCTGATAAAACATGGCTGCAGATCTTGTTCGCTGTCAGCAAGGTCTTCAACAGCATTCAAGTTAGCTGAGTAAATGAAGACAGGAAATGACGAACCCCGTTTGAGGTGATGAAAATTTGATGGAATGTATAAGAAAGGGGAATACAAGTGGAGAAGTGGGGGAACACGGCCGTTTTGGATGACAGTTCAATTATTGTAGTTGATGGGATGGCAACCTGACCCCTCATTTGCATGCCGGTGAGACGATATTAACTGTGATCGCCATACCTCATGTGTCAGGTCCCGGCAAAAAAGAAAAAAAAAAAAAAAAAGCTCAGCAAAGGATATTCATCATTTATTACAACTCATCCACAGCGTCTGTCCTAGTTTCACTGCTGCTTTCACCTGATCAATGCCGTGTGCAAATAAGGAAGGGCGAATGCGGCGTCGATGTCTGATGAGAACAGGGACCGGGGATGGGATGGCATGGCAGGAGAATGATATCTTTATAAGAGGATTTGTCAGATTGGGTTTCTCAGAATGAGGGCAGAAGAGGCTGCAAAGACACATACCCTCCATCCGGACACCATTAATGAGGATCATCTGCTCTCAAAAAGATCGGGGACAAGGATGAGGACATTTAATACCCCAGAGGGACTGGGGAGAGTTTAAAGGCTGAGATTGTGAGTCATACTCAGGGAAGAGGGCACGCTCACGCACTCTCACCTACCATCAACCCCTCTGCACACATATCAGACAGAACATGAGGAAATGAGTCAGAGCCCCCCCAGTACACAAATCTTGATGAAAATGAGTTGAGAGGTTGTAGAGCTCAGACAAATATAGAATGTCTAAAATTGGAATGTTTACATGAAGACTAGAAACCTGGTTCGAAGTCCTGTCCTGGTTTTGGACATATCTGGGAAATGACGTTTCTATGGAATGCAGAGAAACCTGGTTATTCTTATTCTGGGTGTGTGTGTGACTCTGATCGTGTCACAGTTTCTGCTGCAGGTATGTCTGACTCCTTCAAACTAAGACACTGAAGCAGCTAAATGAATCAAGTAGTTGGGGATGAACCCAGTTTGGCTCCTGCTGGATTTACCACCCTGCCCTGTTCTGCTTCACCTGAGGACCAGTAAGAGACGATGAGGAAAACAACGTCCCCGAGTTTATCATCATGACATTATTCAGCACCACATTGTTTTTTTTTTTTATTATAGATCTAATATCATGTAACTCAAACTGAGAGCACACCTGCACACATGACACACAGGGTGCAGAAACCTGGATAAGGTATTGACATGCAACATGCAAAGCCTTGATTTTTAGCTACCCTCTGATATAATGTCTAACAGTTAATGGTCAAGTTGAAAATGAATGGCTGAAATAGAAGCTGAATAATGTGCAATTTCCATCAAACGTTATTCTACTATGAATAATAAATCCAGTGAAACCTGATGAAACCTTGTTAAATGCCTGAACGTTGAACTCAAAACCAGACGCAGTCCTCATGGACAGTCCTGCTGCTGTGGCTGCTACCAGTTCCTGCTCACACTGCACAGACAACAAACACCTGCATTACTCTGACACTGGAGGAAAGGTCTGAGTCAGATGATTATGAGGTAAGATCTGAGTTTAGAAGTAACAGTGTGTGTGTAAAATGATTCATTCCAGTTTATATGCATAAACACTTCAAACACAAACAGGTATACTGAAAAAAAAAAAAAGCCTGACCCTGCATGGCATACAGGTATTTATCTTAAACACACTAAATGTCCCACTCCCATCTCTCCTGCACTTTCGCTAGTCAAATAAATGCAAAACATCCCATTCTTCACTGAAGCTTTCTGCAGCGAAGAAGCACGAGTATCTATGCAAAAGCAATTAATGCCGCCCGAAGCAAGGTATTCAGAACGTTTGTGCTTTCTTAGAAATCACAGGATCGAGGTTCATACCACTGTGTACGCAAGTCTCCCCCAACTCAGAGAATCCCACCCCAGAGGGATCAATTAAAAACTTGATGCATAATCTGTGTGAGCATTGGAAGAAGAAACAGAGAACAGTGGAGATATTCATGAGGAGAACTTGAATGTGGGTGTTGGCAGTGTTGGCGGTGTTGGCAGCGTTGGTGGTGTTGGTGGTTGCTAATGGTGTTGACGGTGATGAGGGTGGGTGGTAGTCGGGTGAGGAAAGATTGTCACATCCCTTTCGCCTCTTTGCATCTCCGACTGAGACCCACCAAACTGGCGCCTTTGCAGGGATGCTGAGAGAGGCCAAAGGAGCACGCAGCATCACTGCTGACTGATGGAAACACACTGCTACAGTTCCCTAAAAACCCATCCCATTCCATTTAGCAGATACATCTTAAAACAGACAAGCTTCAGACTAAATTGTGACAAAAATCATTTTCATTGGAAGAATTAATGCCCTGCCATTTCAATTTCCACACCAATTTTCTCTTCAGTCGCACTCTATATGTTCAGCCTTTGAAAAGACCTCAAACACTATCAGCTTGGTTTGCCGCCTTGTCTCAGGATGAGAAGCGTATCCATGAAAACTTTTGGCAATCGTTTTTAAGCAGCTGCTGCCGTCAAACAGAAGGCTCTGAAGGATTCACTTAGTTCTGCTTTACTTATGAGAGGAATGGTTATCCACGTTGGATAGCAGTAAAGGATGCAACGTGAGCAGCTTTTGTGATTTCACAGTTGTTCAGATAAGTGAGTGGAAATCCACACACAAAAAAAAAAAAAAAAAATCACACCTTGCGCACGATTTGAAGATGTTGCAGTCGGTTTGTTTACGATCCCTTTCAAGACAAATTTGCCTCTAGCAAACAATAACACAATGCAGAGGTGTGTCTAATTTCAGAAACCAAGCCGTTCCTGCCGAGCACGGCACATACGGGCGAACGCTGAGCCTGAAGTGGACATGTTTGCAGAGGAGAGAGAGAAAGAGAGAGAAAAGAAGAAAAGATTCTGGTGAAGTCTATGCTACAGTCAAGCAGTCGAGTGGATGCAGATGATGCAGGTGCTCCAAGCTACTCCAAGTGGAAACTCTAACTATTTACTACAACGATACGGTCGGCGTGTCAGTTTGGCCTGCAGATGTGAGGGCAAGCGGAGCTGTCATATCTCATCAGTTCTGATCGTGAAAATGAAAATGATTCTTTTTTTTTCACAAGATAGAAAAACTAAATGTGTGTGCAAGAACAGTTACATCAAACAGGATCTTAGACCTTGGCTACCTTTGGCTACAACTTGTGAGAACAGTTAAGGCCTGGTCACACCAGAGACTCCACTGACTCTCTAACTGACCAGGTTAGCACTAGCCAGTCTTTCATTTCTTTCATCATTGTACATAAATTTGTTCAATAACAAAAGTTACTGAAGAGGGAAAGTAAAGCTCTCTGACAGGAGTCAGTTAGCAGACCCTCTCAAATACCAATGTGCCGCTCAAAGTTAAAAAGTTAACATTAAACTCGGATGTAAACACAGATTTACTCTGGTAAATCTTTGCTGATTCCACTGGATTTAATTGAAATTACAGCGATTTTTTTTTTTTTTTTTGCCACTTTAAATCCTCGCGTGACCTTTAATCTGCTCCATCACAGCCGTGGGAGTGCTTTCAGCTGATTCGACTGTGCCAGGAGACCCACACCTGTCATTTGATTTTGGTTCAAATGTTGCTGAGCAGTATCTGGTGCAAGGATGCACACGGTGAGTAACACTGGATGAAAACATAACTGTCATTTGCTCACTCAAGAAAACAGGAACAGGACACTTTAACCGCTCAAGGTCGAGTCTCCAGGTTCCACACACAGCTCTCCTATAATCACAGGAAATAAAACATGGCATTCATTCATTCATCTAAATGTATTTATTGCGATTGGATAATATTTCGGTGTCATCATCACTCATGCGGGGTGATATAATGCCATATTTTAAAACATTCGGAAGATACGGTGGCTTCAAGAAAATCTATTTTTTTCTAATTTATATGCAAACTAATGCAGCAAGATGCTCCAAAATCTAAGATCTATTATGTAGGAGGAATGTGTAATGTAAGCCCTGGTGTTTGCGTAAGCTTCTTCTTCTTCTTCTTCTTGAGGTGCCGTGTTTCGCGCAAAGAGAAGACAGACAGACAAACTTTGATGATTCCCTGTGTACCACGCCGACGTCAAGGCCAACAGGCACCGTTCACGGTACCAAAATGTGGGTTTAATATACCTTCTCAATAGGGCCATATGTTACTTCTGTTATTGCTGTGTGGGTGAGAAGCTGCATGAGGCAACACAATCTACCACCCACAGTTTCCTTGAAAAATAAGAAAAGTATGCTATTAACAGGAAGCATAGCAAAATATGGCAAATGAAGGCAATTTATTTTATAGTGTAGTGTAGTGTAACATTGTCAGGATTCTGTTAATGAATGTGTTGACAAAGGCACGAGTGTAACAAAGTCATATTAGAGTGATTTTTATTAGCAATTTGTACAAGTTTTAAAAGATTGCTTTCGCGGTTAATTATAACAGGAGAGGCCCGGTTAAAGTGTTTTTTATCCAAAATAACAACCTGTAAATCAGTGAGAGAAAAACTCGGCCGCCCACCAGTCAGCTACGCCTGTAATGTGGCTCTTAATATTTCAACTAGAAAGCTCAATCTCAGTCTGTACTGTACATTAGAAACAAACCTTTCAACCTCTGAGCTGATCTCAAACCTACAGATTACCAAAACACTTATTTTCTTTCCTCCTCAGATGCAAACACTCATGCAAACACTGCCCTACATAGAATTCAGTTACTGCTGACTTGTAAAGTCAGCCAGACCAAGAATAACGAACAGCTTGATACCGGCAATAACACAGCACCATCAGGCCTACCCACTGCATGGACAGCATGATACCAAAACAGAATACAGGTAATGTTGCAGTAAACTGCATAGTCAGGCATATGTTGGCTATTCCCCCAAGAACCCATACGGATTCCCAGGAGTTCTGGCAGGCTGATCTGCTGCAGGAGAGTTAGCCAGCTGCAGCTTAGCCATATGTTTTGATGTCATTAAAGGGAATGCCCTGGTTACACCTGATGTACCAAACAGAGATGAGACAGAGCAGCAGAATCAGTTTCACTCCAACATGTAATGTGACCTAGAAAATGTTCCTGGATGAACGTTGCAGTCACAAGCTCCTTATTGTTATGTCTTAACTGTTTCTACCTATGTACAGATCATTCACGTGGATTTCAAAGTCTTTATAAATGTGTCCAACACTGATGGAGACACTTCACTGCTACATGGCAACTACATGAAACACACAGTAACGAATCATTATGTGCATCAGTTACGCAGAGTTCTCTAGTAGTTATACTATACTTTGTAACAGTGTCTTAGAGGCTATTTATAAGTTATTTATATGCTCCTGTAAATGCTAAAAAAGGGTGTTAAAACATAGTGTTACCCAGGTCTGACTTTGCAGCAAATGAACTTAGGTGAAGACATATCAGTGCTAAGTTAATCATTAAGTTAGTCATTAACTGCCCTTTGATCTCAGCAGTAAAATGAATGGGGATGTTTCTGTGTAGATGCTTACACTGCTGACAGATCACAAAAACCTGTCTCCAATGCGACCCACTGCACACGTCTGAATGCTGACTTAGGCTCGTGTTACACCGTCCAACTGAGGACAGACTTTCATAGCCGCTACATTTGCGGTCAGCAACGTGTCCATCACAGCTTCCTTTATATAAATATATGTAGGCACAAAGGCCCAGCAGTGTGTCTCTGCAGTCTCCACCGAGCGTCTCCGAAACATTATTAGGCTTGAGATAGCTAAATGTCCTCGGCTAGTCTGAGGGGCCTTTTGGCCAGCAGCCTCCTGCTGTCACTGTTTGGTATGCAGGGGCTGAAATGCATGTTGTTCGTCTGCAGCTCCCTCGCTGACTGGAAAGCTCTCCTCTCTCTCACTCCCTCTCTCCAGGCTAATTGACTGTAATGAAATTGCTGGAGACAATCTTGAGAGCAGACTTAATTGATAAAGGGAATCATGGAAATGAGAAAAAAAAAAAAAAGAAGAGAAGGTGGCAGAATGTGGAGAGTCCTGATGACATTTCCCTCTATCGCTCTGAAAATAATTGTGTCTGCCTCTGTGCATATGAGATTGGAGGCGCTGAGGGTGGTGAGGGGCGGGGAGGGGAGGGGGCAGTGGTGGCATTGACGGTAGGAGTGGTGATGGTGTATCCCCTAAAACATTCCTTCAGCGAACAGCCAGCATTTCAACCATAGGAGAATGGCACCTGTTTACTTATAACAGATCCTGCAACTCCACCATCATCAGACGCATTTTTAAAATTAATCTCCTCTCATTGTCAAGTGATTATTACAGACATCACGCTGAGAAAAACATATTTTCAAGCTCACATGCAGCGAAGGCTGTGAAGATACAGCACAGAGAGCCCCTTCTGTTACAGTAAGATATAAATGCTCTGTTTGTACATATGGTGGTGTGTTAGGAGACAAACTGCATTTACCAACTGTGATGGAATAGCAAAGAAAGTGGGGTGTGACTCACACCGATATTTGTTAAAGACTGTCTAGCCGACTTAATTTTCTGCAGTGAATAGTTTTCTATTGCCAACAAATGTAACATTATTTTACAGCTACTGCCCAAAAAGGCTCCGTAACAGATCACAGGACCCTGTTAAACGTTTGTTTTTAAAGGTGATTGTGCACACAGTGGGATGGGGGGTCCAGAAGAAAATAAATTTTATTTGTAAAGTCTGTTTAAAAAAAATAATAATAGTAATAAAATAAACAACAAGCAACTGAAAGGCTCCTTTGGACTATTAGCATCCACTTCTGAGACAGTGCTTAGCTTCAGCTCTATCGGTTACATATTGAATTACACGTCTAGTAGCAATTTAAAACTAAAATTAAAAAAGCTTCAACCAGCCAATATCCCATAAACTCAGTGTATTTCTTTAACGGGTTCAAGGATGGCTGCAGTGTTCCTCTTTTCATCCATGGCTAGCTGGGCTCGTGAATAAGGTCAACACAAAGGGCTAGATGCTGCCAATGTGGTGGCTGCATGAACATCTGTGATGGGGAGCTGGCGTAGTTGGCAGGAGCCACTGCCAGCTGTGTGGACCCAAGGATCTGCCTGTCCCGCCGGAGAGCTGGGGCCACAATGCTGTGCCGCGCAGCAGAATTTGCAAAGCGAGCCGACTGTCGTCTCATCAAAATATCACTCTGCTGCCACGCAAGCTGCTGACTGCCAACACCTGGGCTCCCCAGTGCTCAGGGAATAAAGGGAAGAGAAACACAGCCACAGCAGCCAATGGAAGCTTTTAACTGGCCAGGTGGACCTGGAGAAAAGTTTGGAACGTTGCTCTGCATTGTCTGACATGCTAAAGTTCTGTGACTGTTTTGTGACACAGAACGAGGAAGTGGGAGTTGTTGGAGGTTATAAAGGCTGCGATCACAGACAGATGATGGATTTTATGCATTCTGACAAGCACTCCAATGTAATTACATATTAGGAAGACTGCTTCAGTGTTCCAATTATGCCTCTCTAAATAGAACAATATTCAAATGCAATTTTTGTTTTGAAGAAAAAAAAACAAACAACACAACAAAAGTGCCTTAATTGGGACACGAGTGCTGATTGTGTGGAGTGCTGTGATGGTCCTTGTTATTCCAATAGATGCAAACCAGAGATCATCCTGTGATGGGATCACAGCAACAGTGATGCCCTTCAACATGTTGATGTTCCAACCCGTGAGTACTCAGTGGTCATAACTCCATTATGACATGAGTGCTCAGTAGCCATGTAACAATGGATTGCACCCATCTTAAAAGCTCGACCTTCATTTTGATCTCAGTTATACACGAGTAATTTCGTGACTGCATCTTGCACAGTTGTGAAGCTATCGTGGACACAAAATCTGTCCACAGACAGACAGACAACCGGACAGACGGACGGACACAAAACCACCTCTATGGCACACGACAACACCAGTCACAGTATCATGGCTGGTAAAAAAAAAAAAAAAAAAAAAAAACCATCAACACTGCACTATCAACTCTCCATACATCACAAGTATGATGGCTCACCTTTAGGGCCATTACACTCAGAAAGTGATTGCCATCCGGAAGTCATTCATTTTCAACAGGCATCGAACAGCCAGGCGAGGAGCTGCAGGCAGTCTGCTAGTCAGAGCAGGGCCTGTTCATTTAACAGAAACAGTCACAGTGGAGTTATTAATATGGACTTTGCTTGACCGCTGAAAATGACAGCTCTGACTTTTCAGTTGTGGAGGGAAAGTGGAATCTTGCTGTGAGGTTTCCATGACTTTTAGCAGCTGCTAAAATTATGCATGATTTACATGGCAGAGTTAGCGCTTTGATGCACTAAGCATACATGTTAAACATGTATTGTACTGTACCGTACCCGATGATTTTCTACTCATACCATAGCATGGATTTTCTTCAGGTGCTTTCAGACTGTGCAGTGTAATTCACTGGATGACTGATATGTAGGAAAGTCTTGAGGATTATTAACTTTAACACAAGGGAACCATATTGCTCTTATCCTGGCACTACAGGTGTTGCCTTTCAGTTTTATAGCTGATGTCGAGAATATGCTGATGGATGATGATTCTCTCAGGCCTTCGCTTTGAGCTACCCCAGACCTTTTAACCCATCAGGAGCTGGGGAGCGCGGCCTCAGGTCCTCAGGCGGTGCTCAGGCGGCTGTTCATAGCCAGAGACCAAAAACAACAGGTCTCCTGTTTTGTGATGTGAGGGCCCCGAGGCTTCAGAACGACCTGCCTGAGGTGAAAAATCCTAGACCAGTGTCATCAGTTAAATAAACTCTCAAACCCAAGTGAACTGACATGCAGAATTGGACTGTCCTGTCTTGTGCATTACGTTTAACTGTATCTAACACCGTCATAATATATAATTCACTTCTAAAACTGAGATATTATGTTTTTTAAACAGGCAGCTGGATCTTAAGGCAGCTGGATTGCCTTGAAAATAAAATGAGCTGAGGAAAAAAAACAATAGAATCTCTTAATATCTATCCACAGCCGCTGTTCCAGCAGTTGGCTTAGTAGCCACATGCGGTGAAACAGTGGGGCTGTAAAAGTGAAATGATCATCATCTAGTAATGTATTCTACTGTGATCCCAGATGTGACTCTGCTGGGTGGCGAGGAGCAGGCGGGTCAAAGGTAAGAGGGTGTGACAATAAGATATGGCGGGCAAAGACGCACGAGACAAGTTCAGACGCCGGCCTGTTCCGCTGGGTAATTTTGGAATAAGGAAGGGGAGGAGTGTTCAAGGATGCTAGTTAGAGTGATGGAAATGGCTCTGTGATCCTCCATTATCTGTCTTCCTTTCCTCATAATGTACCTTTCCCTCTGCCCCATCGATTGCGGCCACTGGATGTTGTCATTAAATCAATTCTTCCCAGAAGAGAAATGGTTTGTGTATGAACAGTCCTTGCCCTTACTATCAATGACAGCACTAGCAGCAGCACTGAAATGGATAAGGATGAAACCAGAGACAACTGGAGTGCACAGAGCAGGAAATTTATTTTCTGCTTGCTCGAGCCATTCTATTAGGCATGCATGTTTGTTTCCAAAGAGGATGGCATGCCACATACACGTGGGCCGCCAAGCACAATATTTCCTGACAGTCACTTATTCTTCCCCTTTTCAAGGATGAAAGTAATTTCAGAAACATTCTATCCCCCAACATAAAATCCACTGAGGTACAGTTTTTATTTCTTTTTGGTTGTTGTTTTTTTTTTTGCAAAACAACAAAGAATAACTTTGAAGTGCTTCAACAATATGACGCCAGTAGGAGATGTGGAATGTTGATGGGCGACACAGTTTCTACAAGCCTAATCATTTCCTTCCTCCTGCCTCACAGTGGCCTAAATTGACTGCTCTATGATCAAAATGCTTTTAACGTACGACACAGATTACTTCAAGTAATGGAGGAATACTTTTAACCCTGCCCAGCACCACTGCTGAAACCACGCTTTAGCTGCAGTCTCATGGTGTTCAAGTCCTTAATGCATCTGCAATTACACTCATTTCAAAGGTAGCATTAAAAGTAACTACAGTCATTATTTCTCCACTCAAGAATTAATTCAAGAACTAACATTTGCAAAGATCCAGACATCAGATCCCACATCAGACGGGTTACGTCTCTGAAACAAAGATGTCACTCAAGGTATGACTGCAACGTTGGCTCTGCGGTTTTCTAACATCTTGTCATGAAATCGGAACATTTCACTGTCTCCCTCCGCAATATATCATCAGCTTATTTGACATACTGAAAACAGCACCGTGGGTATGTCAGTCTGTACACAACCAGTGTGATGCTCATGACATCTACAACTGATTTCCTGTGTTCTCCTACTTCACCGATGCAGAAGTTCTTTTTCTTTTTTTTTTTTGTGCTCCTGCACAGGGAGGGAACAACAAAGAGAGGCATGAGCTCTACAATAGAGCTCTTGTGCCACCAAGTGGGCGACTGCATTCAAGCCCAGTTTTAGAGGTGCACATTCAAACACACGTGCCTTTGATACACACACACAGCAAAAATCTAATTTGGCAGGATCATTGTGCAAAGTCACCCTTTTCAAGTATTAATATGGGCAGCAGTAAGAAATACCTGAAGCACCCCGGTAAGGTGCATCAGGGTAGACACAAAGCCTTACACAGGAGGCAACCAGATTAGCCAGGCTTTTGTTTCACCATGAAAACTTAAAGTTTCACTGACTGTGTCCAATTTGCCCACTCTGACACCCCCCACCTCCCCCCTTTACTTTTAATTAGCACGTCTCAGGGGGACCCTTATCTGTAATGGACTATGCTCTTAATGAGGCTGTTATTAAGTCGTTTTCCTCAGGGCTGATAGACTCGCAGCCACCTATGGCATGTACGCTGATAATACTGAACCTCAGTTAATTCCAATTTCGGTTTTCCCCTAAAGGTGCACTCAGAGGTTTTTTTTTTTTTTTTTTTTATTCCCCTGCCCAAGAACCACACACAGAAAGTCATGCTGTCAGAAGAATAAGGCGGTGTGGGGGAAAAAAATCGTGATGAAGATTAGGTGAGGAAGAGTAATGGGTTTTGCTCCTTCCCTCACTCTGCTCCTTTGCAGAGTGAGGTCTTGTTCTAATAACTGAAGGAGGGGATGCTCGGGATGGCTCCCTTGGCCTTTCAGAGACCTGGCTGGCTGGCTCACGGGGGTGGTATGATCTGCTCTAATGAATGGGACTTGAAGTGAATGGGTGCTTTCAGGGATGGAGGAGAAGCAATCTAGGGTGGGAGGGGTTCTGCCTCAGGGCCGACGTGTTGGGTACGACATTTGGCGTCTCTGGAATCATGCTCAGAGTTTGAAATTTTAGAGAGGACTCCACTAATGGCATCAGCATTTTTTAACTTTTGTGATGCTAATCGGTCTTTGACACTACCTTTATTTCTACGCCATGGCTGTGAATTCCATGTGAAATCACCACAGCTGTACGGTAACCTTTCAGTGCTCTCCTTTTTGATTTGAAGGGTGGATACATGAACATACATTTAAAAAAACAAAACAAAACTCAATATCCATCTAGGAGATATTTAAGTAGATAAAGAATACACTGTGCATGGTATGCAGTGAAATGACTGAAGTCAACCTCCTCAAAAGTTGCCTTCAAAGGTGTAGCTGTATGTAAATCCAGTGCACATTATTCCCATTAATATTAATATTAATGCTGTGAATTTGGTTTCCCTGAACACAACTGATTAAATTCAGGATAACAATGATTCAAATTAAATAAAAGAGCAAATCCAATCTTTTAAATAAAAGATAAAAGTGAATCATCTGAAGCTCGCCTGACCTGTGGATACTCTAACAGGAAGATAAAACTGGAATGCATCGCTGTATTCTCTTATCAGCAAACTATTAGCAAGATTTCCTATACTAATGATGAATTCTAATAGAATCAGTGAGGGACACCATAGCCACCATGTGACCCTGGAACCAACCTCAGTGAATTACACGACTGCTTCCAAACTAAACGCAGGATTAACGTCGGTTTATCTTGAATCCTGAAGACTTTGAGGTACTTTGCTGTGAAAAGTTACACAGAATACAGGACGTAACAGTAGAATTGAGTGATTCTTCTATTCACACTTAATGTGGCCAAAATATTTAAGAAAATAGAAGCATCTCACTGCTGACCACTCTATGACAGTGATTTTTTTTTTTTAATCAAAGGCTGGAGTCAGCAGCAGCCCCCTGACCTGCACTACTCACTGTTCTTACTCAACTAAGGGGTTAAACCGAGCTGAGACGTAAACCTCTCCTTACCGGCAGGGTACAATTTTAAAAGTGCAGCCCTTGCAGGAATGCTACTGACGCTGAAAAACAATAAACACTAGCCAGCATAGACAGTATACTGTGCAATGGATGCTGTAGCTCGACTTATTTTTCTTCTCCCCTGGTAAAAATGTAGATGACGATTGTATTTCTATGTACAGTACAGTAGGCTGGGATCGGACAAATTTCTATTCAACTTTATTTTTGAAGGTATTTCCTTTTTTTCCATTTTTGTTGTACTGTTGATGCAGTAAGGCTTCATACTGCACACAGGCTACAGGATATGAATAGGATGAATAATTTAGATTTGTTGGCGCCTAATCTGCAAAACTACAGGCAAAGCCTGGTTTTTATCCACCTGTGGTGTGAAGATGCTCAGTTGAGGGTTTAATGTTGATATAAAATTGTGTTTAGCGGTTCACACAAAGGCAACATCGTACTGCGCAGCATCCTGCCCAGAATGTTTAGAGTCACTGTGGACTGTAGCAAACCTGCCTGTCAGAAATCTCAGTTCATCTCCATGGAAACACATGTGGTTTTCAATTCCCTTCTCATAGTGCATTTCATCCCCTCGCAGTCCAGTCCAGCACCCTCACAGACGAAACGTGAGACAACAAAACTGTTCATATTAATGTGCTGACTGTCAACAAACATACAAGTTAAAGCCATCATATGGAATATTCAGTGGGAGACTGTCCTGTAAAAAATAAATAAATAAATAAATAAAATACAAGCCCACTGGGCATCTGTGCAGCAGCTTATTACTGCCCATAGTTATGCTCTACTGTTAGGCGACCTCTAGTGGCTGCAGTAATTATGATGGGAGCAAAGCAGGAAGTCAAGTGAAGTAGTACATAGATCAACAAAGTCCACATTTAGGGTGAGGGATGGGTCAACAACGGAGGACTTTCACACGGGAGACCAGTGTTTGTTTCCCACTTTAAACTAATAGTCCGTGTTGTTTCTTTAACCCGTGACTTCAACCCTAACCATGAAAGTTCCATAAGTTTAACTGCATGTTTATAACTGTAACAACGACAACGAAAATCTATCTGAAAATCTATCACCCGAGTTATACGTTCACTAATACTAATCACTCAGTGGATACAGTCTGTCGGCACCAGTCCATGTTGAACTCCGTCTCACCTTACTGTATGTTCAGCTGCTATCATTGAGACTGCTGTTGTGCACAGTAGCTTGATTTAAAAAAAAAAAAAAGAGAGAGATGAGGACATAGAAATAGTAAACAGGCTTGAGAAAGACCAAAGAAAATCCCATTATGGTGAGCTAACAGGCCACTGGATGAAGCTGAAGAGGAACCACAGGGTCTGATTAGCTGATGCAGAAAGGGACTAAGTGCTACGCTGGCAGCGGATGGATAAAGTAGGTGCTTCATGTCAGTTAATGTGGATATGATCAGTCCTTTCCACATCTGAAAATCAAAAAGGAGAGCAAGAGAGCACACAGTTGGTTTTTATTTGTTTAGTTTATGGGGAGTGGGTGGTGATGAGAGATTTTTTTTTTTTTTTTTTACTTTCATTAAATACGAAAAAGTAGATCCCAGAGAGAATGAGGGAGAGAGGGAATCTGGCTAAGACTCACAAGACTTTGATGATGTGTAAGCTAGTCCCAAGCCTGATGGATGCTAATAGTCTCTGTGTTATTGAACTTCACTAACTGGGCCTGCAGTGGTTTTCTTTCAGCGGAAAAGTAGCTGGCAGCTTGAGAAAACTTAAAGAGTTTGGAATCGATTCACCGTGATGATGCATGATGGGGAGTTTTAAGTGTTACAAACTTTCTGTTGCCTCCTACAATGTCAAACCACCATACATCTTCATAACCATAAGCTGCTCTTTCAAGCTTTGGCTCCTCACATGAACAAGCAGTTAATTTAGCATGTGGAAAGTGATGTGAGTGCATCTTGTCTTCAGCTTATCACACCCACACTGTTGCTAATATCCATCCTCCTTTCTCTGTGTCTTTCAGCAGAAACTCTGGAAACTCACTGTGGTGAAGGAACCTGAAACTGCAAGATTCCATTTATTTCCAAAACATTTACGTAAAGGATTTCTTGTATTAACTGTTCATCTTGATACTAGAACTGAAAAGGATGTGAAACTACACTGGAACCAGCACAGGAGAGAACTTCTTTTGGAAGCTTTTGGAAAGTTTAAACTGTCGTTTGACTGTCTTTACAAAAAGAGGCAAACTAATAAAACACATACTAATAATATTTACAGGAACTACCATGGTTGTTCATGGTTGGATTGTATTTAGTTGGTTAGTTTACTTTGTTTTGGAGTCACTATAGGACCAGCATGCATTTGGGAGGGTCAATGGATTTTTTTTTTACCCAGAGCAAGTTCATTTGTCTGCTTGCTTGCCATGGATGAATAAACCTCAAGACCTAAACCTCAAGAAACTTAAATACTTTGTCGGGACATATGGAGTTCTTCTGCCTGTACACACTGGCATCCTTATGGTGCGTCAGTGGCTGTTTGATTTTAAGTTTGCTTAGGAACATAGGGAGAAAACACAAGTAAGCATAAGGAAATAACAGCAGGTGTCTCCCTTCAGTGTGAATGTACTGAAGAGAATGGAGATATACAGTATATATAGAGATAAGAAAAAGATAACAGATAACACACACGTTACCTTAAACAGAACCAAGATTAATCATGAGTGCAAAATCTGGCAAGAATCCTAGGAAGCCGCTGATACAGGAAGACGTTTTTACAGTGTACAAAAACATGTAGGCATGAGCGGAACATCGAACACAGGCCGAACAGATCGCTTTTACCCGTCTGTGAATAGAACACACAGGGCTCGATCTAATAACATATACTGCAGCCAACCACAAACCAGCAAACATGTACTGCTAGAGTGCAGCAGATATAATGGAGAAGGAGGGGAACTAATATTAGCACTAAGAGAAGAAAACACTCTTTCATTCAGGGGTTTGGAGAGGCATCAGTAAAAGTATGTAGATGTGATGTAGTATTAATAATCAACAGAAACGGCACAGAGAACTTAGTCTTCTTTTTTACTACTGATCTACTGCAACAGACTCTGGTTTAGTAAGAGGCACTAATGCACCTGTTAGATGATTTTCCCCACAAACGTTAGAACCCAGAGGAGAAGAAGAAGAAGAAGAATTCTCCCGTGGATTTAGGCCTGACTCTGACTCTGACTCTGGTTGTATTGTGGCTGTATAGGAAGATGTCCTGCAGCACCACAAACTCTGAACTGGCAGAATCCAGTTCCTATTGTGGAAACAAAGCCAAGTGATTCACCTGTGCACCAAAACACAAGACATAGGGTGCAGAAACGCAGCAGCAGGTGGCGTGGACAGATGAGAAATAATTGGCTCTAACAGAAGGCAGTTTGTTCGCTGAAGGGCTGGAGAGAGCAACAAGGATGAGCATCTACAGGTAACAGGGAAGCAAGGACGAGGTTATTTGCAGCTTTGAGGGCAGAATTCTGCACTCTGAATCTGGTCAGAATGAGAATGACAAGTGTCGGTACGTTCTTATCCATCACGCAATACCACCAAAGAGGCGTCTGATCGGCCCCAAACTCGTTCTGCGGCATGACATCGAAAACCAAATACACGAATCCTTCATTAGAGTGATGACACGAACATTTCAGTGTGAGCCAGTGATTCAGACCAGTCTAATCAAGTCCTCCAACTACATACAGGTCTGGATTAACTGTTCACTCATTCATTCTGAGTCCGACGGAGCTCACGTCAGGCTGATTTTTCTCTATCCACACAAAAAAACGTCTGCAAACATATGATTCACAATCATGTCAGAGAGGCTGGATGAAATGACACGGTATTGATCAGTCATTGATGAATGGAATATGCAAACCAAAACCGACACCAGAATAACACTCATTTTTCCTGCTTGGTTCCCAGACAGTTGTGTTTGTGCTCATGTGATGAAGATAAATAGCACTGCCTTTGCCTGACAGAGACAGAAGATGGGGCTGGTGCTCTACAAGAAACATCCTCGGGTTCATCAGGCCTGTTTCTCCATGCCTTCCTGCAGGGTTTGCAATGGTATGTAATTGTCTTTTTGGCCATAGCATTCAATCAAAGCCTACCTAAGTCTCTATCCAAGTCACGATGACAGATTACAGACTATAACCAACAGTCACATTCAGGCTTGTTTTTGTAAAGAACAGACACCAGGATCTCTCTGTCGTAAGATAACTAGACAAAACAGCATTTATCCGGTAGTTTCATACGGCTGCAGGGGGGGGGGGGGACTGGAGAGTGCTGTCTAATCCAACACTAAGCATTCCTCCTGTATGTACGTTATGAATAAAAGAACGGGTGCACGCACTCCTTTGCTCTTACTCTCATAATCTTTCTGTTAAGTGAGGGAAGACAAACAGCATTTATTAACATAAAATTCAGCTCACAATGCTGTGCCCTGGAGGAAGTGGTAAGTAAATATCCTAATAAACAGACACTTTGAAGTTTTGAGTATGTGGAGGCTGCAGGAAGAGGAGCAGAGCAAAGAGAGAGAGAGAGAGAGAGAGAGAGAGAGAGAGAGAGAGAGAGAGAGAGAGAGAAGCTGGAGGCTGGAAGATGAATTGTAAATACATGTGTTTTTCAAACAGTGGACATCAGCTGTGCGCCAAGCATGGACATGTTCCTATGAAACATGATGCAAGAACAACAAAATGACACACACACACACACACACACACACTGCTCCTCAGGTGGTTTATGTATGCTCATGTATATTTCTTATGCCACTCGAAGCTTCACTGATAGAACTCAGTAGAGCTGTTTTTAAGCCTTTCAGCGCAGGTCCAAGTCTCATATTGTGGAACAATGCCAGTACATTTTTACTTTTTATTAATGTACACAAGTTCAACAATTGTAACATCTCCCAGGATGACAATTTATCTGTTTATACATCAGGTTGTACTAATGTGTGCCCACAGGAGGAGATTGCTGTTAATATCTATATATCTATATATCTATATCTATATCTATATATACACTAAATTATATTTGAATTAAATCATGTCACCTATCGTACACTCTTTTTTTTTTTAATTCCACTTTTCTTCTTCCACTTTTCATCCATTTCTGAACATTCATGTATAGCAGCATAGCCCTGTTTTATACCTCAGCAGCTCCACAGCTACACAACTGTCTGAACAAAATGTCTGCTGTGGCAACAACTGTCTGTTGAAGTGAACTCCAACTCGACACAAAGTCTGGCAAAAGCAATCCAGGCATTCACTGCATATCCACCTCCAATCCAACTTCATCCCCTTTAGCCGAGCCACAGGGCTGCATCCCCAACTTCCTCTTTTTTTTCTTTAATGGTTCGGAGTTATTCGAATGGATATAAATGGTATTTGCCGCACCATTGAACAGAGTGAAAAGCCGCGATGGAAATGGTTTTCAAAAAAAAAAAAGAAAAAGGAAAAGAAAGAAGAAGTGTCCCTCTTGATGAAAATAGCTGTGATCTGTACTATCTCTGATCACCTGCCTGTCCGTCCGTCAGCCATTCAACAGCTGTTGGGATGTGTATCTTTATACGTGGAGATGTACCTTGAGATACACTGTGGGACTGAGTTTTGTTCCCTTTCTTACAAACGTGGCACAAATGCAAATTCTGGTGAGTGTAAATTACTGCAGTGAATGTGGCCTTTTTCTCTCTGTAGCATTTGTATTCGCAATTTGCATGTGTCTCTCCCTCTGTGTCCACGGGACAGCGATTTTGATGCAATCCAGCAGGATAAAAATGTACTTTTTTGGACACCAACAATACACCACACAGCAGGGAGGTTTAAGCACTTTTGTTCACAAGTCAATCGGATTATCGTCGGCTCCCACTGGTCTGCTTCACTGGTGTGAGCTTCAGCCGCACGCTGTACATCCTCTCCTGCATCTTTCAAACGCTGTCACCGTGAATTGCTTTTAGAAAACTGTGGAGGGGTGGTACCCACCTTCTCGGAAGTAATAAAAGGGTTACTAACACTAATGCATCTGGCTTTTCACGCTTTTAGCCTTTGCCTCTCATGTCTCCAAAGCAGATGAGATCCACTGAAGAGGATGATGGATTTTTAAAAAGTAGAAAACAATTATGATTGATCCATCGGAAAAAAGGGGAAGAAACTCGAAGTAAAGGGTGCGATTTACTCTGGGAAGCACTGTGGATGTTCCAGACTAGCTGCTGGACCTGATACATATGAATAAGAAGTGTGTGCTCTGCATTCACTGCTCAGCAAAAAAAAAAAAAAGATGATGTTCTAGTATTATCAGGGGTTTACTGCTCGAGGTATAAATAAGTCTTGCTTTGGATTTATAGGACTGCACAGTCTTGACTTTTTTGATGTTACTTTAAATGCCAGCAGGCTTCTAAACAATCTCTCTCTTTTTTTTTGCACAATTCCTCAGAACACCTAAATGGATTAATGTGTTTGTGATCATTCTTGTGTTGCTTTTCCCGACTCAGCCGCGCTTCCGCTGGTATTCACACGCAGATACAGATAGCACACTGTTGCCTTCGATTCATCCCCCCCCCACCCCCTGCTGATCTTGCAGCTTATCAACACACTCAAAATTTACGGAATAATTTCAAGAGGCATATTGCTGCCTTCCACAGGCTCGTGCGAACAGGTTCGAAGGCTGTGCATCGGCTCAGTGACCTGATTCGTGCTGTGTCGACTCTGTGAGGCTGAATGTCTGAATGTGATGTGACATTACATATATACACACACACACACACACACACACATATATATATATCTCTGAAGCAGAAAGCCACAGGTGTCAGGTGCCTTTTTCTTAAACTCTGAAATGACTTGACAGCTGCAGAGTTTCCCTGTGAACCACAGTCACTGTCATTAGCCTGTGGACCTCGCTGTTATCCTGTGGACAACATAGATTAATGTGGCCCCCGGTACACATGAAGCCACCAGTTACCCCTTGTCATCTGTGGAGAGTAGTGCATGCAGGTCCCTGTGACCAAATGACAGCAGTTCCTGCTTCCTCCTCATGCAGGAAATTACCAAATTTAGACATGAGACAGAGGCTGGAGTGAGAAATAAGTTGGAACATCATAACTGGTGGCTGCGACAGACAAAACTGTCTGTGACAGGTAAACGTCTGCTCCTAGTCAGTGCCTAAAGCAGCTCTGCGTCTGTGTATGTGTCGTAAATGTTTGTTAACACTATAAATATAACAACTTTCTTTCCATTCTCCCCAATGACATGTGCTATTTAACAGCGCTGACAAAAACAGTGACATGTGGGCTAAATTTAAATGGGCCACAGGGAAGGTACAGGTTGCAGCTCTGTGGTATTAAAAAAGTCAACTTTTCTCTCCCAATTGCCGAGCAAACGCTTTCCTCTCCAACAATGAACTGTCGGCAGCACTAAAGGCCAAGCTTATATTTGTATTTGCTCACTGACAGGATGATGTATGTGTCATTAAGGCACAGCTACACAATTAAACTGTGTCAAATTAGAGAGACAATAACAATGGGAGGCACAGGGGAGCAAGAGACTCTACATGCTGGTCCATTAACCCTCCCTCCTCTATTCTCCAGCTCTGAGCCACTTACCCAGGCTGTTGCTAAGCTACAAAAGCTACAAGGGAAGGGGAGAGTGTGGCAGAGGCGGTGAGGAGCATTGTTCTGTAAAGTCTCTGGGTCCATTGATCTGTCAAGGAATTTTAAATATGCCATATGAACCCTAACAGTCAAAAGTCTCTAAACAATTCTACATAAGTCAAAGTCTGTGTTTCTGACATTAAAGTACAGAACAAATAAATATTTTAAAAGCAAGGATTCATGGAATTTTCTTGTTTAACCAAAATTAACCCAAATTTCTGAGGCATTCAGCAGCAAATCAAACATTGCTGAGAAAGTTCATTCAGCACTGCTGCAGAAGACGTGTGGCACTTGCAAGTTGCTTTAGATCTTCTGTCCATCTGATCCTGAACCAGCTCAGTGGGGTTTAAATCTGTAGACTGTGCTGGTCTTTATCATGGGAAGCCACCGTCTTCCTTTGTTACAGAACTACTTCCTTTTTTCAGATTTTGGTGACCCAACCTTTTTTTTTTTTTTGGTACCTCGGGCAGTTCACTGCTCAAGTTATTCACTGAACTCAAACTGTTTAAATTTCTACCATTCTCAAACTTTTGCTTGGTAGTGTTCACACAATGTCTTCATGCAAAAACCTGGAGAGATTCACACGGCGACAGAGCTGCCGTTTAAAAAACACAAGTGGAAGACTTCTCTGAGACAATAGCAGGACATGTGAGGGATGATTGCAGGCTTCTCTGCAAGAGATACTGTCCATGTGCTCTCCATGGTTTTAAATGATTCACAACACTCACATAAGGTTACTAAGGTTACAAGGTTTCTTCACACTAACAGAGGTAGGATCCTCAGATCCTGGCCAAAAAGAGAAATATAACAAACAAACAAATGCTTGGTAACAGTGTATATGTGACAATGTACCTCTATAGTCAAAGCTTCAAGTTGCTGTACAGCATGCTATTATACTGTAGAATAGCATTAGTGTCACTCATAATAAACTTCATAATCCTTACTTATTTACTGCTCCATTTATCTACAGCAAAGCAATAAGACTGAATAATCAGCTGCATCTGCTGCTGCGATCATCCCTCGTCTTTGCACCGACCTATGTACAGATGAATGGAACATTTCTAATGTTCTACACTGAAAGCAGGACATGCTCATTGTGATGCACTTGTAGCAGGCATTCCCACAAGCACATACGGGCATTATGTGGATGTAATATATCACAGTTAACATATAGAATACCTACGGCTCAGCTCAAAGGCAACACCACAGGCTGGGAGGTGGAGGACATTCTGCAGAGGGTCCAGGACAGCAGGAGTCACAGCGATTACTGCTGTGACTGCTACAAGTATCTCTTTAGTCTAAACTGATGAAAAAAGAAAAGTCGTACTGTGCTGGAGAAATAATCTAATTCACTCCAGACGCCTGTGGAATCAAAATGTTGGAGATGTTCAAGCATAAAACATAATTTAAGATTCTCCAGGAGCTGAAAAATACCGCAGCTCGTCCACATCAACACTGCAGGCATGGAAAATCAAGCAAGCATTTAATCCACAGAAACATGCTGGAACCACCTGACTCCTAATAGTGTTAGACTGTGTGTAAAGTGGGCGTCATGTCAACCCAGACTAGTCAATTATATATAAATGTCTTTATTATTTTTTTTTTTTCCCCAAAAAAGATTCAGTGACTGTGAACATCAGTCCTTCATTATCACTCTGCAATCAAACTGTTTCTCATTGTTCTACAGTCTGATGTGTCAGAATCATGTGAACTATATTTACTTCAGTCTGCCTGCTGCATAATAAGCCAGCGGTTGAATTCACAGAGCGAAGGCAAAAATTAACTCCACAAAAATGCACAGTGAAGTGGTTGCCACCTCACATGTGTCACAGACACAGTCTTCACAAAGCATATGTTGAGCTGGCAGCTTAATCATTTGGCGGATTGTGATCAGACGCAACAGAATTTTTTGTAGTATATGAATCTAATTTCAAAGACACAGGGTGATTGAAAAAGAAAAATCAAAAGCAGAGCCTCAGACCTCAGTGTCAAACAGACTAAGGTGAGCAATGAATCATGCTTCACATGTCCTGTAAAATTTGTACTAACACATCCTACCCTGTATTGTGTCTGTCTATCTGACTTTAAATGTCTGAGGGATGAATGAAAGTTGGAATGAAAACACTGAAATAAAGGAATGTGAAAGAGCCAATTTTGTTAATGTGCGTTCTTTCTCTCTTTCTTCACCTCCTCTCCAAACGTCCTTGGGCTGTCAAACAATTTAGCTTTTGCAGACACTGCAGAGGGAAAGAGCTGTGATGTGTTTCATTTTCCTCTAGAGGACAGTAGAGCTGCAAACAATTCAGTGGCTAAGCCTGGAGAGCCCCAGAGAGCTCTATCAAGTGGCTATCACTTCTTTTCTCTTTTCCTGTTTTCTCATCTCCACATTTACCCATAATACAATTTGATGTCCAAATTGTCCATCAGGAAGATTTTGCTTGCATATTCCTCCCTGTATTTATTTGAATTTCCCTTTCATCCTGTCCCTCATTGGCATGGAGGGTGCATGAGAAATCGGCCCACCCATGAAGCTGGTGATTCCACAAACCCCAAGTCATGCAAGACTATAAGATCAAAAGAAGTGAAGAGGACGACGGAGGACGCCTCGTTTTCACAACAGCTTTTGAGAGTCTGTGTCATTTCCTATTTGCGGCAACATACTCCACAGCATTAAGCTGTTTGCTGATGTTGTGCTACCAGTTTTCTATTAATCCGCCCCACAAGTGGAGGGCAAGGGTGCCAGTCTTAATTCCCTCTGATTCTGTGCCTGTGCACCCCACAAACCCAGAGGATTATTGTAGTGGTTGCAGTGTCAGCTCAGCAAAGGTTCACTCAACACCAAGCCACACAAAGGTGACAACACAGAAGGACAAAAAAAAAAAAGGAAAGAAAGAAAAAAAAAGCCGTCTGCCAGTCAGTTTTATTCCTCCTAAAGACAAGAAAATGGGAAAGCTCAAAGGATGCATTTGTTCAGTGACAGTGGAAGGAGACAAGAAGATGCTACGAGGCAAGGGGATCAATTTTCTCCCCTAAGGGCTTGTGTGGTGTCCCCCCAGCTAAATGCAGGAACGCTGTCAAAGTGGAAGGGAGGAATAGCTGTATTTTACCATCTGAAAGAGAGGCCTAGATGGAAGGAACCGTTTGGACTTAAGTATAGATGTTTGCCTCAAAGGCAGAGGAAGAGATGACATAAGCAGGGCTTAATTTCTGCCGGACGCAGCCAAAACAAGTATTAGACATCATTCAGCTCCTTTCAGACTCAGAGGGCTTTTACGTCTAATAGACACATTCAGAATTAGAACGGCACATAGAGCACATACCTCCACCGAGGCCAAACACTGACAGAAATGTAGGGAAAATGTCCGCAATCACACAATGTTAAGAGATAAAAAAAATTCCATTCATTTGATCCCCTCCCGTAAACACGGTTTCCCACCTCACACACACAAACATGTCAATAAAGACCTGTTCACTCACACTCATAGCGCTAATTTGGAGGCTCTTGTCGATGCACTTGAGATCCGCTAACGCAAACTGACGTCCCCCTTTTCTTCTGCAGCAGCACACACACACAGACACAGCATCGTCTCAAAAATAACACTGTCCTGCCTATAAACTGGCACGAGGCACAGGCTCTGAGGCTGTAATGTCAGACACGGTGCATCAGCATGAAGATTATGTGCGTCTCATGCCCCTATGTTAAACAGTGATCTCACAAGGGTTCTGAGACCTGCACTCTGCCTCCTGTCCAAGCGGATTATCTCCCCCTTCATACTCCAGCACCTTGTGACTCATAAGGAAATTAAGCTCAGAACATAAAGTGCAGATGTGCAGGTATCACACGGAAAGGAAACTATGAATGTTATAGTTAGCAGGTGAAAGAAAACAGCTTTATTGGGAGCTGATGTGAATGTTTCAACATACGGTTGGTGAGCGTGGATGAGTAGGCAGGTTAATTAACGATTCGTACTCGGCAGGTCATTCATACACACGCTGAAATGAAATAATAATCAATACAAACAATGTTGTTTGACGGTCGTTTCTTTAATTAGTCCATCTATTCAAAGTAGGAAAAAATATGGTGTAAACATCTGGCTAAGCTGGATATAATTACTTAAAGCATCAGCAGGGTGATATGGCATATTTTCTTATTGTTAATGCACAGTCTGTGGATCCAAAAACCTGACATGTCTTCTTCCTCTGTGTAATGTTGCAAAAATGCGGAAAAAAAAAAAGATTAAAACACACACACACAAACCTTTCCTCATATGTTGACTAAGGTGACAGGTGAGGCCAATCTCCCCCAAAAAAGTCAGTGAAGTCTTTTAATAATAGTCCTGGAACGTTTCAGTCACATAAAGCTAATTAAACACTCAGTCAAAGCAGGACCTGGTATAAACAGGATATAATGTAAATGCTAAATGTTTTTTTTAATCAAAACACAGACTGCTTTGCTGGTGAAACATGTTTGATTGCATACATTCACAGTGTTTTCTGTATAAATGTCTGTGGACCTTGATAAATGAATCTCATTGTGGCTGTTTTGTGTATCTAAATGGAGAGTGGGGCACGGCAACACTCTAAGATGGGCCGGCTTGGCTGCAGCCTTATTAATATAATGGAACTGAATGGAATTGCAGTTTATGCAAGCACCAAGCAAGTTATGGATATTATGAAAGTCTATAAAGAAGATTGACTACAGTGCATTTTATTGTGCCTTAATCTAAAATGTTATCATCATGAGTGAAGTACCTTTAATTAGCTTATTATGCTAAGCACTGTGCAATTGAAATGGAGTGTCTGCTGTAAACACTTATTGAATTTCAAGCACAACGGAAGCGAGTAGAGACGGTCGGCTGTAAAGCATGTTCAAGATCCAAGAATGAAAACTCTGCATCCTGAGGCCAAACTGCAAAGATCAGCTCACAGAAATGAAAGTTACTTCCCGTCTAAACACTGAATGGGCTATAAATACTATGAAATCCACTGGAGTCCACTCAACTCAATTCATTTTAGCGATCGCAGACTTCAAAAATGTTGCCATACTCAGCTTCAACAATTCATTGCTAAGAACAAAAAATAAATAAAGAAGAAAGTTCCTAAAATGGAGAGCTAGAAGCTTTCTTACCAAAACCCTAAGAATGTTGTTGCACAAACCCTACTGTCACTCAGTGATGGTAATATGGCACAAAGAGTTTATAGTTCAAACAAGGAGAATGAATGTCTCTGAAGCAGCTCTATGTGCTCACTGAGAGACATGACAGCCTTGTGTACAGACAGTTAAACAATCATCGTCACGGGCGACTGGGGATGTCTTATGTTAACACTGAGAGAGTTAGATAAAGAAAGAACTAAGCCAACAAAGCCAATAATTGCAATGTGATTTATAAACCATCAAATGCCGTTCTAATGGCTACCTGAGACAGAATAATCTCTCCTATAAAGTCTGCTTTTTGCTTCTTAACTGAGTTTCTGTTAAAAAATATTTCCTGCGTCTTAATTTGTGTTATTTACTTCACCTCACACTGAAACTGACACAGCAGCTGTCTAACGACTCCAGTGAGAAATTCACTAACCAAAGAGATCTAAATAAACTTCCCTCCCTCAGGGTTAACAAAAATACATTTGATAGAGGAGCTGTGCAAATTTGTCCATTGTCTCCTAAAACAGGGACATAGTGGATAGACCTCCGGATTTTGTTTTAACAGTGGCAAAAAAACAAAAAAAAAAAAAAGTGGAAATGGAGATTTGAGCTAATTCCAGCACTGCTAGAGAGATGAGAGGCTGAAAGCGAGGATGAGAAACATTTGGCGTTTCTAGAGGGACTGGAAGCCAGTGGATATTTATTCACAGCGTCGCAGCAGCGCAGATGTTTCTCACCAGCTCGGAAGGGATCGTATTAGCATCAGCTTGTTACAGAAATGACAAATATACAGTTCCTTTGCTAACCGAACACTGATTTAAGCTGCCTTCAGCGTGTGCTGGTATGTTTTTCCACCTTTGTGGGAAATGTCCTGAGACAATGCTCACAGCAGTGGCAGTGGCACTAGACCACAATCAACGGCCTTGAGCTGCCAGTAACAACTGAACCTGCAAATTTAGCAGACTCCTCTGCAACAATGCATCTTGTCACGTTATGTAAGATAACGAACACTAAGAGATGCATCACACCCACCCGATGCATGACAAATGAAATAACTCAGAGCTGCAGCAAAGAGAACCTCCTGCAAAGACTCAGAGAGGAACAAGAAGAACCAAGTTGTGCACAGAGAAGAATTCCTCTGATGAAAAGAAAAAAAAAAAAATTTGTTTTTGTATTTTGGCAGAGAGCTTTTCATGTTTTCGTTACAACAATCCAAATCTGGGAGACGACAGACTGTTGCTTTCAGCAGTGGAAATCTGTCAGACAGTGACAGGGAACACCTCAGCCCTGGCCGAGTGAGGCTCAGGAACCTGGTGCGAGGTGTGCTGAGATCGATGGGAGAAAAGTCTTTTTGTTTGTGTTGTTCCCTCTCGGGATGGACAAAGTCACCTCCAACAGAGCTGCCGCTGTGGACACACGGGTCTGCAAGCGAGCAGGACATCCCCAGTAATGCTCCTTTGATCGGTTCCGTAAGCGTCGCTCAGGTGGGTCGAACATCAATCGATTTTTGGTTTGAGATTTTCTTTTCCATTTTTACGCTTTTTCAACCAGATAGTCTCCAGGCAGGGAAGCTAGTCAGCAAATCATTTCAGAGGTATGTTTAATTTTTCATATCTGAGGAGGTCTTTAAGTACAGGAAACCTAGAAATGCTTTTTTTCAGGAGGACAGAGGAGTTAAATGAACTTCTTTGATGAGTGAAGAACATTTCACCATGTGGCAGAGCTTCTTTTTTGCCTATCACACAGGGATTCAAGGCCCAAGGAAACAAATCACATTAAACTCTCCCCTCAGTTAGACGAGCTCTAACGTCTTGAGAAACGTGTTTACAGAGAAATGCTGTAAACGGCTGTGTGACGTGTGTGAGACTACACGCACACACAACACATATTATTGATAAATGTATACCTACGTATACTGTATGTGTAGGAACAGGCCAGGAGAAGATGCTGTGACTTGCTTTAAATTAAACAGAAGAGCAGTACTGACCTTTCAGCAGCAAGGAAGTGCTTTGACTTGTCTCTTTTAACTTCCTGTCTACAAGTAGGGATGTGTTACGTTCTGTAGACTGACATTGGGGATCATGTTGTGCCTACATTTTGGCTTTGTTGAACCTGACAGTCCAGCCCAGACATAACCAGACTGATTTTAGAAAGACTGGATCCAAACAGGATCTCTACAGAACAGCATCAGTCATATACAACTAAATTTCATTAGTCAATTTTGTGGTACTTCTCCCAGATTATGTTTTTTTTTTTTTTTTTTTTGTTTTTAAATCAATCCAACAAAGCTTTTTATATTGAATGTGTCTGCAAAGTATTCACAGTCAACACAAAATGTTCATATTGAACATGTCTGCAAAACAGCCTGAGGGGCTTTTTTTTTTTGATATGGGAATCCATTAACTGACTCTAAAAAGTTGTGTAATCCATCACAGTGAATGCAATGAAAACAAAAACAAACTTTTTTTTTTTTTTTAAAGGTACATTATCATGAGCAGGGAATTCCATGCAGATTTTTAAATGAAATTAGTGAAAAGTCATGTTCACTGTGCCGAATTCCCCAACTGAAGTTTCAGATCTGCTGAATGAACAGAATGAAGGAACAGTAACATACATGTGAAACTCTACACAGGCATGCACAGGAGTTGCAGTGTAGCAGGGTGTATGTTACTGCACTAAATTGTCAATAAGGAGAAATAAATTCCTGCAAAATTCTACGATAGCGAGAATAGAGACCCTGTCAATGTTTTGCTTCTTTTCCAATGCAGGGAGGTTTGGCTGTCGCTACGTTAGCACCCTGCAAACTGCTAAAAGATAAATGTTGTGGCTTCATAATAGCTATAACACTTTTAGTCTCAGGGAAACACTGCATCCTGTAATCATTTTGTAAAGATGTTCAATATCTGCACGACGCATCAGCAACTGAAATCCTCCAAATATGTGTGTCTTGGTGTAAACACATAACACCAGTGTACAGGCGCAGGCAGAGCACCCAGGCACAGCAGCTGACATCCAGTACACACTGCTCGCTCGTTGGCAAGTCTTCTGTCTGCCCTGGATAACAGTGTGTGTGTGATATTCAGGCTAATCGCATGGTGTGTCTGAATGCCTGAGGGCCCGCCAACCTTGGGAAGGCGAGCTATGGAAGCACAGTGCGGCTGATGACTCTATTGAACCTAATCGAGGCAGAGGGAGACGCACTTTAGAGGGCCGACCGGCCAGCTGCTGCTGAATAACACACAAACAGGGCGCACAGCAATAAAGATACACAGCGCCGCTTTATCCACAACCTGTCACGAGCTGAGCTTTAACTACTACCCTCAGGTAACGCTGCTGTACCGCGAGCAGCGGGAGGAAATGAGGAGACGTTTTCAAATTGCCTTTTTGACAGTTTTACTTTTTTATTTTATTTTATTTTTGCCGTGCCGTCATAGTGATGGAAGACTGACAGTGTCCTCTCTTTCTTTCTTTCTTTTTTTTTCTTTCCCCAACAATTGCAACAGTTTATCCCAAAATAACAACTGTGCTTTTGAAGCTACCCACTGTGCTCTCTGTGCTACTGCATGGCAGCTGAATATATTCAACTGTAATACCTTTTCTTGTGCTACTTAATTTTAGAAGCAAACATAGATCAATATATCCTTGTCTGGCAGATAATGTTAGGGAGCATGAGTGGAGAAAGGCTATTTGTTCTGGGAAAGCTTTTACAGAATCCACCACCAGGTAAGGCAGAGAAAAAGAAACATGCACATCGCCACATCATCAGCAGCCATTTTTTTTTTCTTTTTTTTAAATTTTGCTATAACGCATTCACTTGATCATTTAAACTAAACCTTAAATGGAACATGAGCAGATGAGATTTTCTACATTGCTGGCTACTCATGGTTTATTCAGGTTGACACATATCATGCTGGAATTAAGCTACTTTGATGCATGCAGAGGCCGTCTAGATAAAACATAAGAACTAATGGAACATAATCTCCCACCGCAAGCTACAGTACCACTCTGTACCCCCCCCCCCCCCCCCCATCAGAACAAAGCAATCTGTGCATAATGGAGCATGCTGGAGCCAACAGCATTAGAATTTGATTCCTATCTGAGACTTTTTCACATCGATCATCCACAATCCACACTATCCTGCCAGGCAACCATTGCTCTGTCCAACTCCCTGGCTTCTTCTTATGGTCTATTTATTGCTGTGTCCTCAGAGGACTCAACTAGACTTTCTTTGAATACTCAGATAAAGGTTAATAAGCTGAAAATAGCCTTTTTGAGCCTATGATTAAAAAAAAAAAAAAAAAGTGAAAGAGTGCCCGGCTAAGAGCACACGCCGCCTTTATCATGAGGAAGCTATAATACTGTTGTTCCTTTTGAGGTACGAGTTATTTTGATCTGTAAAGATAAAAAGCTCTACACGGTCAGTCTCTGTGTGGAAGTATGGTGTTATCATAGCCTGGTCCGTATTGAAAGATCACTGGACAGTAAAGATTATGTGAACTGTGTAAGACAGACTTAGGTCCACAACAAATGTCCCACATCCTATAGAATAAAGTCAAGTCCCTGATCATTTGGAGGTGAGAACAAGCAATGACTCAATGCAGCAGGACAAATCAATGATTTTCTCCTCTGATCATTTCATACACTTCACAGATCCAGATCCCATTCATGCTTTCTAACCAACAATTTGTGTATGACCACAACAACCCTAGAGGATGAAGTCAGGTATATCTCATTAAAGAAGGTACTGCCTCATCCATTAAGCAGCTACAGGAGCAAAGATTCATGAGGCCCACATTTCCCCATGATTCATTTTCCGTTAAAAAGAAGGTATATACTCTGTTTTGGACCACGCCAACTGGGCAGATAAATGAGTCCAATTTATTCCTATTAAATGTGCTGGATGGTTTGGTGTGTGTGGGGTGGGGGAGGCGGAGTCTGCAGCATATGGCAGTCGGTGTATAGTGCGACATGAAACACACAGCCGCAGTAGGGACGCAGCTGTTCAAGTAAGGAGGCAGACGGATACCTGGCTGCTTTTCCCTTGATGGCTACATGGTTGTGCTCCATTTGCTTTTAAATGCAAGTGTGTGCACTGGGTGTGTCGCGCATACGCTCAGATGTTTGGGTGCCTTTCATGTGTTTGGTTTAGATGTTTAAATATGTTTGTTTTTATGTCTGTCTAGGTGTTTTTATGCACATCATTTCATTAAACTCCATATTAACAGGGAAAAGACGAAGAACCCTATTTGTTTTCCTGACTTTAACGACGTGTTGCTTAATGAGCTACACCTGTTTTTCTTATTCTCCATGAAAATGGAGAAAATCTTGCCCCGGAGTCTGAAACCATCTGACTCGCAGAGGTTTCATCAACTCTGTTGAACTGAATATCTGATCTTACAGTACAATATCCACCTGCAGTGACTTTATGGTTCCGTTCACACTCTCACAGGTCTTGGTTTCTGGTCAGGGAAAGATCCTGGTCTGGTTTAATACAGTTCACAGTGACTTCAGACACAACCTGCTTATTTTTTTTTACATTTCACCAAAACCCCCATCTTTTTCCAAACCTATAACCAAAGTGCATTTGTTGCCTAAACTACAAATGGGACCCCAGTCTCTGTGTGTGCCCCGTCATTCATTACATTTCCTACAATATCTATTTCCTGTTGCAGTCTAGTTGCATATAAACAAAAAATTGAGCCAGGGTTGACTCTACAGTAAGCAAAACTCCACAGGGACACCAGCAACATAACACAAAATAAGTTGTTGGTGTTCTGTTCGCGTATGCTTTCTCTATTTTTTTTTCCCCCAAGGTTGCTCGTAATGACAAAACAGCCAAGCTGCCACAGCACAAGTGCCTTGCATCACTGATCATGGCATCTGACGTTCTCGCCAGAAAAAACTGCTTTCTTGCAATTTACCTTCCTCTTAATAGGTTTCTTTCTCATTCCAACCTGCCAAGAATCGAGATATTTAGTTCAGTTTATCACCCCGCTTTCAAATTTCAATTAGTGCCTCTTAAACTGCAATACAAGATATTCCCAAACAGTGCACTTTCAAGCCATTTGCTGTTAAGTCAGCAAATGGCTGTTCGGGAATGCCTAATAAACTGCCATGTGCTTTAGCAGAAATCAGACGGGAAAAAAACCCCCCCAAAAAAAACAGTTTTCTGTGAACTTCTCGAATGCTGCAACGTCTCCAACACTCGAGACGAGTGTGAGGGGCATAAATATACACTTGGAGGCTGAGAATCAGTGAGCCCACGGCGCATCCGTGACAGTGTTCAAGATGATGATATGCAGAGCGTTAACAGATTTTGTCATCTGCTCTTCTTCGCTGTCGCCTCCATGAGATACGCCCACTCACTTTCTCTTTAGCTCTGACCTTGACAACTCTTCCACTCAGTGAGATGACATGCAAATGAGCTAAGAGTGTCTGTGGATATGTGTGAGTGCGAGTGTGTGTGTGTGTGTGTGTGGGTGTGTGACAATTAATTTCCTTGTATATTACACCTTGTATGTGCTAAGGCAAAAGAGTAAAGGAGCCCTTCACATAATTTGCCCAGAGCACCTGCCTTCGTTGTTATCTGTTATTGGAAAGGAGGCTCATGCGGCGCCCCGTTAGACGATAGATTGCTCAGATGGAGTCAGGGTGGCAGCCATGCAGGTTGTTTAAAGGGCCATTCGGATGCAATCTGAGAGATTTCAGTCTGGATTTATGCCTCTCCAATTGCCTGGGCTCCTCACTCCGGAGCTGTGGTAAACGGGGATGAATTATCGTGTCAGGAGGCAGGGGCTCTCCCTCTCCCATCCAACGAGAGCCCTGAGCTGAGCAGTCTGGCTTGTGCTGCGCATTTCATTAGCACTCTGCAGCACTTCACCTGCAAGTGTGAAGCCCATTAACACTGTCATTAGAGGGGCTCGGGTTCATGGCATGTTGAGGCCAGAGGTGTACTCCTTGCTGAGAAAAAAAACACAAAGCGAGATTTATTCAATCGCCACGCTGAGAAGGATACAAACTGTTCCACGTGCCAACTGTTTGTTGTTTAACCAAAAAAACAAATGACAGCGTGACAGCTCACTTTTCAACTAAGGCTGCATCTTCATACGAAGTGTGTGAGGATAAAGTATTATGGCTGCGATCTGTTAGATTTAAGGCCTTTTCAGACATAGAACATGTAACATTACTGGTTTCATCTATGACGGGACATTTACAGAAAGAGACAACGTTTACATGATATTCCTCTCTCACAGCACCGAGCACAGAGAGAGAGAGAGAGAGAGAGAGAGAGAGAGAGAGAGAGAGAGAGAGAGAGAGAGAGAGAGAGAGAGAGAGAGAGAGAGCAGTGGTGAGTTAAAAATGTTATGATATAGAGGAACAAGACCAAGAACAAGACAGTTTAAACTGGATTTATTTTCTTTGCGCATAAAAGATGATGATTGAAATAATAAATTTATTGCAGCGATCTTGGAAGGCAGTACGTGACGCACATTGAACCTCTCTCACTCTCTCTCTCTCTCTCTCTCTGGCTCTGTCTTGCATGTTTCACCTCGTGCAGCTGCAGACTCCACGTTAATCTGACGGCATTCACTTCAGGCATGCGCCATGTTTAAAGTGATGCAGAAGACCGGGAGACTGACATGTTAAACTGCCATCAAATTAACATGAATGGCTTCATGTCAGGGACATGGATATGTATGGATACAGGATATAGGATAAGAAAAAAGAATGGCACATTCAGATAAACTCGGCAACTGGCAACACCGCACATTGTGTTCACATCTTTCAGCTGGGAACTGCAAGGCTGAAACCCACTAAATACATCCCAAATATGTCATGCACAGAAAGTAGTGACAAAATATGTGTAAATTAGTTGGACGAAAATGTATCTAAGCATCAGAATGTCCCATCAACATGGTTCTTATACTCCATGTTGACATTTGTAAAGGAGAAAAAAAGATTTTACAGCATGAGGCATAAGTATATCCATAATAAAACTAGAACTAGATGCTACATTGCCATTGTGCATTGTGAGTCAGCTTTCCTGCAGAGCTCTCGACCCAAAGAGCACAAAAAAAAACACAGCGATCATGACTTCATAACAAAGAAACTCACTTTGCTGTCAAATCTTTCTTTTAATAAGACCTCGCACAGCAAAGACTGGAAAATGAAAAACGACACAGGAAGCATTGATTCCTCTGAGCTGTTGATAATAATGTATATGTTTTTTTTTTTTCTTTTTTTTACAGAAACAATCAGTTTTAATTTAAGTGAGTTATAGAACCATCCATTAGGGACAAGTCTAAGATTAGAGAATGTCTGTGGCAGAATAAACTTTGTGTGAGAATAAAGCAGCTGCACAAATAAAAACAGAACTGATGTTTTCTTTCACATCTGTCAGTCGGCCTTGACCACCCACAGAAAACAAAGAAATACTGAATGATTAAAATGTCACTGTGCAGCAGTTAATATAGTTAAGCTCCTGGCATGTCATCCTAAGAATGATGGAGGAAATACCTGGGCACTGAGAAATCATTCAGGGCTGTATCTTTGGCAGCTGACAGCGACCACATTCAAACCCTTTGTCACATGCTCGTTACTCATATTTTGAGAAAGAAAAGAAGAAGATGATCAGGGCCCATGATTAGCACTCCCACAGCACTGTGGTACCTTACACACCATTTTAATCCCTGATCAACTCAAACATTGGATTGGATCTTGTTTGTTTGTCCTTAAAAAAAAAAAAAAAAGACTAACTGCCATACCTGCTCCATATAATCATACAGCATTTCAGCTGAGAGCCATTTACTCTGGGACCAAATTATAGCTTGCATGTATCGATCGAATTTTGTGTTGGAACAAATTTCAGCATCTTTAGTTAATACCTTTCTCCCTCACACCCTATTCTTGAATTGTATCTCAGCAACAAGACGCCTATAAAAGTCGATATCAGAAGAGAAGGAGCATTAAGGAGATCACTGAGTTGAACAACTTAAATTGGTCACATCACGGAGGTTTGTGTGTGAATATGATGAGCCGAATTCACGTAATGATCTGAGGTGGGTTTGGACACATGGCTCCCAGTAAGTGGGTGGTAACCTGCTAATACATTACCAGTTCTGAATCTCATTGGTCTGTTTCATACTTGTGAGTTGATGCAGAGAGGGGGAAAAAAAAAAAAGAGGAGGTTGTTTAATCAGTGTTTATGACACCACGCAGCACACCTCTACCTCTCCTCACTGTCTGATTAAAAAAATATGTTTCTGCATCACGACGCAGGAAGAAGACCATGAATTAGCCACTGTCAGTGACGTTTGAGAAAGAAAGATTTCACAGCTGTGGCGGGTTGAGCTTCGCCAAAGAGACAAGGATTTATAATATTACTGCCAGCGGCCAAAATGTTGAAAGAAATGGCTTCAGATGTCCACACTGTGCTAAAGGCTTTTTTTTTTTCTGAGAATAATGTTTGCTGGAGTGAGATAGGAAAAATGGCAGCATGCACCGCCATGTAATCAGTCCGCCTCCTCCAGTAAAAAGCAGCAATGTCAACACAAAGCAAAGTGAAGGACACACCTGCTGAGAATTCAATGCCTTCTGCTCCACTGTGTTTCGCTTTAAACTAGCACATTTAGGACCCCTGAAGGGAGTCACCTCATTTTTATGGCACATATATTTGGGTACATTTACGACCTTAAATAGTCAGCCCCGCAGCTTTAGTAAGGTTATTGACTTATTGTAGATACGGAGATGTCTGATGTCCCTCCTCAGAAACAAAAACAACAACAACAACAACAAAAAATATATATTAATAATAATAATGATTTGCCTCTTGTCAGTGGCACCTCCATTTTCCATACAACAGATTTTCGGGTATGTGTGTCGTTGTGTGTGTGCGCCTGCTGCATGCAGCAGACGGAGAGAGAGAGTGATCTGAATAGCAGTATGGAAATGTGATAAATATTCCTGGAGATGAAATCGTCTGAAGCCTCCCAACAAAGTCTAATTAGAAGACAGTAATTAATCACATGTTGCTGTGCTTGCTCTGAATAACGAGACTCTAAAAAGAGCAATTTATGAATCTGAGTGGGGGACTAAGCATTCTGTTTATTATTGATCACGAACATTATTGATCACCACTCACAGCCTCCACCCATGTTCTCCAAAGAGGATGAAATGGCTAAATAATAGATTTAAATATTAGATTTTCTTTCCATCTTTCCTCTTAAGAATTCTCATTTGTCAAAGTTAAAAAAAAGGAAAAGTCAGTCATGTTGTCTTCTTTCCTCCATCTATATGAACACCAAGCTTAAAGCGTACACTAAGCATTATGAAATATTAATTAAGCTGCAGCAGATAAAACAATATGTTGATATCACAGTATCAAATGGCATATGTTAATTGCCTATTCCCGGACTTCATTATAAACTCTGCTACAGTAATTCTAATCAAAGTCATGCCAGTGCTTCATCAGGGCAGCTTCCTAAGGGGCCTGGTGTAATTGTATCATCAAGTGGAGCAAGTCGTCTTATCCGCAGTTTTACTCCGCCACATGGGGAGCTCTCCAAGCTCCACTCTGATAAGAACAAGCCTCTTCCTGAATGGAGCCATTGAGAAACACTGATGTAGAACTGATGTAGAGGAGAGCAACTGGGCAGTTCAGTCTCCATGCAAGCGCCAGCTGATTCGGAGTGAAATCAAGACTCATTTAAAAAGGTACTGCCCTAAAGCAAAACAGGAAAACAAATAAACAGACAAACAAACCTCAGAAGTAGGTCTCTACTCTCCTCTGATTTGATTCTGTAAAAGCCCAGATGGTGCTAAATGACGATCATTTTCTGCCATATCTGCTCCTGGCAACTGTATTAAGATTAAGATTCCATTTAATAAAAAGGCTCATGTCAGTTAAAGGTCTATGAAAGGACATGAACATTGGTCTCCTACATGAAAGACAGACACCCCAACCTCTACAGCCTTAATTTGCACCTTATATATGAAGGATACAGTACTTTCTGCATTAGCACTAAATGTTGGCAGTGGGCACAGACTGGGTCAGCTCTAATAACAACTCAGACAGCAACAAAATAAAAAATAAATCATATCAACCCTTGTAAAATCATCTTAATATTTATCATGTGTGGAAAATAGAAATCGGCAGCAATGTTCCAATGCCACTCTTTTATCAATGTGAAATTCCCTTATAATGCAGAGTCTAGCAGATAGTGTATGGACATAGACTGTGGTCTAGTTACCTACAATAGCACCAGCAGGTCCTTCAGCCTAAACAACCTGTGCTCCCATACAACCCACTGGATAGTTTCCTGAATTAACTCATGTACAGCAGCAGCAGGTACGTGACAGACTGCTTAAAATCACTGCTGACAAATAAATTATAAACTAACCCCTGTTATACTGGGAAAATGCTTTCTTGGTTACTTTTTTAGATCAGGGTAAAAATAAGTACGTCAGTAAGGTCAAAGGACCTTTGTTGTCATAGCAGCAGTAATAAAACATGTGGTTAAGGATATAGAATGATCATGATTATCCATCCACCCGACCTCCTCCCCTGGCAGACTTTCTGTGTCACCCTGACTTCCTCCTTCGCTCCCATCAGAATTACGACAGCCACTAGGGAGACTTGGTCAGTCGAATGTAAACACACACATCTTGCTGAAAACACTGATGCAGTCTTACCCAACCACTACAACCACTTAACCATAAAATGTAACTCTGGGTCATAATACGCTGCTTGCACAGATGTTATAGGAGGACAGTCTCAAAAAACTCAGTATACAGACTCAAATGCTTCATTCAGAGAGCGCTGCTCAGGGACACTACTGCTGATTTATGCACACACAAAAAGGGAGGAGCTATGGTAGTTGCAGCTGGAGAAAGTAAAACAAATTCAGAGTTTGTCTACGATTATCCATTTCTAACACATTACTATGCTTAATGTTCCACTCTGCTACAGATAAATATTGGATTAATAAATTCGATGCAGACTGTAATGTAAATAATTACCAATTATAACAGCTTTTTTTTTTTTTTGCTTCTGTGCTCTGTTTCCTATCATAACTGTAATCTCCAGCCATCAGCAGGAAGGGCCCTTATGAGCCAGGTTCTGCTCAAGGTTTCTTCCTGTTAAAAGGGAGTTTTTTCTTGTCACTGTCGCCTTAAGTGCTGATCTGGGGTCAGACTCTGGGTCTCTGTAAAGCGCCCAGAGTCTATTTTGATTGTGGAAGGTGCTATAACACCCAGTGAAATGGAAAATAACAATTACATCTTAGCTCTTTCTTAACTGGCAATGACATGTCCACATCGCAGTTTAACTGACATGCATCAGCACAGGTAATTTAAAATTTCCTCATATTTTAAAACAGTTAAATGTGTTGATTTTTGGTATACTAACTGCAAAAACATTATATTACGACAAATAGTAAATGGTACACACTGCATGTATGTAGAACATACTGTATGGAACTGGGACACTAAAGAAGAACCTTGTTGTAATTTCTTTGGCAATACACAAAGTACAGGACCTGTACTGCACCGGGAGCAAATATCTATCTTTTTATGTTATGTTGTGATACACTCTTGTGAATCTTTATTTACAACAATCAGCCTGAATGAAAGAATGTGTGTGTATCAATTTATAGTGGAAACCCTGAAAGTGACAACAAGCTGTTGACAGAATGTGGGACAGTAGCAGGCGGTTTAATTGTTTCAAGGGCAATTAGATGCTATTTTCTTCTCAGTCAGCTCATTTATGCATTCAGTGATCCATTAGCATTTATGTGTTTCTAGGAAGACATACTACTGACTGGAGGCAATTTTTAAAGAGTGAGACGGTGTCGTTGCATTTAAGACAGTATAAAGTGTTAGAGCATGTTCTCATTTGAACCCAACAGCAGAGCAGATGCCACTGTTCTTCCTTTAAAACAGACTGCAATGCCATCAAACACCACAGATAAGCTACTGAAGGCAGTGTTTATTCACCGCGCAGAGCAAACTCTGAATCCAGTTAAATTTATAAACTTATTGACTTTATTGTCTTCTGCCACAATACCTTGGACTTGTGGCTCAAGATAAGAATTGTAAATCATTGTAAACAATAAAACACAGTGGCCTGACATTGCTCGGAGGTGAGGCTTTACTGTAATGCTTGTGAATCTTTATTTACAGCTATCAGCCTGAATGGAAAAATGGGTGTGGGCTGCCATTAAAGGTGTTTCAATATGCTGTTTACCCCATCTCCCCATTTAATTAACTGTCATTGATTTGTGTTGACTAGGTGAGGTTTATGTACCTTTTCTTCTCTTGTAATTTCACCATGTTTCCACTCTGAGTGATTGGTGCTGCCGAGATCCACACCCAAATTAATCTTGCATTTAAGAGCCATTCTCACCCTGGCAGAATGCAATTGCTAAGATTTATTTTGTTTTCCACCAGGCTCAGTCTGGCCCAGTGGAAAATACCAATCATTTTTATTAGCAATACCCGGGTCATGTGCGTGTGCCCTCATGCCCTGTTGATTGGGTATCTTATTAAATTTTAATGAATGGATTGCTCATGATTTATCAATGTCTTTGCCTGCCTAGAGTTTTTGGGAAAAAAAAAAATGAAAGAGCAGCAGCATGAGACCATGCATTGGCTCTAAGGGTCAAAAAGAGACTTAGACGGCTCAAAGCCTTTCACAGAGTTTGACAAGAGTGCTAAGAAAATGTCAGTGGTGCCCTGCTACAGAGTGAGGACCTACATTATGTTCTCTCCTTTTTCATCTTTAATCTCTCAGGTACTGTTTATTCATGAAACTTGATCTTTTCCAGGAGAAAACAGCTGACTCTTCAAATGAGCACGCACACCAGAGCTGTGATTTGAGTACAGTTTTATATATTGGAGGTGGGCTGGGTGTATCCATGGACAGCTTCAGGAGGTAATCAAAGTCTTATATCAAATATTAAAAAAAAAAAACCTAACTCACCACTTGAACAAATTTGAGCCTGTTTCTTTATAACTAATTGGCCACGTTGCCAAATAATTGTTAGCCAGGGCTCTTTCTTGTCCAATCTGATGCATTTTAAAATGACAGATGACATGTCTAACACACCTTCAAACTTGAACTGTGCCTTAAAGGGCACATGCCACTCTGTTGCTCATTGACCTCCACTGGCTACCGACGGTCGCCCGGATCAAATTCAAGTCAGTAATGCTTGCCCACAGACTGACTTCTGGGTCTGCAGCCATCTACTTTAACTCAATTATACAGGCTTATGCTTCTTCTTGGCCACTGTGTTTCTCCAAGGAACGCTATCTGGCATTGCTATCCCTGCACAAAAGGTAATCACAGTCCGGACTGTTCTTGTTTGTGGTTCCCCAGTGGTGGAGCAAGCTACCAAATGTTCAAGAATATCTTGAAGACCCATCTCTTCTGAGAGCACCTTCACTCCTAACCCCTCTAACACCCTAACACATATAACCAACACTTAATGTGCACTTTCATTGCACTTCGAAGTGGCCTACCTGATCTCCATGCACTTTGTATTACTGAATAGATTTAGTAGTTAGTGCTGACTACAAGGTCCTACTGTACTGAAGCTTTAGTGTTCTCCCTCACTTGTCAGTCACTTTGGATAAAAGCATCTGTCAAATGAGTAAATGGAAATGGAATGTGAATAGCTGACAAGTAAATCAGTTTACTGAAGTGGGATGGGCAGTTGCAACTGTCCTGCATAGTTTTGCTGAAGGACACAATGGCAAGAGCAGTTAAATAACAACAAACCTCTTCTTTCACTTCTCCCTCCCGTCTTTCCAGTGATCACTTCCTACCTTAGTCAGCCTCTTTTAGAGTCATTAGCAGCTTTCTATAACCTTCAGGCCAAGTCCTCAGAATACGTGATATGTTACATATCGACACTGTGGGGATTTCTCATTATGTTTAATGTCATCCTGTGCTGCCGAGCACTTTTCTCATGCCTATCATTATGTCCGGGAGTGAGAAACATATTATTACATGTAATGGAATTGGGAACTCTGATGAGGTGTGGAGGGAAAAAGACCGTAATAAGGCTGGATCTGAATTTAGTGAAACGACAAAATAAATGTCCCATATATTACACAAGCTAGCTTTCAAACATGAATTGCAGCAGTATGTGTTTAATCCACAGATTCTGCACTAGATTAATATTAAAATTAGTATTAATATGATATAATGTTAATAGCACAGTCATACTCAGCAAAAGATTTTTTTGTCATGACCAATCCTATGGCACCTTTTCTAAGCATTTAGAGAATGTGACCAGCTTTTTGACTGCTGCCTAGTTCTCCTTGTCTTTATTATCACCTGCCTGCCTGAAAATAGCTTTCCTGAGATAACTCAATAACTCAATAACTCAGACCCGTCTGTGTCGATGTGCCATATCTGCTGGAGTTCCATCCTGATGCCTCTCAAATGTGGCCTACCTGTGCTCACTTAGTCATTTTTGCATGACCAGACAAAGGAGGCAGAGTCATTTGCATCAAAAACTATGATAGCATTGAAATAAGCAAAAAAACAAACCTTTGTTAACTACAGATAAATGAAACCTGTCAGCTTCTGTCATTTCCATTTTTCCTTCCTTATGAATTTTTAAAATGAGGCTATTCACTCCGAGGTTCTCCGAAATGCACATGATAAATAACTACAGTTCTGTCTGTACGTGGGTCTTTGGATGAGTTCTGTTGTGGCTGTGTGTTACATAAATCACTGACCTTCCTGCAGTACAGTGTGCGTTGTTGTTCAAGCACAAAGGGCTTGTTACTTAGCAGGCATCAATCCCACAATGCTATGAATGGGGGGGGGGGGCATATATATATATATATATATATTTCAAAGAAGCTCTGAGTGTCATTACTGTTCAGCTGTGGACTAACCAGTAATAAAGTGCGTGTTGGTGGACTGAAAAAAATGCATGTGCAGAACTGATTATATTATTATACGAACCCTATCCTCTGGAAATTATATTCATATACTACTAAACTGTTTACACAATTAGTTTCAGAAGCAATTATTTATGAATGAATGAAGCATTACATTTATTAATGGCGGCTGACTTGCCTGGGGGTGTTTTTAGGTGGATGGCAGTGGGCATGATTGACATGACTGTCACACCGGAGATGGGAGTTTGACTTTGCTGTTACAAATTAGTTGTATATAAGCATAACGTGTAGTTAATTCCATGCAATGTCAGCAATCTGTCCGGTCATAATTCCTGCCAACAGCCAACCATATTTTGTTCAACAGTCTGATGATATAAATGAGAACATCAGTGAGTTGGTGTATTTCTTTTTCCAGAGTTATCTGAGTCTCCTGCATTTTAAGGTTGAGATTCGTGAAGGCTGCAGTGGAAATCTGAAATTTTAGCATTTTGTATGAAAATTCCAGAGGCTCATCCAGCCACTCAATGTGGAAACTTATTTGGAAAACCAAACTCAAATCAGTAAATTGGCAAATTTTAGCACAGATGCTAAAAATGCACAGAACAAAACACACTCTGGACTAAATTCAGTTCCCAAATAACAGGAGCTCCTCCAGTTTTCACCCCCGTTTGTTTTCTGGTTTGTTTATTTGTCAGCAGGATTACACAAAAAGTACTGAACTGATTTGCACTGAACTTGCAAGAACCCGATCTGGATCGTTTATTATGAATTTGAATTTTATTTTATTCATTTATTTGTTTTTTTTCTGAACTTTGGGGTATGTTGTTTGGCCCTGTAGGAGGTCACCACTCTCTGAGGGCTCCTCTACTTTCCTGTCTTTGCTGATTCTACTACCGACTGTGTATCCATAACCTGCTGTACGTACAGGTATGCAGGAAGAGTGAGGCCCTTTAAAGAGATCAGCTTTAATAAAAACTGCTGAAGCAAAACACCTCATGATATGGAAGATTTGTAGACAGTTACTGAGACTGAAAGCAAGCAAGCATTAGATTATCACATGAAAAGGCTAAGTTGGGTCAGACACACACCTCCACACACACACACACACACATATAAACACACATTCTGTGCTTGCACCCAAGTCATTAAAAGCCAGTGTGGAGGTACAGAGAAGCTTATTCTTGTTATACTGTGATCACCTCAGAAATTGTCAGCACTTTTTTCAGTAAACCTGTATCAGCTGTGGCTTGCTTTTCACTTCTCCTCTGAGCTAAATTGAACCATTAGTGTAACCAATTGTTCGGAGAGTGCACTCATTCATTTCTCTGGTCTGCGGCAGTTACTGTTTCAAGGAGTGGAAAAAGGCGACGAAATAAACATCACTCCACACTCTAAGGACCACGCTAACGCATTCTGGCGTTTTGTATTTTCTCTTGCATTAAAACTGCTACGCACCAAATTCTGTGGAGTGTATCTGGTCAAAATTGAAGGTGCATTATCACAAATTGGGTCCTATGAGCTACAAAACACTTTTCTCTGGCGATGCATGATATTAGTGTAATATCCAACTTAATACATCACTGGAAAAGAGTTGGGTAGGAAACTCAGAGCAGGCGGTGACAGGCTGACTAAACTACAGAACACGAGGGCCACATCTCTGAGTTAAAGCTCGTTAACTCCTTCACCATGAAAAGAAGTCAAATCACAAAAGCGTGAAATAGTAATGGTTACACAGAAATGGAGCAGATCAGTGTACAAGTCTGTGGAGTGCCACTTGATTTCCAGTCAGGGACTTTATAGGAGCACGGAGGAATCAGAAGTACAAGTACAAGTACAAGAGGAAGAATATAAGCAGTAAAAACCACACAAACGAACATGAAGAACCTCCGTGTTCATGAAGTACGCTTTCCAGTGTTGCATTTCATTAACACCTACAAAAGCTGAAAATGAATTTCTGCCCATACCTATTCCTTCATAGCAGCGACACCGACACACACACACAAAAAAAAAAATCTTATTTTGTGCTCCCTGTGACACATTTCTTCAAAAATAATTGCTGTGATTCAGGGCTCCTGAGTCTGGAAAAGGCTGTTGCTGTGATTTTAAATGACAAAATCTGCAGTGGAGTTGTGTTTGAGTTTGCTCTCATGTCCACGTTTGCAATAAATCTCATTAATGTCTCCAGTTTCTGGCCGGCGTTGTTTCAGTCATCCAGCTAAGAAACAGTCAGTAGGAGTTTTAATCTCTCAACACACACAGTGAGTCCATTGTTGCATCAGGTGAGATTATCTGGTTTATATTACAGCACTGACCACACTGGTGTGCACAAACACATTACAATGATCACAGACAGCGACTATGATCTTGTGATCATTGATCACCGACTAATTTATAATGTAAATGCCAATAATGTAGCAGCTATAATAGCTACTACGCTGAAAGATATAAATCTATTTTGAAGACGGACATCTTTTATTTTCTTTTTTTATTGAAAAGTAATTGGGAAAAAAAATCTAAAGGGCAAAAATGTGTTTTGGCTGGTTGGTTTAAAAATTTAATTTCTTTAATTTAATTTCTTCTTTGGAATTTACATTCTTCTATCGGAGCATTTTAATGACAAACCATTCCTTCTTTCTTTTTGGTTTTGCTTCGCTTTGTTGTTTTGCAGTGTAAACATTTTAATTTAAACATCCCAGGGATGCCAGGGAAATAACCAAAGAATCAACAGCCATGACCAACTGCAAAAGGCAGCTCAAATGTCACTCTCCTGCTCTATTTCAACTTCAACTTAGTTTTGAGCAGTCCCAGCAAGTCTCAGAGTATAAGTACACAGATTTCCTGTGTTGGTGTTGGCTGTCAAATCAGCTATTCAGAAGTCAGATTGTTTGCTGGGTACACTAAAGGGTAAACTCTGTTATACCGGCACACAGAGAGCCTGGTTCACCTGGCACAGTATGGTATTTTCTATATGTATAAACTCTGCTTACTAAGCACTCAGAATGGACAAAGGCACAAACAAATAAACATGAAAACAATTTGATTTTCAAATGTATCAATAAATTATTTGTTGTTTAGGTGGAAATGCTCTCTTCCTCAGTGTTTACAGTATTTACTCTCAATAGCACACGCTCCTGTTTCCTCTTTGAGATGTTTTAGAAGGACAGATGCTATTTGTAGACTGCCAGCCTGTCTTCAGAGAAGGCTAAGCATAATTTGATCTGGTTACCAAATGCAATTATACTGGATCTTATTTTGGAAGGTACAGGCTGGAGTGTAAATCCATTTAGTACATCTTGAGTGCACGGCATCCTGGTATACACAAGACAACAGGTAGATGTGGTGTGTGCTAAAGGACCTTTATCTCACTGCTTTATGGCTGAAGTGACAAAATGAATAATTTAAGTGTTTACTAAACAGAGGAATGTGGCTAAAATTTGACTAACATCAAACGGTAGTTCAATGTGTTATTTATTTACAAACCCACTACTGCGATCAAATGTTTTGGTCCATCTCTGTCCTCATTGTTTACCTGGTTTGATATTATATCCATGCCAACGTCTGGTCATCGCATGAAAATGTCATTACACACTTTACATTCAGTCTGCAGGCACCACTTGATCCCTAAAGTAGTGCTGTTCACAATCAGGTGGTGTCCTTGTTGCAACCAACAGACCAATGGACCCAATAATGGGCCATGTGTGTCTAATGTGTGTCATTTCAAAATGGTTAACGTGTGTTTTCAGGAATAACAGGAACTCCAGGTCTATGATGACACTTGCAGAGTCACAAACTAAATAATAAACTGCATTTTCATGAATAGTTAAACTACAGTGTTATTATGAATAAAGTGTTAAGTTATTTTGTAATATGATCTGTGCAAAATGTAATGATTATGTAGATTATTCACCAATCCCAGGAGAAGTTATTTAAACATTCAGTGTGATAAGTCGAGCTTGGGTGGTATAAGATTTATGATTCTCTTTTCATCTTACATATTGGGTTATGAGTGCTGCTCCCTTAACAGCTGCGACTGTATTTGTATTTTCTGTTATTTATCTTTATACTTCTATAGGATCAGAAGTAGAGACGTCTCTTTGATGTTTTGCATATTTTTTCTGTTGATGTTTTGTACTACAGTTTTTCTTATCTCTTGACAGTAGTCATATTGCTAAATTGTACATTGAGAGGGTATTTTTATCCATCTATTTATTTATTTGTTAATTAGTTTGTTTGTTTGTTTGTTTGCTTGTGCACCCATATTTTCCTCTGCTCTCTATACTGAGCTTAATTGTGCCTAAACATCAGCTCATGGAATAAAAGTCTGCGCTGCACAACCGACAAATTGCTCCTGCCTCTTTGCAAGTTTTTTATGCTTGTTTGCTGCCTACGATAATGAATAAACAGCTTCATATATCATAATATGAAACAGCAGTATTAGAAACAGTTTCTGAATAAGTCAGTGGGATTCTGCGACCCGGTCTCCTAGGAATTATGTTCATGTACAACTAATTTGCAACAGCAAACATGTTTTGTGCGAAACGCCGGAGGCGACAGGATTATGTCTTCAATAAACACATCGAGGAAACGTTGTTAATTAACGTACTTCAAAAATGTTGATACTGAAAATATCAGTAAAATGTTCACTGACAACGAAATCGATTTGTTTTCTGCCAAAACATCTGATCTTGCAAAATAAAATATCTTACAAAGTTTAAAAAAATAAAAAAAAAAGAAAGAAAGAAAAAAGAAAAAGCTTGGCTCAGGTTAGAGAAAGATCCTGGTCTGGTTTAATACAGAAAAAAAGTTCACAGTGACGTGAGACACAAGATGTTTATTAATAGTCAATCAAAACCATCTTTCTCAACCAAACTGCATTTGGTGCCTAAACCTAACTACAGAGGGGGCTGCGGATGTGAACCCCAGTCTCTGGTTTCACAACTGTGTGGCTTGTATGCCTGCTGCCTACCATGACCACCACCCAGTGACGCCACTGCAGTTAATAAATGTAACGCCATGTTTGTCACCATGGTATATGTGGAAAAACAGCTTATTAATAAATAAATAAACGCAACTTCCAGGATTTTGTCATATTCTCTAATGGACATATATACACACATCTCCGCCTCTTTCTCCTCCAACCCACATTTCTCTCCTCTCAACACAGTCGGTGGAGGCAGACAGCCGCTGACCCTGAGTCCGTCTCAGTCAGAGGCCTCTTCCTGTTAAAAGTGAATTTATCCTCTCCGCTGTCATCAAGTGCTTGCTCATGGTGAGAAATGTTGGGTTTCTCTTTAAATTATTGCAAGGTCTTGACCTAACTCTGTGAAGTATGTATGATCTGGCACTATATGAATAAACTGAAATGAACTGAATTGAATGTGTGTGGATAATTTCAGAACTAACACTAACACTAAAAGTTTTATTGTGCTTTGTTTGTCACCTTGTCTGGACCAGGGAAACTAGGGCCCCCCTTCAGGATTCAGGGTCAGGTGCAATGCAAGCCATGGCGGATGGCAATGTAGACTAGTCCTAGGGATGTGGCAGGGATGGAGCTGGAGTTTCTGCAGAAGGTGGAGAGATATGGCTGGACTCATCAGGATTCCTCCTGGGCACCTTCTACTAGAGGTGTTCCAGGCATGTCCAAACTCGCTTATCCTCTCAAATGCTGAGTCTCAGGTACCTTCCTGGCCTGTCTCACCAGAGGAGGAACACATGAAGCTGGTTTGGACACGTCTAACTTCCGTCCTGTCTAACCATCTCCTAGCTTCTTGTCCTGTCTGACCAAAAGACCAGGCTCACCAGTAACTGTGGGGGTGCTGGTGAGCCAAAAGGTTTTCTCTGCAAACCCCCAGACTACAATGCAGTTACCAGCCATTCTTTGTTTTAATCAGCTGTCCTTGCACCTGCTCGCTCTTTCAAACACTGGAGCTGATGAAAATTTCCTAGACAAGAATCATGCTTTTCAGGCTGGCATCCCTCTTTGAGCCACTCGACTCTCCACTCAGAGCCAACGCTTTAGTTGACATACACTTGGCCCGGGTTACTCAACGCACTGTTCTCCTTCTTCTTATTCTCTCTGGCAATCACCGTGAGCAGATTCAGTTTAATCTTATTACTTCCCCTCATGCACCTTTAGTTCTGGGTCACCCTTGGTGGAGACAGCGTAATCCCCATATTGACTGGAAAGCTGGACAGATAATCAGTTGGATCAGCTTCTGTCATTCCTCATGTTTGCAATCAGCCCTTCCACCAGCTGAGGTCACAGTCCCCTCATCAAACCCTGAACCTCCTGATTTTTCTACCATTCCACTTGAATTTCTTGATTTTGGAGAGGTTTTCAGTAAGGTCCGACCATCTCCTTCCCCAGTTGGTGCTACTACCCAAAGACAGCTGCAGCAGTTCCTTTTACCAACCTCTTCCGCCACTTCAACAGGAGTTGCAGTCAAGTAGCTGCCACCCCTTTGCCCAACTCACTTTCTCTGTCATGCCTTCTCCTGGGCCCCAGAGAAAGAGCTTCCTTTCTCATAGCTTAAGAAATGCTTCACCTCTGCGTCCATCCTAGCATCAGACACTAGGATGTGGACAGTCCTTTCCCAGTGTTCTTATTACAATCAAAGCTCTATCCACGTGCCTTCTCCTCCCATCGTTTGTCCCAGGCTGAGAACAATGATGACACTGAGAAGTGTTGGCTGTTAAATTCGCTCTAGAGGAACAGAGACCCTGGCTTGAGGGAGTGGAATATCCATTCACTTCATTCAGCTTAAACTCTTAAAACTCCAGCCATTCCAATTGTCCATTTTGATTTCACACTCATGTGAGGGCCTGGCTACAATAATGTTAAGCCTGATGCTCTCTCCTGCCAGTACGTCTGTGAAGAGACCTCTTCCAACCCTGATGCTATCCTCCCATCCCCCAGCATCCTGGGAGACACAGTCAGGGATACCCAACAAACTCAATCAGGCCCATTTTCTGTGCCTAATTCAAGTACATATAAATATGTATACAGCAGTAGAACTAATTACCAAAGTCAGCAGAATTTATCCTCTGGGGACCATTAATGTTCAAAAGTTAATGGCAATTCAAGATATTTCACCTCGGACCAAAGTGGTTGAATGACTGACATTGTCACCCCCCCAGGTACACAGTGAGTATGGCTAAAAGTCTGTTTAATGGCTGGAATATTGAAAAATTAAAATAAAATGATCACCACTTGTTTAACACTAGCTTACAGCCTATGTTACACTTCTGGCAAAGTGAAGTGTCAGTTTTCATTACGATTTTAAACCTGTCTCGAAAACCCAATGTCAGGCTTCATAAAAATATAACAGGCAGTTTCACTTTCACAGAGATGCATTACCTGCTGTTTGAAGCTTATGTCTGTAAACTGCTCACACAGAGCTCATGTTTACTCGCCTGGCCAGTCAGTGATAGGTTATAGCAAAGGGGATAAGAGAGGCCAAAGATCTAGTGAGTCTAGCTTTTCTCTGGGAGGAGCACTGGCCCGCCGCTGTTCAGGAGAGTTTATACAGTATTTAAATGTCAATGTGTCACTTCCTGTGAGGGATAAAGTGTCTGTACCTAACGCCAGAATTTCACTGGGGCAAATAGGTTGATTGTACATATTCTCTTTTAATAAAGAAGGGACACTCTTCTCTTCTGCTCTTATTACAGCCTCACTTTGAGAATTAGGCTGGAAAAGATGACTGAGTTTTTACATTAAAAAAAAAAAACTTGCCTGGTGAAGCTCAAAGCCTTTTTCCCTTTTTTTGTGCGTCAGAATAATGTACAATATCAGGCTCCCTGAGAAAATCTCAGTAGGATTTTAATATGAGAATACTTGGCCACTCATACATTTACATTACCTGCTAGGGTATTTGTATGAGGACAACGGCTCCATCCACACATGCCCTGGGAGCTGTGAGGATTCAAAGGACAATTCCAGTGTGGTTTGAGCTTGTGTTCATGTTTTACATTTTCTAGCTGCTTTGTTCAACTCGTGTCAGTTTTTACATGCATAATTCTTAAAAAAATACTGAAACTTGCTAAACATCTAAGGGTCGTTCACTCCCATTCAGTTCCAGATAACAACCCTTGACATCCAAAGTGACTGAGAACCTAACAACTGCAGAGATGATCCAGAAACACTAATATCACTTTATAAACTATTACAGGCTGAATTAAAGTCTGGTCATTATTTCCTTTTCAAATGCACATTTGAGGATACTGTATGTCTTAACCACTTATCCATGAGGGGTGTCTGCAATGGCAGTGTCTCAGCAGTCCAGCCCTTCAGTGTGGAAACTGGCTACTGTGTTAACATCAAATATCAAATATTTCGGAGCAGGAATTTGCAGATCTCACTTGCTTGGTGCTAGCAGCAGTGATAGCAGCAGTGATAGCAGCGGTCCTCCAGCTGTCTGACTCTGACATTGCTGCATTCATACATCTCATGCACAACATTTTGTGTGATTTCAGCAGAAAATGTGAACTTTCACCACATTGTGTTTTACTTGACTGAACCGTACCTATTGTATTCCATTAAAGCTAATGTATCCATTCCCCAGCTCAGCCCCCGGGTGAGCTACACGGGGCTGTTATGTCAGCCGCTGTGGCGAAACACATGGCTGACTCCTGATTACATTAGAGACATATTTGTGGAGTCAGTATAGGGCCGACTCTACAGGTACGTCTTCTATTTTACGCTGAGTGACAGCGCGGGGATAGAGGTATGCTAATGTGACATTATCCAAAGTGTACTCTCTCTCAACACACCCACACACACTCACACACATCCAGATTAGGGCAGAGAAGGGAGGTAACAGTTACTGATTAATCAACACTGCTCTTTTGGAAACAGGCATAAAGGCTCCTGTGTAAATGAGCACGTTATTTTGGTAAAGTCTGAGGCTTTTGCTTGACACGCTGAGTAGCTTCTCGAAACAAAAATCATCTGTATTATCTGCCCCCCCCCCTGTGCCAGCTTTACAAATGCCACTGGCCTGGATAGTATTCCTTAAGGAGCTACCACATTCAGTGTGTTAGTGACTCAACTGAAAGACATACTAGGTTTTGACTGTTGTGCTGTATTGCTGCTGAGAGAGCTGCTCAGTATTCATGTCTTTTTTTTTTTTTGTCATTCACAGTCAATTCCACTTTAACATCTTGTCTGTCTTAGAGCTGTGAGCACCTGTGTAGCACTGCTGCTCTAAATGGAGTGCCTGTCATAGACGACGTGCAGCCACACTACTTGTAGACATCTTTGAATGTGTTTGTGTGAGTACATTTGTACCTGTGTGTGTGTATGTATATGTATATGTATGTATGTCCCTGTCTTACTGAGGCTTATGGCGGACGATTAACCACGTCTGGTAATTTGGCGAGAATTCCCTCAATTAGCTTCTTCCCATTACACTAACGAATCGTTTCAACAGCATCGCCTTGTGGATTAGCATAATGGTGGTGCCAATGGAGCATACTATATTAGAATGGAAAGATGTCTCTGTGTACTCAAATACCTTCCTGTTATTATTTATTTATTTCCGCTGCGTTGTTTCCTGTAATTCCTTCTCATTTAAATCCACATTGAATCAGCATGTAAGGATTTCAGCACAAGAGCCCTGGACCCAATATTTACCACTCTGCTAAGAACAAAAGAGCAGGGGGTTACAGTGTTTCCTTTGTGCTGTGCAGCAGAGGCGTCTGACTCATGGCTCCATCATATTCAGATGCTGATAGAAAGCAAAACAAAGTGGCCTTATTATATGGCCAGAAGCAGAGCCAATTCAGCCTCTTTGACAGAGGAGGTCATAATGCCTGAGAGAAGAACAGGAGCACAACAAAAAAAAAATAAATAAATTAAAAAAAAAAACCAGCACGGAGCTGATAAAAGACAGTGGGCATCAAAAAAAAAAGTGAAACGCTGACATGCTTTACCATGAAGACACATTCTGATTCTTCCCAGCTGTGATGTTTTGATGTTCAATAGCCTGCGTTAATGTGATATATTGTGGAAGATATTTTTAGATTTTCCACCTGACAACACAGCTCTCTATTGATGTTACAGTTACAACAGGCCTTTCAAAGACTTCATGCTACACTGCAAAAAAATAAAAGCAAAGAAAACAGTCAGAGACGAGTGTGAAGATTTTCTGTTGTTTTCCAACGACTCTGAGCCATTTACTTCATTGCAGCCAGCCAGTGGTAAAACTGGCAAACGACTAACTGTCAGTTTGTCAAACAATAAGATGAGAACTAATGTGCTCAGGTAAGTAACCAATCAATCAAAAAAAAAAAAAAATCACGTCTCAGAACAGTTTCTTCAGTCTCCACTGCAAATGATTGCAATTATTATAATGGAACCAATTTTGGTATTTCAAAAAAAAAAATGATGGGCCAGAATTTACTGTCATAAAATTAGATATAAGGAAGAAAGAATTAGATATAAAAGCTAAGTAGAGAATGAAGAATTGAAATGAACATTAAAATTACTATAATGCCTAACAACCAAAAAACAGCTTTATTTCAAGTAACGTCATCTTTCAGCCAACTGATCCCTTTACAGCTGTGTAATGAAAAGAATGTGGTCTCAGCATGTGAAGGATGATATATCAAAGCTAAACAGACATTTGACAAATGGCCGCACAGAGACTGTTTCTTTAAAACTGGCATTTCTAAATGCTGGAAGCTTTCCTTTACTTTTCATTACTGCATTTAAAGATAAAGTTCACAGTTCAGGTCACGGGAAACAGGAGAGGTCAAAAGGAGCATCTCACCAGCGCAAAAGCATAGACCAGTAACAACCACCACCACTAAATACAAGACAAAAGGCTCTCTGGGGTGATTGCTCATTAGTTACCAAATATCATATTTTTGATTATTGCTCATTAGGAATTTGATATAACATATGATTTTCCCAATACATGTGATTGTTTGTTGATATGTCAACAGACACTGTTCATCTATAAAGTTGACACATGACACAGCCACGGCTGCCAACATGAAAACGCATACACATATAGTGTACAGTTTGATTTTCATTCAGACTTCCTCCTCATGCTTTATCTAAAGTCACAGAATGTACAATTAAAAGCAAAAATTAAATAAAAAAAAAAGGTATGTAGGCTACATGCATTCACTGTAATTAATTCAGACCCACAGCACTACAGCAAGCCATTCCTCTGTTAGCCACGAGCATGACCAATCTGAGGAGAGTCATCTTGTGCCTGTATGGGTGATTAGGTATTAATGTCTGAGGACTGGGGAGATTTGTCTACCCCGTGCCCTCACAAGACACACTCCAATCCTCCATTAATTGCACTGATTGGTAGCTCATATTCAATTTGAACTCAATTATGCTGCATGACACACAGCCAGAAGGAGTCAAACACAAAATGCAGTGACTCCACCTCAGAGCCAGTGGCTGCAAAGGCGACTGAGAGATGACATTTCTAAACAATTAAAGCCACTTGAGCACTGCAAAATCTTTTAGCTACGTGTATCTCATCAGTGGAGAACGGTGCAAGTTCGTTACAAGACAGCTCGACTTTGTCAAATTCTCATTTAGTTTTAAAGATTCGAGATATTACACAAAATATTCTGTCAGCAATACAAACAAATGCAACAAAATGCCTACTTCTTATATTAGAAGTTAACATTTATCTAATTGATTTTCTTCAGAAGAGTCAGAGTATCAGTTGCCAATGTGTAGCTGAGTGTAAGCTGCTTGACATTTATCCAGAGCAAAGAGATAATATTGTACAGTTTTCTCATGAGCTTGCTCCTTTACATTGACATCAACGGTATCAACTGCAAGTTTTCAAGTGGCAGTTTAAACTGACGGTGGTTCAAATAGGGAGCAGCTGGTCTGATGAGTTCTGCTGAATGATCGGCAGAACTGTGCTATATGAATACAGGTCTTCATGATATTTGTAGGACTGGTGCGTATCTCTTATTTGGTCTCTTCAACTTTAAATCGCTGCTGCAGAAACCATGTGCTCGTCTTCTGGCTGCCGCTGTTAGAATCTTGATGTGTCAGTCTCATTAACTCAGTGTGTTTGATTGGTCTTAGAGATTTTTTTATGGTAATGGGTTGGATCTAGTTTTAAGATGCCACTGAGACTGTTTACAGGATGAAATCTACATGAATGAATTACAAATTTTGCTCACTGTGTCTACATACATTATTCAGTCTCTACCTATCTTGGCCATGGCACAGATTTTTAATTTAAATGAGACGTTCCTGGGTAAACAGATAAACTGCTAAATTAAAATGGACCATTGTACACCTGTACAGAGGCCCAGCGCTTCAGATTTCTGTCCAAACAAAGAAATAACATTGCCAAAAGAGAAAGAAAGCAAAGACTCTAACTCCAAGCAAACTGCCACATAATGAAAAATCTTAATTCAATTCATCTGCTGTGATTTCAGTTGTTTACCACAACACAAATCACACCACAGGCAAACAGGTGGCACGTGGCAGGTGGCACGTGGCAGGTGGTAAAGACAGAGCCCCACCCGCCCTGCATGGTCACACACTATATTTCAAGACAACAATTCATTTGCCTTGACTGTTGGAAACAGTTGTGGTTAGCGGCAGTCTTTCTCACTTTAATCACACCTGAGGCCGTTTAATGACACATTTTGAACCGAGTAAACTCCCACGGTTTTACGATAAAAGCCAACCGTCGTGCTGCCTCTGGTTCAGAGCACCAGCATCATTGTTTCTCCCATTTCACTGCAGACGTGCAACCAAAATGCAAATACTTTGAGCAACACAATTTCCAACAAAAAGCAAAGCTCTAAGCTGACCTGGTCCTCTACAGAGAGTTTGTCTTTTCAATACAAACTCTTAAGACGGTGGGAAAATAAGAAATGCGATACCCCAAACCAACAGGAATGACTTCAATCCGAATGAAAAAAAAAAAAACGTGCACACGTAACCAGAGCTGCTGCTGCTGCTGTGTAACATTCAGCCACTTGATTTTCAGCCAGGGTGTCGGTTAATTCAGAGAAAGCAAACGGTGCCTCAGAGTGAAGGCTGGGTACTGTACCAGAGAAGGGTGTGTTGCTGAATGCGATGCCCCAAGGCAGTCCATTCTGAATCAGCCTCAGCAATTTGTTTCACTTACCTAGAGAGAGTGAGAAGGAGAAAAGAGAAAAACAAACAATTACATCATGCATTCAGAGCGTATGCTGCATTAGCACGAAGAGTGGATTCATTCATTCACTCGCTGCAATCTACTCTGGCACTGACTGGCCAAAGGGGGACTCACAATTTGATTAAATTGAAATACCATTCAGGATATGATGGTATGTGACGCGCAGCTATTTGAGGCTGAATAAACTGATCTACTGTATGTGGAAGCACCAGTTGTTTAAAATGCTACGCAGCAAACAGCAGGCCGCAATTTCCCTCGTGTCCTCCAACACTTCTCTCAAGGTCATGAATTCATTTATTGGTGATTATACCATAGATAAACTTCATAATTGAATTTTAAGCAGCTGAAATCTATATCGCTGTCGCATTAGAAGGATTATAGTTGATAAGCAGGATGAACCGAGTGACACAAGTTTCTGTTGGTATGGACACTGTGCTTCAGACTTCACAATATCTTGTCTTATTTGAGGTTTTATTATGCTGCAGTTTGTCACTGAACATTAATAACGGTCCTCAGAGTTTTCTACTTGTTACTCATGCATTAGGTGACCGACAGTAATTCTGAAAATTGTAAGTATTCTCACATCATCCACAGTCTGGAGCAACAGTTCAGACAGTCAAACCCACAAAAGACTCCAGCAAACTGTCAATTCCTGAGTCATCTGAACTTATTGGCACCCACCTTCCATCAATAAAATTCCCCTCACAAAAAAAAACCTAAAATGATCTCAGATCCCTTTCATCCTGCACACCACCTGTTCCAGCTGTTAACCTCTGGAAGGCACTATAAATCACTGCCCACCGATGCAATGTGTGAAACACTGTGCTGTGCTGTGCAGTGTGTGTGTGATGTGTTGTTGTATATGTGAATGTGTATTGTGTCCATGTGCTTGTGTCATAGTATTGATGGAACTGTTCTGTTACACATTGGACTGATGTGTGTGTGTGGACATTGAAGTGAATTGACTTGTTAACTCATATATCAACATGAATTCATCCTTCAGCTGATTGTACCGCTACCTAGGCTGCTTCCAGGAATATATGGGGCTGCTGGAAGCTGCTTCAATCCAGTATCTGCTGGATGTATAACGAGCAACTATTTGCTGACAAGCTCCCCAAATCATTCTGCTGCCCCCCAGAGGCCAAGAAAAGTTCAGTTAATAGCATAGGCCCCGCGTAATGATGCAGAGTCAGGCATCGGATATGCCGTACATTCGCTCTACTAAACCTTCTTGAGGATGTTTGAGAGCCCTGGAGATGGGAAGTCACGTGACTTTCCATCTCTATCTCAAACACTCCCCACAGTTTATTGATTGCTCTGAGACAAACAGCATCTGGTTGGGGCTTTATCAATTCACAGAGGATGTTTTCTGACTTCGTGTTAACTGAGCATGTGAGATCTATGCGAGGCTAATACTTTACAGCCAATGAAGATAACTTCATTTCACAACAGATTTAAATATTACTCCCCTGCCTTTATCTGTTCTCACTGTAATTAAGCTACAACATTAAAACCAGTTTTAATGTTGGGGGTTGTTTAGCACACACATACACACACAAGCAGGGTGCCTTCTGTACGTGTTACACACAGTATCATAGGGTCATGCACAAGGCAGCCCTGCAGCTTTGAAGCGTTGTATGTATCTTGCTGTGTTTAACATATACAATAGTGCAGCAGGAGAGTGCTGTAATAAGTAGTTTTCCTTTGTCAAACTGCAACAGGTGGCAACTGAATCCAACGCCGCTTTAAAACTGGAGCTTGACTTGTTCGCTTCTCTGGAAAAGGCTGCGTCCACGCTGCTGTTTGACAAGTGAATAATCTTGACGAACACAATGCATCTCAAACTGCGTGCTCGGATACAGTGATAGTGACTGCTTTGTGCTGAGCCCCACTTGAGCATAAATTATCCCGTTGCGTCTATAGTCAATCATTGATCCATTGATTTGCTCGTGACAGAGCTGAAGGAAAGAACAAACATCGCTGATTTCTCGGCGGTTATTTTTAGCCCACTTGATTTTCTTGCTTTCTGAGATTTAATCAAACTCTTCAAGCTGACCTGCATTGTTGCCACTGATGGAAATTGGACATCACCCCGATAGAATGGCTCAAAAGTCAAACGCAGCCTTGGCTGGGTCCTCGAAGATTGTCAGATTACAGAAGCACTACTTGACAATTTTGTCGAAAACGTGTGCAGAGAAAAAAAGCCTCTTCCCACCCTGTGTTGCTTCACATAATCAGTGGGGAGCGCGCCATGATGAGGTGAGTTGGAGGTAAAAGCATTATTATGCAGAAAGTATTAACAATTGCTGCTCTTTCCCATAATTACAGTGTGATTAGACAGGAATCAAGTGTAATCAAATTTGCCATAGCTGATTCTATTGTTACCAAGAGGCCTCGGGTGAATGTTTGGCTGTTCATATCGCTCAGGTCACCAATTGATGATTGCAAAACAAATGATACTCTCTAACTGCCTGAATGCATTACAATTACAAAGGTGAGGCGGGCTGCAGAGATGAAATTTGAAGGGTCAAAAAAAAAAAAACAAAAAAAAAACAACAAAAAACAAAACTGTGCTTGATTAAAGAAACGTTGTGGGCTGTAACGGTGCACATGAGCTAATGACAGCAGCTACTGATATTACATTTCTGCACACATATGGTGTGGTAGCCCATGAGTGAACGTTACATCATGTGGAATGAAGTACCGTTTTAAATTCCCCCATCTGCTCATTGTTGACATTAACTCACTTGAGTAAATATTGTTTATTGTTGAATACATTCAGACCATATGTCTCTATAAAGGCGGCCAGCTATGGATAATTGTGTAGACAATACACAGACTATAAGAACAGGTGTTAATAGATCTCCTTCTAAACACTCTATGTAATTGAGGCATGTAAAGACATTTCCGGGATGAAATCACGTTCTTCACCGCTAAGGTCAGAATGTAAGGATGAAAAAGTGGCTACAGAGAGAGCTGAGGGTAGAGCAGACAGTAGATGCTGCTGCTCAGGTTATAGTGTACGACACCACGCTGGTTTTTGACCACGCTGTGCGACTAATGGCATCAGCAGCAAGCTGCCAGATTCCATCTTGGTGCGTCATGGCGTTGGCCCTGGTGTTGTGCATGCTGGTACACACCTTCATGGAACAGAGCCATCATTAATATCATTCCTTACATCCGTGCCTTTCCAGCTAGTCACAATAATGTGAGCTGTTATATTCTGCTTTGATTGATGTCTAATCTAATCAGTCAATCAATCGGCTGAACACTTCTAAGAGCAACAGAAGTTTTAAAAGGTGCTGATGTTGAGTTAAAGAGACCTGTTGTTGGTAGCTGTGAGGGGGCACGCATTAACAAAGTTCACTTTTAGGGTCCACAAAAGGGCAGAAGGTGCCGTGCGAGGCAACAAGGATCAAAGATAAAGACTTGTGTGTTAATCGCATGATGTTCTGGCTCAGTCTAACTGGGTCCTGAGACGGAGAGAAGGTAAATACTGTAGATTGCGAGACAGTTTAGATGGAGGGATAGAGGAGGAGGGGGAGAGTGGGTAAACAGTGGAGAGAAGAAAGCAGTGAGTGATATGAGCGACAGAGAGCTCTGACAATCGTGATCGACGGCAGCCTCGCAAATCCACATCTGTGTTACCACATCAAGTGTTCAACGTACGAAAAAAACACAACCATAACAACAGCTCTGAATAATTGGTCGGCTCTCTTAGCCTCCAAGTAAACTCATTTCATGAATATATGACTTCCAGTGAACTGAGCTCAGTCCTCCATCAAATACTGGTAATTACAGCTACTTTAAAAAAGAAAAAGAAAAAGAAGTCATCTCCCCCACAAATGACGCAGCCCTCGATGATGAGGAGCAGATCTGATCTCCTTCTTTAAAACCTGAACTGCAGCAGCTTCCTTGGACGATTCAGTGTTCAGTCCTTTGACATCATTTGGGACACATCATCCTTTTTCTCTGACAAGATGAAATGGAAAAAATGGAAGAAAAAAAAAGTGTGACTACACTTCAATGTCAGTGTTGTTGTTAAAGATGAGGCAACAATGGATGTGTCAAAATACAAACTGACAAAATCTTGTCATGTTATTGTTGTTTTAAAAAGAGAGAGAGGGAGAGGGATGCATGCATACATGCATTGTTTCTCATCCTTATCTTGACCTCTCACATCACAGAACCAAAGATGTTCTGCTGGGACACCACTCTCTGTTTCTTTCATTCTTTCATCATTTACAAGGACCCTCTGCCACCACTGCAGACAAACTTCCTGTGTTTTGCCCAGAGATCACACAGCCTGAATGTCTGAGCCTATGAGGCTCTAGAAACCCGAGAGAAGGTTCCTCAGTTTAGAGTAAAATAAAATTGGTCATATTTTATTGACTAATGACTTGAACTATTTTGTCACCAATAAATTCTAAAGCAATTACTGAGGGTAAAAAAGTCGAATATTCTGACAATCCATCATCTTAAAACCACTCCACAGCCATGCCTGGTGGCTCTGTGAGACTGTATGACTGCATTTTTCTTGAGGGAGACATGACATGTCATTTCAAAACTGTCGTGTCAATGTCAATTTCATGACAAGACATTTCACTCAAAACCACAAATGTGAACCTCATGGCGCAAATCTCTCTCCAGTTGCATTTGCATTTCTATGACAACTGCAACAGCAAATGTGTTTTGTAGGAAACGTAATCGCTGACTGGATCATGTTCAGAGGCAAAGTATTTATCAAATGAATGAAGCACTACATATATTAAAGGAAGTGGAGGCACCAGCTGGTGCTTGGGTGGATAGAGGGTGAAAAAAGAGATCGACTGTAAACACCAGAGGCCACGGCTCACACCCACAATAACCAGCTGTGGTTTAGGCAACAAGAGCACCTTGGCTAAGGTTCAGGAAAGATGGTGGATTTGGTTAAATTTAAATAAACTGGTTGTGTCTGAAGTCATTGTGTGAAGAACTGTGGGATCATGGGAGTTGTTGTCAATCCTTCCAGAGAATTTTCTTCAGAGGGTCGCCTGCTCTCCAAAGCATGACTAGGTGATTAAAACCGTAGGGTCACATGGTGACATCAGGAACGTTTGCCTGTGCGAAATCTGGTGCCCATCCCCAGATGCCGAGATATATCATTAGATAAGTATAGTATATTATTTGAATAATTGATTGATTGTTGATATAATTTATGAGGCAAAAATTGTGATGATAATGAAAATAAGTGCAAGTTTAAAGAAAACAGAAAGAAAAAAAAAAGCAAAAATATAAAAAAGCTGTTAAATTTAACCTTAGCATCAGTGAGTTTGCTGGGAACTCGTTATGAACTGTGCAATTTCCCCAAAACCCTGACAAAATCTAGCCAACAGCATCTGCGATACTGGACAGACAAATTAATAAAAGAGCATATGGACACTGAGCCATGGTCCTGCAACTATCTGGCCAACCTGCAGCACACACACACACTCACACACACACACACACACACACACACACACACACACACACACACACACACACACACACACACACACACACAGAAGGAAAGAGGGAGTCTACCTTGCTGTTTCAACCACACGTGTGCATCAAAAGGAGCACCTCTCTGATGGAGACGTACAACAACATCTGCTGATTGTGAAAGACAAATCAAGTGACAGATCCCCACCGCAGATGACAGATCCAGACTACAATGGGTATTAGCTTTATTACACAGGCCCCTGTTGAAAGGCAGTCTGGAAATTAATTTTATGCCTGATTTAGTACATGCTGCCGCTTGAACGCACCTATGGCTGATATCATCAACATTCAAGCTACTTTGTGTCGCTCTGTGTCTCACAACATGAAAGAGGGAATAACAGTTTTTTTTCTTAAGGTAATGGTACGGAGTCAGACGTTTAGCTGAGTGGGACATTCAGGCTCATAAGCCTTTTTCTCACATGGTAATCTGTGAGACCAGGACATGAGGCACCCTGTGTCAGGATTGGGACCAGTGTCATCTGACGGGTGCTGGACAACTTGGTCACTGTCATATCTGTGTAACTAGAAGGAAGAAATGTTTGTCCTATTAAAGGTCAGTGACTTCCATCCTTTAAAGGTATCTAAAGCCTCCTTTTACTTGGGACAGTTGGAACTGATGGGTGTGTGTTGGCATAAAGCAAAAACATAATGATTTTTAATGGTAATTTGAAGTTTTACAAGCCCCCCCCCCCCACCCACCCCCCCAAAAATATATATTTATACAACCAGGGTGCAAACATAAAACTGCAAGGAGCCATTTTTAGCTCCTCTCTGCAGCACATTTTCATTCGTACTTTCAGATCTCATGCAGCAAGAAGGAATTTCTTCACCGCATATTAATAGTATTTAATGAAGAAAAGGCACCTTTTCAGTTTAAACTGTGTGCATAAGAAGAGGTGTAAAGCTTTATGAGAGAAATGGAGCAACATTCATACGCTTCACATTTCTAATATTCATGTCAGATGATGTTTGAATTTCCGGAGCAGTGTTAGCTTTTTTTTTTTCTGTTTTTTTTGTCACTATATCACTCTTTGACTTTACACAATGAAATTCAAATGAGAATATATCATTCCTTGAATTAGGGGATCTGAGCCATAAATAAGAAGTAGTTCAGTCTCATGGGGATTCAAAGCAGTTTATAACAGACTCAGGTTGAGTTTCATGCACCATTTGCAGTCAGTCAAGCAAATCTCTAGATGAAAGGTTAAATGATGACAGGCATCCTTCCTGCTTTGATTCCTTATAGCTCCACTCAGCAGAAGAAGTATAAAGGTCTTCTATGTGAATTCAGATTGGAAATTTGCTTTCAAGTTAGCAGTTTCGGGTATATCCATGACAGATTATGGGCCAGGATGATGAAAGCAATGTATTTTAAACTTGACAGGGAAGAATACAAGTTTATACACATGCAATGTTCACAATTAGCATCAGAATCCTTAAGATACTATCCGGCTAAACTTTGATTAGATGATTTTAAATCTAGGCTTTCAGCTGACAGATGCCTAATAACATGCTTCAAATTTACAGGACGCTGTGTTTTCACACCTTCCTGCTTGTTGCCAGGGCAGCTCCAAAATAACATGGCTGGAATGTAGCTATTTTTTGATGGAGACATAACCAAAATAATTGCGTCATTAGTTTTCTGCCATGGGATGATTGCTATTTAGTAGACATAAACATCATCCTGTGTTCATGTACTGTCAGAAAACATGGATGCTAAGCAGAATTGCTTTTCCACTTTATGCCTCTAAACGCAGACTCATGTCTGATGAATCCTGGTCCCATTCCAGTCATCTTTCAAGTTAGGGTCAGGTTCAAGTTTTTGCTTTTGTTAGATACTGTAATTATTTTGGGGGGTTGAAAATCAAAATGAACCAATGATAATACAGCCACTGATGCCAGATGCATCCATCCCAGTGCAGCCTCACAGCTCAGTAACCAGCCCTTTGACCATGGCTGGAGTTTCCTCTGCTCTCCTCACAGCCAAGGTTAAACTGAATAGAAACATCCGCTGCAGGTGATTAATGCATGGAATAAATGTCAAGCTAACTTATTAGCCAGTTAGGAAATAATTTGAACCTTTAGCATGAAGAATGAGCCCTTTCAGATAATGCTACATATTAATGACTAGTGCATGAGCCCTCTGCCACTGACCGAGAAAGATTCATGGGAGGAACCTTTTTATTTCCTTCTTTATGTGTGAGAAAGTGATGTGTTTTCATGTAGCACAAAATTAGTTTATGGTTTATTGTGAATGCACAAGGAAGCAGTAACTCATGGCATTCACACTTCACACTGCAATAAAAAAAAAAAACCCTCTGCAGCCCACACCTCACCCAGAACCCTGGTTCTTGTTCATTCTCCCTCGACTTTAACGTCGACTCGTATTTGATTTGCCACAGAAACCATCAGACACACTGACGCCTGATTTTGACAGTTAACTGTGAAGCATCGAACCCAGCTTTGTTAATACTGAATAGGAAGGGAAGAGAAGCAGAAATGCAGATGGCAAGTGAAATCAGGCTAAAAACCCCTCTGATGCACACAGACAAGAAGCTGCAGCGTTGTGTGTGTTTGTTGTGGTGTACAGGCAGAATGAGACACAGCTGAAGAATACCTTCCTTTAGCTCAGATGAATTTCCCTCCTCTTCCCTCTGGCTATATTTTATTCATGCTGGATCTACTGTACTTTAATCAAGCAATTACTCTGCTATTGTAATTTGAGTGCGTTCAATTAGCCTGTACCCTAGCAGTCTGAATTCGACCTTATACAGCTTCTCAGATCCTGCAGCAAATTGTCTTAAGCTGTCCTCTGTGGGTGTCTCAAAGTAAAGTCACAGCTACCCATAATCCTTTGAGTCACAAACATCTTTCAACCACAGTGGCAGATTATATCAAACAATTACAACTTTTAAGAATCTTTGATATTATCCTTTCAATCCCATTCCACCATAACATTTGATGCTGCTTAATATTGTGTCCCGAGGGGGGGGCAAAAATTAACTTCCATTAGAGGCTATTAGTGCTTTAATATGCAGTTGTTCATTGAGAATTAAAAGTCAATTCCACAAAGAGGGTAGCATCATGCCTGCAATCTGTGCCTGAGCATTACGAGCTGCATTTTACTGTAACTGTCCTCCCGTTCCAGTCAGACAAGCATGCGCTTTTCAAGTCAGAGAGCCCGGCAGCTAAATCCATCTTTTGAATATAACCATTCCAACAAGGTCACAGAGCACATTAAGATCTTTGTCTCTCGTTGTGAATTTCGACCTCCACAGGCAAACTCACTTTTCGAATAAAAATATTTATCCAAATTCTCAAAGAGTGAATCTAAGCAGGACAAACTGCAGCAGGGCCCCGTTCAAGGACAGAATTAATCATTGATTTCTTTTTTTCTCCCGTCTTGGTCGATCTCGGTTGAATAGCTTTGAACCCATGCAACCAGACTGCACAGCACTAATGCATTTCAGTAGTACAGGTGGTAGTAGAGAGGGAACCAGGTAAGAGCCACATGTTGTCAGGTCACTTGTGTGCGCTAACGTCACTGGTGATTATACAGCCTGGGTGAGCCAATGTTTTCCCTCTGACACTTAATCATTAGAAAGTTGCTCGAGCAGTAAACACGGATGTTAAGCAGTGCTACCAACTGAAAAGTTGCTACCAGAGGAAAATGTGAATTATCATCCACCATCCAGTCACAACATTAAACTTTAGCTGCTTTTAATGTTGTGGCTGAACAATAATCAAAACAATAATCAATATTGTTTGTTTTTTTTATCCCAAAGTGAATCATGTTCTAATAAAAAATTAAAGCCTGATATTTTCTACCATTTCAACAAACGCCCGATAAGTCTACGAAACAACTGCAAACCTTTTTTTTTTTCCCAGCTAATATCAGCAACCAATACGTCACATTCTCCTGCACCTCAACGTTCTGACAACACAGCCCACACACAACACGGGAAAAAAAAAAAAAAGCCGGTTTCATCCCTGTCCTGTAATTGCAGCACCTTATCATCACCTGTCATCTTTCACAGTTTTTCTTTTCCTCCTTTCACATCACAAAATGTATGAAAAGCTCATTCTCCATCACTTGATGCACTGACCTGGCTTCATAAGTCAGTGGAGACAGAATTACTAACTCTCTATTCTTTGACTGCTTGTTCTTTTTTTTTGCTGCTTTCACACATCGTAGCTCCATGATAAATTGGAATTCAGTCAACTTTGTGCCACTGAGAGCTGGACTCTGTACGTCGTAATTGCAGGCAGGGTTGTGTCAGACCACTCACCTGCTCTGCAGCAGGTTTGATTAGGTCTACATTTCATACTGTCTTGCTTGAATCCAGTGTTTTCTCAGCTGGCATCCATTTTGATTGGCAGTAAAAAAAAACAAAAAAAACCTTTCTTTCCCTTACTTTCTTCATGTGGTGTACAGGCAGAAATAGTTACTGTATGTTTACTGTCAAGGAGTGATCAAGCAAATTATTTTGAATATACATGAATAAAAATGCTTCAGAGTCCAGTACAGAATACAGCCTACGCTGGTACAACGTCACCAACAGGTTTCTCAGTGAAGCTTTTATCTCAATCTGTCACTTTCAACAATCTCTGCAGTTACTGAAAACAGAAATTCCAAATCTGGGCAACAAGGGGAAGCTCCTGCAGAGCTGAGCTGGTAGAATCAAGTAATAGGCACCATGACTGAGTGTGATAGACTGAGGGCCGGATCTCACACCCGCCGCAAAGCACGTGTCTGTGCTAGTTTCAAACCAACGCAGCTGTAAGTGTCCCTCACAGCTCCCACGTGTTTAAATAGCGAATGCGCTTGCACCCATCTGAGCTCCCACGCACGTGTTGGTTTTAAAATGAGGTGTGGTTGTTGGTTATGGGTGCATCACTTTTCTTGAGGCAGTGGAAAGTGTTTGTGCAACTCACCAACAAAGACCTCGTCTGAAATCAATGGTGCAGTATTCCATTCCTATTTTAAGGGCACAGACTTTGTATAGAGTCGGTGATCACTGGGTGTACACTGGATGACTACACTCGTTGATACACACACACACACAGGGACACGCAGCACAGAAGAGATGGTCTGCTCACAGACTTTCACTTCGTACATGAGCAGATCCGTTTCCTCTGCAGAGAAGTGGTTTTTTTTTCGTACTGTCTGGCAAATCCAACATTATAATTAAAATCCAGCAGGGTGCAAACACACCTAGCTTTCAAAGGGAATGGGAGATGACACTCTAATTGGTTTATTGTATGTTGCACCCAAAACACACCCATGATCAATGAAGAGACTAAGCACAAGCCTTTTGAACCATGCACCTGGGACTGTGACGTTCTGTTCAGCAGTTAAACTTAATGCACGTGCTCTATGCGCTTTAGATTACGTGCTTGGATTATTAAAACAGAGCCAAGCCACAACATTAAAACTGGGAACTGGTTTCACTGTTGTGGCTGATCGGTGTGTACCCCCCAAACCAGCTCAGTGTCCTGGGAATTACATCCATACTGGATGATTCCACAACTCGTGATTTACATTTATGTCAAGATTCAGTGCAGGACGCAGTGTGTCCTTTTGTCTAGTGTGGCTGAAAGTGTGTGGGAGAGATGGTGGTGGATGGGGAAGTGACAAACTTTCATGCGGTAGAGTTTTACATTAAATGTTTGCCTTTTTATTTATGATTCTTTTGCTCATCTTAACCCTACCATGGTTGCCCTGTGGAAACGTAGTAGTAAGTGCGAATTTTAATTTTAAAACAACTGGAGGTGGACAAAAAAATAAGAAGAGAGAAAAATATTATTGTCTTTGTGTTTGGAGGCTCAGGTAATTCGTAGTTAAAATGAGAAAACAGAGACCCTGGATTCATTGAAGAGTCAAAGAACGCATCAGTAAGTTAAAGGAGACCTTTTACTGCCCCACGGCACAAAACACTTCAGAATATCTGCAGGGGTTGACACGGTTGTTTTCTCAATAGCACTGATTCAGCTTTTACGTATCCAGCTGCTGAGATTTGATTTCTGAGATTGTGCTTTTCAAAGCTGACTTTCCAGCCTTTGATTTAAAAAACAGTACAAAGAGAAGAAGAAAAAAGAAAAACCCCTTCACCCTCTGACTGGTACTTTCAGCTGCTCTGGAGTGGTGGATTGTGCATCAGAGACTCATCAGAGGTGCTGCATCTCCTACTGTTTGCTGACAGAGGTCAGTAAGAGGTATGAAGATCAGAATTAACCACCACACACTGAGACGGCTTCGCTGTGACTGTATGAGGAGCGAACAACGTGTTTGCCCCCCCCCCCACCCCCCACAGCTTTTTCAGGTTCGCTCAGCAAACTTACACGAGCACTCACAGGTCACGACTGCTTATCACAGTCTTCATTTTTTCAACATTTTTTTCAAAGAACAAATTCTCAAATAAATACACTTATCAATAAACATGTCATTGTTAATATTAAATAGAAGAATTACACCATTTTACACAATTTTAACATAATAAGGAAACTAACCATAATATATAGTGGACTGAACAGTGAATGGAAAGGATGAGTGCATGAGAACTAAAGACTCATCTTTCCTAGAAACAGGTATAAGTTATTGTTTTCACATCCCAGAAAAATGAACTTAAATCCTGTGTTTCAATAAGTCCATATGGTTCAATTACGTTCAATTCAAATCCAAAAGGCCTGCCTTCTTAAGAGCTGGTTAGTCATGTTTCCCTCTCCTGGACTGACTCTCACTCACTTAATGCTGATAAATTTGAAGGAAGGAGCCGAGCCATGGTTTTTCTCTTTGTAGAGCCTAGTACTGGCATAATCCATGTTTCCATTTCTAATAGCAGCCTTATGCTCTGCAATTCTTGCTAAGCAGAGGGGGGGATTCCCCAGGAGGCACCCCCACTATGTTAAACGGTGCCCCCAGGACAGGACCACTGGATTAACCATTATATGGTAGTTAGTTTGCTTAACATGTTAGAACTGGCACCGGCTGTCCACTGTTACCTAAGGCAGCTTTAAAGAAGTGTTCTGTGTCATTTCCTATTGTACACAAAGACAGCCTTGTTGACACCATCATTTCTTTTCAAGGACAGTGGCTCTTGTATGAGTTCTCTTTATTTCACTGTGAAGAGGCAGACAGGAGAATGAGTGCGGAGGACGTGAGACAATGACACCCTTGATGTTTCCTCGATCATCCTGCGTGCCAGGACAGGAAACAATGGAGTGGAACCAGCCTCATTAGCACTGCTCTGACCTGAAGTCAAAGTGGTACAATCACGTCATTCAGTTCAGATTTGAAACAGAAGCCTACTCTCACTTTCATGTTACTGTGCATTATGTCTCTACCTGGAATGTTTATCAGACGTTTAACTGATTTAGCTGGGGGGCCGTTTCATAATGGCTGGCTCGAAAAAAAAAAAAAGCAGGAGTTTATGATAAAAACTAGTCTTGAAAGAACCAGTCAATCCAAACCAGCCCACTCTGAGCTAATGCCATCTGACTTCGGGTGCTTTGTGTACATTTGGCAAACATGGCTCCTCACTTCCCTCGCTCACGTCTCTCTCCTCGTGCCTCAGCTCCTTCCAACAGGGATGTGAGGCAGGCACATGAGGATGGAGGAATTACATTGACTAAACGGATCTTTGCTCACTCTAACCCCATGTTGATAGGTGGATTATTCACCATGGACAGTGTTTCAACTGTCCAATAATGTGAAGAAGTAATTAAGAGTGCTGATTAAAAAACTAATACACCGACAGATACATCAATATACAATTAAAATCACTAAGAGAAAAGGAGGTGAGGATGTGAGGAAGCATTATGAGTCGCGATAAATTCTCAATTCTTCAATATAAAATTTCACTTGCACCCCCCCACCCGCCTGGGAAACTGACATATTTAGTTGATTTTTGAAGTGAAAAGAAGTAAATGAAACCCCTGCAGCAAACAGACATTAAAAAAATGAGGCTTTCTTCAAATGTTAAGATGAGAACAGAAAAATATTTGTGACATGAACAAAAGTTTGGGCCCTGTACTAAATCAGTACCTAACCCCCTTTTCAGAGATCATGGCTTACAGATACTTTTCTTCCATTGTCTCACAGACCTACACACCAAGATGGGAGACCTGGCAGACCCTTTTCAAAACTACCCTGTCCAGAACCAGGCTAGTCTACAAGGATCAGTTTCCATGGAAACTTAGGTCAA